>NC_042982.1:5805664-6116023 GCF_901001165.1 Salmo trutta | reverse complement strand
CGTCCTTAGTAGGTCGATCATCTGCTCGTGTGTCAGAGTTACCGCGGCAACCTTGCAGATCTCCACCAGCCGGCTGCCCTGCCTCAGCCCTGCCTGCCAGGCGAAGCCGTACTCCTCCACCTAATTGAAAAAATACAATTTTACGTGGGATTTTACATGCGCTTACTGAAAAACATGTTTTAGAAAGTATGGGGAAAGTACCTCAGCCACGGTGCCGTCCAGACTGACGTGGAACCCCAGCTGTCCCAGGCCGTTCCTCCTCAGAGTCATATCCACCGTCTCACAGCCCACCGTCAGCGCCTGGGGAGAGAGGGAGGGAGGGAGGGAGGGAGGGAGAAGAGCTTAGGGGCTTTCAGCAAATAAAAGGGCTTCGAAAGGCTGGTGGATTTAAATGCATCATTAAATACATAATTATACTGCCACACAACAACAGAAAACATACTGTTTTTATAGATTTTTAGTTTCAGTATGAGTGTTGTACCTCCTCTTGGCAAGAATCACAGTCATCTTAGCCTGGGTGCCTGTGTGTTTCAGCAAACTTTTAATTGTCTTACGCAATAATGTAGAGAGGTGGTACTCAGGCTATTTCTTCCACAAAAAAATCCAGTTAAACTCTCTTCCCTGCCTCTTACGCCACCATACGTCTGGTTAACTTCCCCAGCTCTGTGACCTCTGCCCGCTCACCTTTAACCTCTGCACCACTTCCCTGATGTCCTGAGCAAACCCCTCTGGGACTCTGACGGCGATGTGGTCTCCTCTCCCGTAGAAGATCTTCAGCGCCAGCCTCTCCGGCGTCCAGCCGATCACGTCGGCGCAGAAGCAATTGAACACCACTTCCTTGGTGTTGCAGTCTGCCAGGAGGATGTACTCTGCCGACACGCCTAGAGCGCAGGATATCTCCGTCGCGCCGCCACTGAAGTCCTGGGCCAGCACCCTCCACGCCACCGCCCCGGCCGCTCCCAACTCTGCCCCGTCTCTGGCCCGCGCCCGCTCTCTCTTCTTCGACGCCAGCGAGATGAGGTTGTTGAGTTTGCCCGCCGAGTCGAGCGGCGTAGTGCTCACACAGTTCTGGGCTAAGTCTCTGAGGTACTCCTGTCGCGTGCGCGTGGCCATGGTGTGGAACTTCTCAGACTTGTGCGCGGCGCTCTCTGCATTGATGACCTTGGCCAAGAGGAAGTTGCGGAAGGCTTCAGGGTCGCGGAACGACACCGCGCTGGGGATGGGCGGGCCGAAGGAAGGTACGTCATTCATACGCGTCACAGCCACACTGAGGAGAGAGGAGAAAAAACAACCATGAACAACCGACCAATAACAACAGTATAATGGATACCATGGTGAGAGTTGGTGCCCCCCCCCCCCACCTGTAGCAGGTGTCGTCGGAGCAGGGGTTGTGCACGCGGACGATGACGAACACGTGCTGGAAGTGGGAGCGGACGTTCTGAGGGGTGAAGGGCAGCGCTCCCGGCTCCTGGAAGATTATAGTGACGATGTCGTTCCCTATGTGCCTCTTCCTCAGGAGCTGAGGGAGAAGAAGGAGAGGGAAGGAGAGGGGGGTGGGTAAGAGAGAGCAAAAAGGAACGTGTGAAAGAGGGAGACAGAAAGGAGTCCGAGCGAGGGTGGAGGTAAGGACACAGAGTTGGCAGGGGGAGAGACAAACAGAAGCAGAGGGAGGGGAGGAGAGAGAGCGGGGGAGACAGACCAAGCACAAATTAACATGAGTGAGCCAGAATTGGCACACGGGCTCACTTGACTCACTACGTCAAGTGAGCCGGTATAATGTTCGGGAAAAGTCCGCGAGAGAGACCGAGCGAGAGAGATACAGATTGGTCCCAGTCTACGCGGATGTAGGTCTGAGATTGGGATACAGATATAGGCAGTGAGCAGTGAGAGAACTGCTGAGGCTAACAAGCAGATCTTTATGTAACGCTACATTTGATTGAGTATGTGTGAATGTCAGTCACACAGTAACAGAATACATACCGTGTCCATTGCCGTGTTTGCCCACCCTCTCTCTCTGCAGCAGTGTGAAAGTGTCAATTACATAAGACAGCATAAAGCTTAAACACTCCCTAGGGGGTGCTGCTGGAGCTCTGTATGCCTGAGACACCAGTTCTGCCTGGGGCTGGACAACTCAGAGGCCCCTGCTCTCCTCTTAGTCACCTCTTCCCTCTCTCTTTTTGACTCTCCTCCTCTCTCTGGCACATAACATTACTCTATACCGACTGACTTAGCAGCTCTCCCTCTCCCCTTTCCGTCCCTCTCTCAGAGTGAGGGTTTGTCGGCGATCAACACTGAGGTTGCGTGGCAGAAGTAAAAACGTTGCCGCTGTTGCCTTTGAGCCTCTGGATGGAGTCAGTGCGCTGAATATTCATCTACTCTCTCCCGTTGTGCCGTTTCCACACTCGCACTCCTAGAAAAGTAGTCCACAGTCAGGGACACGTACACATGAGAGCGTAACCACAGAGCTTTCAAACCCAGAGGTGCGACGTCGCGATACTTCTGGGGATGCATCTGGAGGCAGACTTGACACACCAGACCGGGGGTTTGGCAGACAGAGAAGTGGAAAATGTGTCCTCAAGGCGAAACCTAGATTGGAGTCAATGTCTTAAGTAGCTGAACCTGTCATTACGACAACCTCGTGAAAGTGACGTGTACATCAAAAAAATACTTTATATCGAAGAAGTGCCTTTCATTTGACGGTCCGCACACGCGCAGTTCGGCACGACATGACTGGTCGACCCCAATGGCGTGTTTTTGCGCATGAGCTACGCTTGCTAATGTCGCCATGATGTCGCCTTCAAGTGTGACCGGGGATTTCTATTGGAGAAGCAGTTTCTGCCCATCTTCACACTGTAACCGTCTTTGGCGTAACCCATTCATACATCGTTGATATTTTATTCATCGAACTCGTTATTTAATTAACCTGGTCGGTCAACTGAGAACCAATTTACATTAACGGTGATAGCCTTGGAATCTCTGTTGCTATAGCTTAAACAGAGGTTTCATAACCTACCCATTCACATACATAGGCTACTGTTTGCATACTTTTAGCAACAGATGTATGTATTAGCAAGCTTACACTATATATACACAAAAGTATGTGGAACACCCCTTCAAATTAGTGAATTTGGCTATTTCAGCCACACACATTGCTGACAGGTGTATAAAACCGAGCACTAAGCCATGCTATCTCCATAGACAAACACTGGCAGTAGAATGGCTTTACTGAAGAGCTCAGTGGCTTTTAACGTGGCACCGTCATAGGATGCTAAGGGCTGTTATTGGGAAGTTGGAAACGTTGAGGAGCAACAACGGCTCAGCCGTAGGCCAGACAAGCTCACAGAACAGGACCGCCGAGTGCTGAAGTGCGTAGCGCATAAAAAATTGTCTGTCCTCGGTTGCAACACTCACTACCGAGTTCCAAGCTGCCTCTGGAAGCAACATCAGCACAATAACTGTTCGTCGGGAGCTTCATGAAATGGGTTTCCATGGCTGAGCAGCCGCACACAAGCCTATGCAGCAACACCATGTGCAATGCCAAGCGTCAGCTGGAGTGGTGTAAAGCTCGCCGCCATTCTCTGGAGTGACAAATCACGCTTCACCGTCTGGCAGTCCGACGGACAAATCTGGGTTTGGCGGATGCCAGGAGAACGCTACCTGCCTCAATGCATAGTGCCAACTGTAAAGTTTGGTGGAGGAGGAATAATGGTGTGGGGCTGTTTTCATGATTCGGTATAGGCCCCTTAGTTCCAGTGGAGGGAAATCTTAATGCTACAGCATACAATGACATTCTGGACAATTCTGTGCTTCCGACTTCGTGGCAACAGTTTGGGGAAGGCCCTTTCCTGTTTCAGCATGACAATGCCCCCATGCACAAAGCGAGGTCCATACAGAAATGGTTTGTGGAGATCGGTGTGGGAGAACTGGCCTGCACAGAGCCCTGACCTCAACCCCATCGAACACCTTTGGGATGAATTGGAACACAGACTGGTCAGGCCTAATCGCTAAACATCAGTGCCCGACCTCACTAATACTCTTGGCTGAATGGAAGCAAGTCCCCGCAGCAATGTTCCAACATCTAGTGGAAAACCTTCCCAGATGAGTGGAGGCTGTTACAGCAGCAAAGGGTGACAAACTCCATATTAACGCCCATGATTTTGTAATGAGATGTTCGACGAGCAGGTGTCCACATACTTTTGGTCATGTAGTGTATGTGCTAGCAACAGTGACTGTACAGTTCGCATGTATTCAACGAACATAAATACTTTTAAAAGCACATTACAAACATAAGTACACTCGTGGGGTTTATATGACCCACATTAAGTTCTCATGCAAACACTTGAGCCAACGATTTAAACATACACACAAAAAACATTGCCTAGCTTAACAACTGACACAGTTCACTCAGACACACCGTTAACACAACGCCCTGAGGGATATGTAGGAAGGCAGCGTTATTTAAAGCAGAAAAGGAAAAACACTCTCAAAACCTAGAGACTGAGCCCCACCCAGCTTTGAACCAGTTATGAGCGAGAGGACTGAAAAGCCCATTCAAAGAGAACAAAGACTCCATAAAAATACTACAGACAACACAGAATGGAAGAGGAACAACACTCTAAAAGAGAAGCGAGGGAGAGGGGCAAGAGAGAAGTTCTATTTCATGGGCAGCTGTAATTGTCCATGCCCGAGCCAGATAAACTATAGAACAGCGCTACAAAAAAAAAAAAAAAACACGCAAAATATTTAACCCTTTGTCCGCCATGTGTCTCTGAATCTGAGATATATATGACGCTCGATGGTGACACCCGGACGGACGTCCAAAGGATTAGGGAGACCGTGACAATGGCCACACTACCCAGAGTACCCTTTAGGAATCTGGAAGAGTCCCTGAACCTCTAACTACACCTGTGGGATTGACCAGACAACATAGATAGAAGGGTAGTTGAAGAGGTAGGCTGAATCCTATCTTGTAGGCATAAAGGTGTCTGGGTTGGGCTGTGGTAGACCGTGCTGTGTGTTGGTCTCACCTGCTGGGGGTTGTTGGGCATGTAGGGCAGCATGGTGGACACGTGGAACATGACCTCATAGCCCTGGTAGGTGGTGTACAGGGAGTGGGTGCCCGTCGAGTCAGCTGGGGGAAACCGAGAAAGAGAAACAAACACACAGTTAAATATTCCGTTATTCAGTCCCAGTTCAGCACCAGGGCATGAACTCCACAAATGAAGGAACACAATGGAAAAAGAGCACCACATCAAAAGCCGTAGACCGTAGAGAATTACAGTACTGTTTTAGGAAATCACATAACTCCAAATCTGTTTTCTTAAACGTTTGGACTTCATTAGGCAGTTATGTAGCAACACTGTTTTTATATTCATGCGCCGTTTGACAGGAATCACTCATTTTACTCAGTGTTCACACCCTTTAGTCGACCATTCTATGACTGCAAGGTCAGGAAGGCATGCAGAAAACTGTTCTGACATTAGGCAAGCGCAGTCACCTGCAAACGAACGCCCTACTACACACCCCCCTCACACACACACACCGACACACGCGGACACGTACTCTTGGTGTCCAGCTGGGCGGCGTAGTTGGTGAAGCCTCGGAGGCACACCTGCTCCCCTAGCTGGTCCATGAAGGCCGAGAAGGCGGGCGTGGCCTCTTCGTTGTTATACATCTCCTCTTCGGTGCTCTGCCCTGCCCGACACAGCAGCACTCCCACCTTGTGCTTCTGACTCAGCTAAACCGGACAAGAAACAAATATTAGACAGCATTCACAGGCGGATGCCAGCCCCTGGCTCAAACAGAGACACGCCCGTCTCGTGTTTATGGCTGTAGAGAGACAGAGACAGACGCACGGAGATGTCATAGAACTCGCGCCCGAGACCGTGACCCCGCTAGACTCACCCCCTGTTCGTCCAGTTTGAGGAGCTGCTCGGTGACCTTGGGCGTGCTGAGAGCCAGGCGCAGGCAGGACACACTGAGCTCCGGGACCACCTGCTCCAGCACCTCCTTCAGGGGGAGACCCCGCACCGTGCCGTGCCTCCCCGTGGAGGTCACCGCATCCTCCAGGATGGACCCCCGCAGCGTCACCAGCTACACAGAGGACATTGGACTCAGAGATGTAAAAAAAAAAAAACACACACACACAAAGGAGACGAGATGTACTTTACTGTCCAATAACTTGAAGAGAACATTCTCACATCTATGTCTCCGGGAGTTAAAAAAAGAAAGAAAATGGAGACATCGAGAAATAGGACAGATGCCTTCAGTCGGTGCATATCTGCAATCTGTACTCTGAATGATTCCAGACAGCGGGGCTATAATAATCTCAGGCGCTGAGAGAGCTGTACGTTATTCAATGTACTCAGAGACCACGGCACCGTGCTTCATTAAAACTGCAACACAGTGCTGAGGAGCTAGACGGGGCGAGAGAGTGCTTTCACCTTAACGAAATCAAGGGTTTGGCGCGGAGGAAAAGGAACCCCTAAACAGTGCAGGTTAAATTCCAGCTATTCTGATTGCCTTCCGGCACAATATAGAGCTACTCTTGACAATGGACTCCATAAGTCGTTTTATCAGATGCAGAGCCAATAGTTGCCAATAACTTGCAGTCTAACTATTCATACCGTGTTTCCCCCGGTGACCTCTAACCTCTGACAAGTGCCTCCAATCCATCTCTCCCCCTGAGAGGCAGGGTGGGAAACCCCATGTTGGCATCCAGCAGCGACTGACTGCACCAATCTGGGGCATTTGTGGGTTATGTGTAAGAATGTGTGTGTGTGTGTGTGTGTGTGTGTGTGTGTGTGTGTGTGTGTGTGTGTGCACGCGGATGTGTGTGACTGAGTGTGGGTCGTATGGTTACAGCATGCTGTGTCAGCATCGTTCAGACTTCAGTTAGAGAGTATGGGGGGAGGGAGGGAGGGGTTGTGAGTGTCTGTCTGTCTGTGTGTGTGTCTGTGTGTGTGTGGGAACCAAGGGCAGGCCTGAGTGGAGTGTCTGTGTGAGGTGAGCTGAGCTCTGTAGACACAGGCGACGGAGCGACCCATTGTTCCATAGGGGCTAAGGTGATGAGGCCAGGCAGCCATGTAATCCAGCTAGAAACAACACGAGGGAGGGCAGCAGCCAACCAGAGGGGCACAGCCACAGGACTCAACGGTCACTATAGGGAAGCACATGTATTAGACAGGGTGCAAGCAGAAACGCTATGTACACACAGTCTATTAGGCTCGCTATTTGTGCAGTGGAAGTCAATCTTTCAAATCAGTCGCAGAGTATGAGAGAACCTGTGTGTGCAGGAAAGGTAGTGCCAGGTATATGTGGACTCTTGAGTGCCCTAAAAAAACGTGGCCTGGATTGCTTATGGGGTTTTCCACGTGAATATTTCAGTGCTTCCGGTGGTGCCCTAGTAAATGGAAGCGCAAAAACCCTGCCCAAGGAGAAAGTGCCCACACTTGTTTATAACCTACTAAAGAGGACCCGCTAGACGGGTGATTGGGCCAATCATAGAGAATGCCGTGTCCCAGGGCTGGTGATCCAATCAGAGCACATCTTTGCTTTCCTGGCTACCCAGACTCCTTTCTCCGGCCAAACGCTACGACACGCCAACGAACGTTCGTTTCTTCTCCGCAATGAGTCTGGATCCGAGTACGTCCATGACCCTTCGCCGAATGGGAACACATTCGGGGCTGTCTGATTGGTCCAGAAACCGATGGGTTGGGACACAGCCAGAACAGCCATGGGTAAAGCAGAGGTTTGAAAAGGTGTTATTGGCTTTGATACTCTTGATTGGTTAGAGACGATCCAAATCGCTGATGACTTTGTTTTGTACAACGCCCCTCTTCACCACAAACGACTTGAAACGACGGCAGTCTCAGACTAAAAGTATGTAGCGAACGACAGAGCAACGGAAGAATTTAGTTTGAGTCGTCAGGCTACATCTTTGCTTGAATGAGGAGGTTTGACATATCACTAGCTGGGGTATTAGTGGAGGGAGGCCTACCAGCGGACCAGGGCAGCGTTTGGCTTGGCTGTTCTGAGCAGGGCCTGGTCAGGTGGAAATTTCCACTGGTAGAGAATGGAGAGATTAGAGGGAGAAGGGAAGGTAATGGAGCGAGGGGAAGGTAGTGTATGTGGAGCCAACATGGGCCTTGGGGACTCACTGAGGTCCAGTCCAGGCATAAATAACAGCATCCAAAAAAAACGCAAAACTCCCACACACACACACACACACACACACACTCTGCCTATTCAAACACACATATCATGGCATCATCAGTATTCAGCCTTCTCAGTGTTCCCTCTAGCTGTGCGTAGGCAGGCAGTGGGAGGTGGGGTGGGTATTAGTACCTCACTGGTTCTGGCGATGATGCGGTACTGGTACTGGTCCTTCAGGTCTTTAGTGTCGTCCAGTTTCTCCCTGCGGATACTCACAGCCACCGGACCCAGCTTCTCGTCCGTCCCAAAGTAGTTAGAGTGCTCTGCAGTGACACACAGGGACAGAGTGTATTCACATGTCTGGACATGCCTTTGGTACTGTTGAACACGTGTATTGATCATTGTAATAACAGCCTTTGGACATGGAAAAATGGAGGAGGGAAAGTAGGGGGTTGAGAGTGAAAGGAGGCTCAGAGCGGAGGAGGGAAAGAGAAGAGATACGCTACGATGAAGAGTGCGATAACAACAGCGCTCGCAGTGCTTGAATGCATGTGGATTCAATACATCTTCAATTACACGTTGAATTAAAAATCAGCTCATCAAGGAACCCGAGGACATCGATTAGAGCTACAAATGACAGACAAAGATTGTACAGCTGAGCCTGTGGTTCGGCGGCACGGCTTGCTCGGTACAGATTCTACTCTTTCAGGCGAAGTCATGTGCTTGAGTAACCTTCAGAGAGGTAGAGTAGAGAACACAATAAGAATCTACAAATGACTAAGCTCAATTATATTTGTTATTTCATCCACGACGATACTATCGCTTGCTTTGACGTACTAGCCTTATTGCTTTGCGTGATATAGGCCCATCGTGGCCAGAAAGGTTGGTTTCATAAACAGAACATTCCACAGGACATTTTATTACATTTTATTATAAGCGTGTGACAGACTGAAGACTGAGTAGCCTATCTGCTTATCAAAAATTTGATGAATAAGTGGAAATCTCTGATAAGACACATTCCTGAAGTAAAAGGCTGTAAAGATTTCCACATGATACAGTTAACAGCTTACTCCTCAAACTGTGAGCGACTTCTCCTATTTGTGAGCGGAGGAAGAAACTCCTGAAAGAACTTTACGTTTTCAAACTCGTTTCAGTCCCTGCATAATTGAAGAGGCTCAGCCCTGTTTAGCATTCCAGCTTTGTCTTGCAGTATAAAACGTCAGCTTTCTGGGTGAGTCTTTTTGACATGCAAGCAGGGCATCACAGTTAGTGCTCTGGAGCAGTCTCACGTTCCACGCAGCGTTCAGAGGGACAGGCAGTATGTCTGGAGCGGTAACCTTCATCTCTGTGGTTGCAGGCGTCACAAACCCTGACAACATCTAAGTAGGCTCTTACCAGATGATTTAGTCTTTGGGGGCAGCTAACTATTTTTCCAGGGCGCACGCGCACACACACACACACACATAGCTGTTCTGTAGGATGGGGGGGGAAGACAACCAGTGTCAGGATTAATGTGTAGGGGCAGAAAGGAAAACGTGTGTGTGAGGGATTAAGCTAATTCTTCTCTGAGCTACAAACTCAGTTTGCCAAATAGACAAGAGGCAGGTACATGTTATCCTCTGGGACCGCTGCCAGGTTGGCTGCCCGTACAGGGACAGCTGGATGGAGGAGGAGAGAGTACCGCCAGTGGAAACACTAGTGATATGCTAGACTTTTGTGGGTAGTTATAGTAAAAGTAGTTAGGCTGGATTGATCAGTTGTTACCTTTCCCGTGGAAGTAGTCTCGGTAGTAGCGCGCCCCCAGGTCCACGTGCTCGATGCTATAGAGTTTCAGCCTGTCCATTCGGGTGACTTGCTGCTCTATGGGCACCTCCACCACCGACACACTGGCGTTGCTACGCCGAAGGCTGCCTCTCGCCATGTCACCCGCGCCCCCGTCACCTCCCCGCTCGGCCGAGGAGCTCAGGAAGCTGACGTTGCGCTCCCCGTGGCCCCCCGTCTCGTTGCGGAAGTGGGGGCAACTAAGGAGGAGCGGACTGGAGGTGGGGCCTCCGGGGGGGGCGTCCAGAGCGTTCATGCCCAGGGAGGGTGTGGGCGCGCTGGGGTCGAGACCTAGCATCAGGTCCTCAACGCTGGAGTAGGTAGCGTCCAACCCACTCAGAGTTGAGGACCGTGACACAGCCAGGGAGACGGAGGCCGCCGATGCCCCGGTGGCAGTGTTCCTCCGCTTGGCTACGTAGGCGCGCTGAGCAGCCGCCTCATTGAGGTCAAACAGGATGCTCTGGGCGTCGTAGTGGACAAAGCTCTTGGGGCACACCCAGGGTTTGAAAGGGGTATCTGTAGAGTTACGGCCTCCCCCGTCCTCCCACGCATCCCCTCTGTCCAGCTCCCCTCTGCTGGAGCTGCGGAGCTTCCGGAACAGAGAGGACGTCCCCAGAGACGACTCTGTCCCCCCGCTCTTCTTCCTCACCCTGTTCTCTGACCGCCCCATCCCTCCATCCTCCCCCCGGGATGTGGGCGTGGGGGAGTGGCCCGTGGGGAGGGGTGCCGAGGGAGGGGAGTTGGGGGTGTACAGTAGCTCCCCCAGGCGTCCGGGGGCAGTGCTGCGCTGGTCGGGCCTCTCCTGGTGGAACTGGCTGAGCATGTCAAAGAAGCTCTGCTCGGGGACGCCCTGCACGTCGATGGAGGAGGTGCTGCCGTACTCCCGGAACAGATTAGCACCTCCACGACCTTCCACCTCGTTCTCATCCTGCTCGCTCAGAGTCACCTCGCTGTTGGAGCGCTGCCGTAACGGGGGGAAGGCACGCAGGCCTGCGGGAGACCCTCTTTCACCTCCGTACCCACCACGGAACTCCACGTCCTTCGTGCGTCGCCTTGGTAAACGAGCCACTCCACCCCTCACCAGCCCGACCTCAGAGATGGGGAAAGATGCGGTCATCGTGGAGGGGTCGTCTCCATGGTGATTACCGCCTTGCCCGTTCTCCAGGAGCGACTCCCTCGATTGCGCATGGCGCGGCGGCCACTCAGCAATACGGGCGCGGACGCCCATCTTGGGAACGGAGACACGGGATTGGGTGGCTTGATCAGAGAAGGGGCCAGTGTGGCCGTTGTGGGTGAGGTGGAAGGCGGCATGTTGTGTGAGGAGGGACCCAGGCCCCCCTCCTCCGCCCCTCTCCAGCAGGTCTGAGGTGGTGCAGGTGACCCCTCGATCTCTGTAGGTGTTCATGGCGCCCCAGGAGAGCTCAGGGCAGGACAGCAGGCAGGGGGGCAGGGAGCTGGCATCCCAGGCCAGAGTGGGGAGTAGGGGAGAGGGAGAGGAGCTCCACACACACACTGCTGATGCTGTGGCCTCCACCTCCCACACACATCGCTTTCAATGGGAGGGTGGGACACTGCTGGTCATAGGCCCAGTTACACAGTAGGCTGTCTCTCTTCTCTCAGGCTCTGGGCAGATCTGGGGAGGAGACAAAACACACATTGATATGCTGACGACCACAATAAAACAACATGCACACATGGCATACAGTAATACACTGTTTTTGAACATGCACACCCAAACACTAAACATACACTGACCAAGATTCACCCCTCCTACTCAATGAAATGACACCATGAAAACGATGACGACAGCAACTCATCTGTACTAGAATGTGTGAGAGAGAGAGAGAGAGCATGATTAAGAAAGAGAGAGAGAGAGAGCGAGCGAGATTAAGAAAAAGAGAGGCGAGGGGATTTGACAGAGGATTTCTCCTCTTGAAACTAATCTTCAGAATGCCTGGGTTATTATCATAGTGTCATATTCAGCAGCAATACACACGCACTATCAATTTTCATAACACCAAATCAAACTCCTGCATCATAAAGCCATGCTGAAAGCACTAGGCCATTTAAAATCCTAGCTGAACAGCACTTGTTGATCATAAAGAAAATATATAATCTGACTGGATATTCACACACACACACACACACAAACAGGTTGCTGCTGCAGTGTAATCGTTCAGCTAATTTAACTGACAGCTGTATGTTTCCTCATTTTGCTCCTTCTACCAGCTGGCACTTAACCCGGGGGGGGGTGATAAACATACAGTGCCTTTACAGAAAGTATTCACACCCCTTGACTTTCTCCACATTTTGTTGTGTTACAGCCTGAATTTAAAATTGATTAATATTCCATTTTGTTGTCACTGACCTACACACACAATAACCCATAATGTCAAAGTCGAATTATGTTTTTACATTTTTACAAATTAATAAAAATGAAAAGCTGAAATAAAGATAATAATTAAGATGTAATTAACAAGTCACATAATAAGTTGCATGGACTATAATGCTTAACATGTACTCCACACATACAGATAATTGTAAGGTCCCTCAGTCGAGCAGTGAATTTCAAACACAGATTCCACCACAAAGACCAGGGAGGTTTTCCAATGCCTCGCAAACAAGGGCAGACATTGAATATCCCTTTGAGCATAGCGAAATGATTCATTACACTTTGGATGGGGTATCGATACACCCAGTCACTACAAAGATACAGGGGTCCTTCCTAGGGCTGTGGCGGCCATGACATTTTGGTCGGCGGGTGATTGTCCAGCAAGTAACTGCCGGTCTCACGGTAATCGACCGTTAATTAACATAAACACGTTCTCTAGGCTTCCACGCAGAGCCTACAAGCCACTGATGCAGACCTTTGGTAAATATACATATTAAAAACTTTAATAATATAGCCTACACCAGGACAATAATTCCATTATCTATTTTAGACAGGTCTAAAGAAGCATGATGTGAAGATAAAGTAGTCCGAATTTCCGAAGAACAGAATATCATACTCCGAGTTGTCTTTATGTTAGGCCCTGCTATGGCTATGCCATATGGCTGTGGGCTACACTAGTTAATTTAGCAGACAAGATTTGCTTAGAATTCCGTAGCAAAATCATTTTATAGTTTGAAGAATACAATTGAACATAGCTGAATAAAATAGAAAGGATATTTTCTCCAAACAATTTCCTAGGAAGTGCACACATGCAGCTATTCTGTGTTGAGCAGTTATAAAAGAAACAGGTCCACCTATATGCTTCATTTAGAGTTATTTATGCAACTTTAGTTGTGATACAAACATTGGGCTATATCTTTTGATTATTAATACATTCTAAGGCTGCATAATGCGACTAATGATGATTTGAAAAAAGTTGCTTTGTTTTTTCTTGTGCAGGCTGCACACACTTCATCAGTCTCTCATTCACAATTTGACAAGCACTTGATAATATTCTCACCAGGCCTCGAATTTCCCAACAGCATCCCCCTTGTATGGCCGTAATGCCCCCTAAAAAAATCCATGCCTTTTGCAGCCAAAGTGGCCGTTGTGCCCTTGGGCGGAATATAATAATTATAATTCCCTTCTCCCAGCTGCCATGCTCGGAAGCACCTCTCACTCACATGGCTCTCCCAGATAATTATTATTAGCCAATGCCCGTCACAGACATCTCAGCTAAGTTGGCTTCAAGTGACCGCAAACCCGGTCAGTTGTGCACCGGGGCATCCCACTCTTTTTATTCTGGTTAGAGCCAGTTTGCACTGTTCTGTGAAGGGAGTAGTGCACAGCGTTGTGCGAGATCTTCAGTTTCTTGGCAATTGCTCGCATGGAATAGCCTTAATTTCTCAGAACAAGAATAGACAGATGAGTTTCAGAAGAAAGTACTTTGTTTCTGGCCATTTTGAGCCTGTAATCGAACCCACAAATGCTGATGCTCCAGATACTCAACTAGTCTAAAGAAGGCCAGTTTTATTGCTTCTTAAAATCAGAACAACAGTTTTCAGCTGTGCTAACATAATTACAAAAGGGTTTTCTAATGATCAATTAGCCTTTTAAAATGATAAACTTGGATTAGCTAACAACATGCACCTGGAAAACATGAGTGATGGTTGCTGAATGGACCATTATCATGCACCTGTATCGAAACAGGGGCATAGGGAAAAAAATACATGTCATCTATACAGTTAACCTGTTAGGGCTAGGGGGCAGTATTTACACGGCCGGATAAAAAACGTACCCGAATGAATCTGGTTATTACTACTGCTCAGAAACTAGAATATGCATATCATTATTGGCTTTGGATAGAAAACACCCTAAAGTTTCTAAAACTGTTTGAATGGTGTCTGTGAGTATAACAGAACTCATATGGCAGGCAAAAACCTGAGAAGATTCTGTACAGGAAGTACCCTCTCTGACCATTCCTTGGGCTTCTTGGCTCTGTTTATTGAAAATTTAGGATCTTTGCTGTAACGTGACACTTCCTACGGCTCCCATAGGCTCTCAGAACCCGGGAAAAAGCTGAATGATGTAATTCCAGCCGCTGGCTGAAAATCTTTAGCGCCTTTGGTAAGTGGTCTATCAGAGGACCATCAGACTGAGGCGCATGCACGGGGCGACCTCATGCTTTTACTTTTTCTCTTTGAACTAAAACACAGATTCCCAGTCGGAATATTATCGCTTTTTTACGAGAAAAATGGCATAAAAATTGATTTTAAACAGCGGTTGACATGCTTCGAAGTACGGTAATGGAATATTTAGAATTTTTTTGTCACGAAACGCGTCGGGCGCATAACCCTTATTTACCCTTTCGGATAGTGTCCTCAACGCACGAACAAAACGCCGCTATTTGGATATAACTATGGATTATTTGGGACCAAACCAACATTTGTTATTGAAGTAGAAGTCCTGGGAGTGCATTCTGACGAAGAACAGCAAAGGTAATAACATTTTTCTTATAGTAAATCTGACTTTGGTGAGGGCTAAACTTGGTGGGTGTGTAAATAGCTAGCCCTGTGATGCCGGGCTATCTACTTAGAATATTGCAAAATGTGCTTTCACCGAAAAGCTATTTTAAAATCGGACATAGCGAGTGCATAGAGGAGTTCTGTATCTATAATTCTTAAAATAATTGTTATGTTTTTTGTGAATGTTTATCGTGAGTAATTTAGTAAATTCACCGGAAGTTTGCGGGGGGTATGCTAGTTCTGAACGTCACATGCTAATGTAAAAAGCTGTTTTTTGATATAAATATGAACTTGATTGAACAAAACATGCATGTATTGTATAACAATGTCCTAGAAGTGTCATCTGATGAAGATCAAAGGTTAGTGCTGCATTTAGCTGTGGTTTGGGTTTATGTGACATTATATGCTAGCTTGAAAAATGGGTGTCTGATTATTTCTGGCTGGGTACTCTGCTGACAATCTAATGTTTTGCTTTCGTTGTAAAGTCTTTTTGAAATCGGACAGTGTGGTTAGATTAACGAGAGTCTTGTCTTTAAAATGCTGTAAAATAGTCATATGTTTGAGAAATTGAAGTAATAGCATTTCTAATAACGCGCCACAGGATTCCACTGGCTGTTACGTAGTTGGGACGATTTCGTCCCACCTACCCTAGAGGTTAAATAGCGAATGGAGGACGCTTTTCCCGTGGTCCATTTTCATGCCAGCCAGGTAGGTTATACGCCTGTTGTAAACTGAAGCAATGTGCTTAATATTAGGAACGTTGTTAAATATAGTAGGCCTAGCCTATAGAACACTGATGGTATCCTCCTCTTTTTAATAGAGGCCATCAAAACTCTGTTCTCACTCAATTGCATAGTATAGCCTATAGAAATGTTGAGCAACATGAGTTCATGGGCTCTCGAAGTGTTTGATTTCCGAAAACATTTGCATTGATGAGAAGGACAATAGAGTGCTGAGTACCAGGCAATTAGCAAGTTTGGTAGGCTACTAATGACCATCAGCTGCATCAGAGCTTAGAGGAGCCTAATTACCGTGACTAAACGGCCACCTGGAATTTGACTGCCGGTGTGGCAGTAATACGGTCACAATAACAGCCTTAGTCCTTCCTAACTCAGTTCCCGGAGAGGAAGAAAACTGTGCAGGGCTTTCATCATGAGGCCATCAGAAAACTGAGGATGGATCAACAACATTGCAGTTACTCCACAATAATAATCTAACTGACAGAGTGAAAATAAGGAAGCCTGTACAGAATACAAATATTCCAAAACATGCATTTTGTTTGCAACAAGGCACTGAAGTAATACTGCAAAAAAAATTGGCAAACAATTAACTTTTTGTCCTGAACACAAAGTGTTATGTTTGGGGCAAATCCAATACAACACACACACAATATTTTCAAGCATAGTGGTGGCTGCATCATGTTATGGGTATGCTTGTAATCATTAAATATTTCAGGATAAAAAATAAATGGAATGGTGCTAAGTACAGGCATAATAACAGAGGAAAACCTTGTTCATTCTGCTTTCCATCCGACACTGGGAGATGAATTCACCTTTCAGCAGGACAATAACCTAAAACACAAGGCCAAATCTACACTGGAGTTGCTTACCAAGAAGACGGTGAATGTTCCTGAGTGGCCGAGTTACTGTCGAGTTAAATTTACTTGACAATCTATGGCAAGACCTGAAAATTGTTGTCTAGCAATGATCAAAAACAAACTTAACAGAACTTGAAGAATTTTGAGAAGAATAATGGGCAAATGTTGCACAATCCAGATGTGGAAAGCTCTTAGATACTTAACCAGAAAGACTCACAGCTGTAATCGCTGCCAAAGGAGCTTCTACAAAAGTATTGACTCAGTGGTGTGAATACTTACGTAAATTAGATGTCTGTATTTCTTTGTCAATAAATGTGCAAACATTTAAAAAAACAGGTTTTCACTTTGTCATTATGGGGTATAGTGTGTAGATGGGTGAGAAACAAATATGTAATCCAAGCCGTAACAAAATGTTGAACTTTCAGTTCCAGGGTCAGTGCCAATAGCATATTTACAAAGTGCAGGGATACTGGAGTGGTAGGGTTAGATATGTATAGGGGTAAAGTGACTATGCATCAGGATATATGATAGAGTAGCAGCAGCGTATATAATAATTGTATGTGTGTGTGCGTGTGTAGACTCAGTATGAATGTGTGTGCGTTGAGTGTGTGAGCAAATTAAGTGTGCATGTGTGTTGGCGTGTCAGTGAGTGAGTGTGTAGAGTGTACATAGAGAGCGTCAATTGACAGTGCAACAATAAAATAGAAGGGCCATTGCAGCGCCATGCGATCGAGGGCGGTGCAGTTGCCATACCAAGCAGTGGTTAGGTTTGGTTGGCAGGAGAAAATGCGTAAAAACGAAATGTCATATTTATGTCAAATGGAGAGAGAGAAAAAAAGGTGTCTTAAAATAATTAAGTCCCCGGAGGGTCCGCTATAAAAAATAAAATAGGTTTGGGCTAAATGACTTAGAATAGATCATCCTAAATTGAGAGAAAAAAATATATATTTTTCTGACTGGACATTTTTGTGCTGCTTTGGTGAAAATCTCAACTCTCTCTGCATTGTTCTCCTGCATTCTGTACATTTGTTTACAACACATTTATTGATAATATGTTATGCAGGCTATTCAAAAGGAATAGGCCACTTGGCATGGCCCTACTGCGGGTTACCCGGTAACAGTCAAGTTCAAATAGCCTATACGTAGTCTGTCACATCATGATGTCGTCACCGTCGACGATGGCTGTCAATCATCTTCGATATCCGATACTATCGTAATATCGCCCAACCCTACTCTACCCCCTCCTTCTGTCCATTCTCACCCTCCCTCGCCATGTCGTCTTCAGAGAGAAACGAGGAAGCACACAACTAGGCTACTTCATACTCAGCTAAGGAAGGGAAGGGTGAATAGAAAATTGAGGAGAGAGGGGGAGAGGACGTGAAGTGAGAGAGAGCGACGAGCTGAGAGACGGGGAGGAGGAAGAGAGCAGGAACGTGTTCGCTGAACCACGAGGACTCGCCTTAATATGACAGTCACAAAGAATCAGGCTTCACCACCGCCCTGTCGCTATAAAAAGCCTCCCTAGACTCCTAATCTACCACTACTTTATTCAGGGTCTTCTCTTCTCTTCTCCGCTCAAACTCTCGCTCTAATGTTTAACTCGCTCTCTTTGTGTGTGTCCCTCTACCTAGGCTAATCCATCTCCATTTTATTCAGTCTCTTCGCCCGCTCAAAACGCTCTCTCCTCTCTTCCATCGCTCCGTCCCTATCGGTTTCGGTCTCTCTCCACTCAGGCTTATGATCCGTCAATCCCCGTTCTCATTCCATCCCGACATCCGTCTCCAGTAAACGTATGATCCAGGCCATTTCTCAGTCTGACACTGTTTAATGATGTTAGCTGCTGGTACGAGGGAAAGGATGTTTCGTGAGGATCGTAATCCTTGCCACAGAGTTTCTATTCATCATTCTATCATAACGTTGAGCGTTACATCTCACAAGGCAGAGAGTGAATGACACTTGTGTACGCTCAGCACAATCCTCTGTGATTCACGTTTGGCATAAGACAGTAGTACACACACATACACACACCATGTACAAAACTCATTCACAGCGGGGGGATTTTTTTAAATCAGCTGAGAACCAGATGACCTCACAAATGTATCATGTCTTATGTTTTGGGGAAATACAGGCGATTCCAAGGGTCCTGTTGCTACGACACAGTCTTTCCTTATTCGGCGTGGCGGCCACGATACGCTATCGGTCCCAATCCCAGATAGGCTCCAGCTGCAGCACCCTGAGAAAGGGCCCTTTATTCAGCTGAACGGCCGTCAGGAGAGAGTGGGAGTTCTGTCATGTCTCTGGGTGTCCACAACACCGAGCCAAGGCCGACAGACACAGTAGAACTGGGCCAAAACTACTACGCAAAAGCTGGAGGGAGGACAGAGACTTCCACAGCCACACAACTATACGGGACGTGTTTGGCAAACACATCTTGTTATGCCGTGCACCGATACGTCTCCAATTCGAACTAAAAAGGTGCAATGCTATTTGATGTCTTTGCTAGCCTTCACAGTTCCAAAACTGAAAGAGATGAGTCGCCACAGCCCAAAATAGTAGGTGCAAGAAAGGTCCTCCAGACAGACCCATTGCAACCCAAGGCACAGAGGATGGCACACATAGGTGAAAGGGATGAGTTTAATCCCCAAACAAATGGGAAGAGCTAAATAGAGATAAGTAGGGGAGGCAGAAAATGGCAAGTGCCATAGGAAACATAGGAGCCACAGGAACATGAAGGGCTTTGAGGCCCCCAGGCAGACACAGCGCTGGCCCCAACTACAGAAGACGTAAAGCAGGAATTGAATGCCTTTTAATTACTCCCAGAGCAATTAGTTAGGCCTCTGAAGATGCTTCCCCCGCCACCTCCCTCTCGGCGTGCCTGCGCACCGCGCAGCCCTGGCCCACACAACACAAAACACACACTGGAGCTGGTAATTACACATTTCACTCGTCATAATCACAGAGAGAGCAACGAGAGAGCTACAGCTACCAGAGTCATGACTGTACACAACACGATGCGTGCTCCAGATGGAGAGTGCTGTTGTTACTGTATCGTGACAATGCCAAGTGACCAAGATCAAGAAAAAGTCACTTTTTGGAACAGACCGCCTCGCAGGACAATAATGCATTTGAGATAAAGAGGTAGCCTACGCATAGAATTGTGATATAATTAAGCAATAAGGCCCGAGGGGGGAGTGGCATTACATCGGTAACCAGTTTATAATGGCAATAAGGCACCTCTGGGGTTTGTGATATATGACCAATATACCACGGCTAAGGGCTGTATCCAGGCACTCTGCGTTGCGTCGTGCGTATGAGCAGTCCTTAGCCGTGGTATATTGGCCATATAACACTCCCACCCAGGCCTTATTGCTTAATTATATAACAAGTGGAATACACATTTGGACAGAGGTGAGAAACCCATACACAACAGCAGGTGTTTTCAGACACTTTGATCAAAGACAAAGGCCCACACACACACACACACACACAGAGAATCCATGACCTTACTACTCTTAGGTCTACTCAAATGTAGGCTAAGCTGTACAAAGACGAGAGTGACAACTTGAGAGGGTGGCAGGCAGTGGTGAGTGACCCGAGGAGGGATCCTACAGTAATATAACATGAATAGTCTAATATTAGCTGTGGTGACGGTAAGATGGCGTAGTCGGTTGTGTCGGAAGCAGATGGTGATACATACTGTATGACTGGCAGACAGCCGGCAGCGACGAGGCGTCACATCACAGCGGGACAACACACCCTGACAGGACGACAACCCTGCTCCCTGGGACCACAGCTCAGACATACAGGGCTTGGGTCCGTATTCATAAAACGTCTCAGAGTAGGAGTGCTGACCTATGAACAGTTTTAGGTTTTATTGAATAAATGATGTCGAAAAGGGGGACCTGATCCTAGATCAGCATTCCTACTCTGAGACGCTTTATGATTACCAGCCCTGGTATTTATAAAGTACAAAAGAGACGGGGCTTCGTGGTCTTCATACACAACCCCCAGGGCCGGGGTAGAACATACATGGAGACGAGAATTAAGTGCTGAAATAAATGTAGCCAAACAGTTTGCCAAAATGTTAGCGTCCTTTATCCTTATTAGGAGACAGAATTGTTGTAACGAGTTAAAACTGTGACCTGATAATGAATAGATGATTAGTGAGTGGTGGAGATGACTAGGGCCTTACTGTCGCTTCAGTGTGATTGGGTATCGATGCAGAAAGTTCAGCTCGATTATCCTCTGGTTGTTGAAGGGTTCCTGTGGTGAGTCTGTCTCAAGCTATTCCCGGATGACCCGTCTCTCCGATCTCACCCCACTGGCTTTCCCTGCAACCTGACCACAGCTCTGACTGGAGGGCTGTAACGTTCGAGCTGAAGTGGAGGCTTGGAAAACCTTGCGCACACACTGCAGCCCTTGTTTATCCCCCGTGTCTTGGCGTGTCCTGCAGGTCTGCTGTGCTTCCCTACTGAACCTGGCAGTGACAGGTCTTGTCGGGATCAGGGTCTCTGTGCTGCCTCTCCTGGCCCTGCTGTGACGGTCTCCATTGATTTCCTGTGACATTGTTTTGCACTCTATCCCCGATAACCTCTACTGTCACTGCTGTGGTCTACTCTGTCATACAGACAGAACGCTAGCCTGGAGGAGAAGCATGGGCAGCGAGCGATACACATACAGCCACGCATGCGTGCCGACAGACACGTACACTGCGAAAACACATTTGCATTGCGCGCACACGCATATGAGAAGGGTGCATGGGGTGGGGAATGAGTGGCGAACTAGATTCTTTCTCCTTCTCCACTTGGTTGCCTGGGATCTGAAGTAGGGTGAAGGGCAGTGGAAGTTTGGGGAGCTGTTGCGAGGCGGAGATACGGTGAAGGTCTCTAACCATGACATAGGCTTACAGAAGTCCTTACATTTATAACATTAGGAGGTAGTAAGGTTTACACATCAGCACACGGCAATGCGACATCTGAACTTCTCCCCTCTCCGAGTGGATGAGATGAACCCTCACCTACACACCATTGATTCAGCTTTCATGAGGCTTAGCGTTACAGCTCATTTCTAAAGCGTGACCAGAGGTCGTCACGCTGAGCAGCGGTACTTTCAACCCCAATCAGAATCAGCTATGCAAATAAAGTATTCATCATAACTTCACTAAGACCTTTGCAGCGACTTCAATTTACTACAACTTGAATCTACTGCTGTGGTGCAATCTGGCGCTGGGCCTTTCCCCTGGGGTAGGCAGCCACTTTAGAGAACAGGGGGAACGCTAATAGCAGTCAACTGCATTACTACCTCGAAAAGTCTGTGGTGTAGCCTAGTAGGACTACAGTGGATTCAGACACAGTACTGGACTTTGATTCAGACCGCATTAGGAACATTGATCGTTAGTGGAGGGGGGAAATCGATAGTTACATATCATGATATTATTTTTGACAATATATTAATATCGCGCTGGTTGGCTGTACCAAAACTCCAGCATTTTTCCTTCATAGCTTGTTCTCCGTCTTCGTTTTAAATAGGGAGCCAATTTGTTTTCAGCACTTTTATTTCCATGACTGATCAACACTCGTTTTCTCATGGCTCTCTCTCGTCCCCCTGCAGCAGACATATGGCGAGCAATATGTTTGGAACATGAAATTGCAATAAAATCACAGTATTTATTTGCAATACATATAGAGTCGTGAGAATCGCAATACATATCGCATCGACACCTAAGTATCGTGATAATATCGTACCGTGAGGTCCCTAGCGATTCTATATGGATAAATGTCGATCCATTTCATAGGAGTAAGTGGCAAAGGCAAGATCAGGAAAAAAAACTGGACTTCTCGCAAAAATACCCTCTATTTTTCCCCCAATGAAATTGTAGAAACCGGTTACATTCTGAAATTGTTGCTGCTTGACTGCACTGAGCCACCGACATCCAGGGAAGAAGCAATCCCATAAGGAATTAGCGACTTTTTCAGTCACAAAATGCTTTTACCTCATATGACTTCCATGATATTAATAAAATGAAGCCTGGTTTGTTCTAATGTAAGTCTAACACGCTAGCGTAAGCCTAAGAGCTCCTAGCTAGCTACGGTTCAGCTAAACGTTAGCATTCAGCTAACAGCCAGGACGTTGATGTGAGGAGGATACAGAAATTATTTGGTTTAGCTAGCTAATGTTACCTAGCTGTGAAGCCTATATTATAATATGAATGATAATGCATGATAAAGTTACTGTACTTTTATTCATATGGGAGGGGTAAACTTTCATTATTGCTATGCTAACGTTACTTGATCATGAAGAATGTTGTTTGCTAGATAGCTAGCTAACGAGTTAGCTGTGTATTTTCAGCTAATTGAATGCGTACGTATGAGAAAATAAACCCTTTTTCAGCACGTGCTTGTCAATTGTTGCATTATTCAAGTGTGTAATATGTTTTAGACGAAAAGTTGCTTGGACTGTTAAATAGTTTGGGGCTTACTGGCTAGTGGCCACCGTGATATTTCCGGTCAATTTAATCTGCCGACCAAGAATGAGAACTGAAAAGTAGAAAGCGCATTCGCTCCTCCGCCTCTCCATCGCTCGCAGTGGGAACAGGGCCTATGACACAGTCAGACAACAAACACACCCCTTAACAGCCAGGGGGGTGAACATTGATAACACACTGTTACATAACGTAACTGTTATATAACAAACAGAGGATCGGTGATGCCCCAAGGCTAAGGATGGTCACACAGAAGACTTTCAGTATCCCTAATGGGTACATGTGCGAACATACACACTTACACCCACATGCAATCTCTCAATGAGAGTAGAACCACATAAAAATGCTGTCAACTTTTAGGCTACAACAAACAGACGCATAGAGGCAGACGCAAATCATTCTAAAGCGTCCCGTGTCGGCTATGCAAATGAAACCCCAAACTCTACAGGTGGGTGGTGGGGCGTTTCACGGAGTATTGAACCGGTCTTTCAAGATGTCATCTGACGGCAATACAACTCTGTAGATCGAGACAAGCACGCAACATACTTTCCATGACATTCCTTCACTTTTACAGCCAACCACTTATCGCCCTGCCGCTGTAAAATAACACAGTGTTATTTGATAACGCATTCGTGCGCACACACGTTGCTGTTACTCATTTAGCCTACCTCGTCCAGACCTTCAGCAGTGCAAGTGAATCGGGCGTGGTCCGTGCGTGTGTGTGTTGACTCACAGGTGAGCAGAGGTGGTCAATGAGGCGGGGAAAGTGTCTCGATGACAGCTCTGCTGCCTGGAACACAAGAGGAACAAATGGGAGAAGTTAGAACCACTTGTTCTCTGTTATTAGGTAAAATCGGTGAGATAACTACCTCTATTTTTTTTCTATTTTCTTTTTTTAAAGTTCAACGGGTGACATTTTGAGTGAAACATCAGAGAGAACCCTAAGAAAGGCTCCAGGTATCCAGAGGAAAACTACGCTTCCACAATTGAGAAGAACTAAGCCAAAAGAGAGAAACACAAAGCAAAATGTTAATTTTGCCGCTTTACTTTAGCAGATTCAGAAGGTTTAATTGTTAACCAGTAATAACATTCCAAGTAGCTGACTGAGCTCTGATAGGGATGGAAAATGTGTGAGGAGGCGTTATGAGTGTGTACAGTCTGGCAGGAGTGTGTGTGTGTAGCTGCTGTAAGTTCCAGGCTCATCAGGCCAGCAGTGAGTCTATTGTATGTGAGGAGGAATGTGGATGCCAGGGACTCTTGTCTGTCTTACAAACACACAAGTCCTACATCCAAACACTCAGTGGCACACGCCATAGTCTCCTAAATAGACAAACTCACTAGTTCTCTCTACACCATTCATTAATTAGAACCCAAAAGAGCTGACAATTAAGATATTCTGATCCTCCACAGATAAAACTCCGCTATAAAGCCTCTGTTCATTTACCTCGTCGTGTAGCTAGGATACTATACACGTCAGACTTTATACTGAAGTCAAGCGAAACTTTTATTGAACAGATAAATCCTATCAGGCAGCATCATCTGGCATTTCTCTCCCTCTTTCTGCCTTTCCATGTCCCTCTTCCTCCCGCCCTCTTAAGGCCTCGACATGATTCAGTTCGAAGTCGGCTCGGCGAACCGAACGAGTGTGTTCGCGTACTCCCTTAAAAGACCTTCGCTTGGAAAACCTGAAAAAAGCGGCAATAACACCAGTATTTTTCAATGAAAGAATGTGCAAGAAAACGAGTCGTCTCTCATTGAATGACAACAAAGACTTAATTGAAGAATCTCTACTGTTGACCAATCACCGACGAAGGGTCGTCGACTTCGGCTACCGACTTCGGCCCGCCTCAATCGTTTGGCGTGTGCGCCCGAACAGCCCGAAAAAACCCTTAACGATGTCCAAAATTAACAAAATTCTCACAAAATGGCGCCATAATATAAGCACAAACTGTTCCAGCAGGGAAGCATGCGGACGTATTTCTTCCTTCCCTCTCTCTTTCCCTCTTTTCTTCCCATGTTGCTCGGTTGTGTGTATTTCCCTCACTCGCCCTCTTATCTTGACCTTGATGACTATCCCGCTGTATCTTTGATCCTCCCCGACCCTGCCCCTCTGTACTTCATGATTTACTCTTCCGTGTGCACCGGAATGTTCTCCTGAACAATACGACAGCAGCAGCAACAGGGTGAGCCAGGTAACTATTGCACTCAAAGTGGTAGTGCCAGTGCATGTGAGGTCGGTGTGTGAGTGTGTGCTTTTGTCGGTGGAGGTTGTCGGACTGGGGGAAAGCCGAGGGTAGGCTACAGTGTAGTGGGATGAGGAACAGGGTTGATGTAGGCTTACTAAAAAAGGGTATTCATGAGGGTTGGGTGATCAAATATGGGTGAGGGCTGGGGGAGGACGGGGTGAGGGTTTAAAGGTTGGGCAATGTCAACTTTTGTACTCATAAAACACTGTGGTATACATATTGGCTAATCAAAAACATTACAATAAATGGGGGGGAAACAAAACCCTCAACCACCATTCGGCTATACCGTGTAATCACATTCTACAGCTGGACAAAAGATCATGTTGTTGAAATGGGCAGAGTCTACTTGGAGGCAAATCTCTTCTCATATCCTTCCAGGTGGATGCAGCTTCAGTGTGTGACAGGTGTGCTTCTGTGGCGCGTACTTGGAGCAAAGAGGAATGGGCGGCGTGTGCGTACACGTTGCAGATCAGACCCTATTTTAGATCGGAGTTTTTCACGTTGTGCCTGCCATCGGTTGAAACAACATGCTCTTGAATACAGGGACGGTGTTGTGGTTTGGCTAATAAATGTACTCAAATGGGAATCGAATTTAAAATTGAAACTTTCAAAAACGGTACCACAAAAGATGGTTGGAGGTCCACACATCAGAGAACAGGAATATCTTTTGTTTTAAATTATACTGTCAACCCTTCATAGGAAACCTATTGAAATCATAGATAATAGAATAGACAAGACCATTTCAGTTAACGGTGGGTGGACCAGAGGCCATCTTTGTGGTAGTAATTCGTAAAAAAATTAATTTAATGGCGTACCGGCTAAATTGCAGTGGTCTGAAGTGATAGAAATATAATAAATAGAATGGACTTAAAATTGAAATAACACTCTTGAATACATACTCTATTCAAGAGTATGTTGTGTCTCAACCGATGGCAGACACTACACCAAAACCTCAGATGACATAAAATAGGGTCTATGCCACAACATATACGAATATGCAAAAAAAAAAATGGATTCAGAAATTGTTGGATAAGTGATGTTAGTCATTTTTTTGTACATTATTTCAAGAAATTATAAAATAGTTTAGCAACCCTGTTTTTAAGCTATTAAATTCTATCAAACGCAACCGTTTATCTTTTCCAGTGATGAAGATATGGATGTTTTTTATTTCACCTTTATTTAACCAGGTAGGCAAGTTGAGAACAAGTTCTCATTTACAATTGCGACCTGGCCAGCATGGATGTACAGCTTAGACCTCCCCTACATCCAAAATAAAATGAATGAGTGAAAACTTTCCAGCCATGGCTAACATTTCAGCCCATAGGGTAGGGTCACTGGTAGGCCTATAACGGTTGAAATGGATAAATGCAACCCCTAGGCCTACCTACCTTCCTATCAAGCAAGGCCATGGGGCTTACAGGTATGCAGGGTAATAGCCTAGCCTACATTGCATTATAAATCAACACAAACAAACTAAGACCCTCCATATAGCCTCCTATGCGTGCATGTTTAAATAAGAGAGCAGCTGTGTATTTAGTACTGGAGCTATTCTCTGGTTGCAGTGCCTGCCAGACAATGACCATCAAACAGCTTAGAGAAAAGAAAGACGAGCCCAGTGCCGAGGGAGAGAGATTGTGTGCGTGCGTGTGGCACTGGATCAATCAGGAAATCGAGTGCATGCACTTAACTTATGAGTACGATGACGGGGCTTCTTGGTACCCATGATCTGTGAAGTGGGTTGTAACTACGCGTGCTAGAGTGTGTATGCACGAGTGTGACCGAGCGTGTGTACACCCGTCTGTGTGTACTGTGTAATATGAACGTGCGTGTGTGCCTTGCTGTATATGGCTGTACAGTAGGCTCAGTGAACAGGAATATGGTCATTTATTTCCCTGTGTGTTAGAGCTAGAGATCATCATCATCATCTCATACAGCAGAGCAGGGTAATTAAACATCTCTCTCAGTACGCTGAACGCAGTGTGACTGGGCCGGCCTGAATTAGAGACCAGACGCATTTCAAAGAGGACATGCAAATCGTACTTTACATATCATTAGTAGTTGATCCAGCGCTGCTCTGCTCCATGGTGAGCCACAGAGGAGCATGAGCTGGCTGGCTGACTTCCTTCCTCCCGCCTGTCATAGGCATTGTGTTGTGATTTAAATGGATTACTCTAAACTCTGACTGCATTAATATTTCAGAGTGTGAGTGCTACTTAAAAAGTCGTCCCATATTTTTCTTCTTAAACCAGTTTGAAGAGGAGCCGTTCTAGTCAGCTAATGGGTTTGTCAATGCAACTGTAACAGGCTGGTTGCAAAATAAATGTTGAAGTCTATATTATTCAATTATTGCACCACACACTGCTCGCGCATGCCAATGAGTGTCTGCTTTGCCAAGGGCTAAAATAGAAGTCAGTTCTATTTGTGACGCAGATCGCGCTGCAAGTCCTGCCTCTCCCATCTCCTCATTGGTTTCTAGAAGCAGGTACCCACGTGCCATCTCCTCATTGGTTATACCCACGTGGGTGACTGAAAGACGAACTAGGTCGGTGGCAGTAATGCACCTAATTTATGAAAGTTGCCAATCGCAATATAAAGTCATGAGAAGAAAAGGCCTGGAAGGAGGAGAGACGACTAGAAACGATTCTGTTGACCGTTTTATGTGTGGATTAATTGGTGTAGTAGAGGACCTTGCGCATTTCAGTTAAAATAACATCTCAGTGTTTATATCCCAGGACAAATTAGCTAGCAACAGCAAGCTAGCTAAATAAGACAAATTAGCTAGCAACAGCAAGCTAGCTAAATAAGACAAATTAGCTAGCAAGTGTAAGCTAACTAGCTAAATTGCCGTACATGTTTAATGCTTTTTGACCTGCCCCCAAATTAATATAATTGGTTCAGAGTTTATTTTGATATTTTAACCTGCGTGTGGTGATCGTGTTTGGGGACAAAATACATTTTTGCACGGTGGCGCACGCGCGCAGCCGGTTTGGGTTCCGTGTAAGGGCGTTGTCACATGGTTCTGACCTATCGTTCGAATCGGTGTTCGTTTCTTTTTTTAATACTGTATTTTGGTTTCACATTGCCAAATGAACTAGAATGCCTAAAACAAAATCATGTGTTCATGCAAGTGATTTGTTTATTGGAGAAAAATGCTCACATTAAATCCATCTTCGTTGATCAAGAAGCATAACGCGTGTATCCCCAACTTCATATTACTTCCGCTTTGGTCTTCCAACAACAAGCGGGAGAAAACGGTGCAATAGCGGCTGCCATGTCCCCATCTCCCCTAATCAATAATAACAACAACTTGAGATTCTGCATGAAAAGTGCTATATAAAATGAATGTATTATTATTATTATTGTTATTATTCCGCATCGGATGCGCTCAATTACGCTGCTCTTCACACAATGTTTAATAGATATCAGATTATGGTAATGCTCGCAATCAAACAACCGATACTACTGCGTTCTCACCAGCAGCGAACTAAACCCCAGCACAAACGGAATCGGACTGAGTTAACCCATTTTGACAGTACCACGGTGCGCTGTTTAGTGCGCTGCTCCCGAGCCGCGGATAGTGTTGACACGAACTAAGGGGAAAAACGTGCCAGAGTTAGTGTGAAAACCAATTTTGTGTGAAAGCCCCATGAAACATAAGTTTTGGTGTAATCATACCCTGGCTGACTTGGCCTGTACAATGTATTGTGTTTTTTACCCTGTTAGAATGGGTATACTTTTTCAGCCGTTTGATGTCACTGCCATTGTGTTATATGAATTCATTTCTGCTAGGGATAGACACGATTATTCTAATATCTGAATGGACGTTAGTATTCAATTACTTGGGAGAATGTCACGAGTGTGCAAAGCTGTCATCAAGACAAAGGGTGTCTACTTTGAAGAATCTAAAATATATTTTGATTTGTTAAGACATTTTTTGGTTACTACATGTTTCCATATGTGTTATTTCATAGTTTGTGTCTTCACTATTATTCTACAACGTAAAAAAGAAAGAAAAACCCTTGAATGAATAGGTGTGTTCAAACATCTGACTGGTACTGTATATAACAGGACTAACTTAACAATGAAAAGGCTTTGTTACACAGCCTACAAGAACAACCATAACATTCAACGTTTTAATAAAACAAGTTGACGGTTTTTATTAGTGCGCCTCATAAAAAGAAGCACTGGTAGCCTACACATACCGTATACCGGTACTTTCCCCCGATAAAAATTGTAGTATCGAGCAGTTTTTTTTTCTTCCTGTTACATTCGGTACTTCTGTCAAATGTGTCTCACCTGATTATGAGAATTATATCTGAGAATCAGCGCAGCTCCTTTATAGGGCAAAGAGCAAGTGCCTTATTGCTGTGCTGCATCATTAGCTCCCCACTCATGCTGCACAGAAGTTAACACACTTGACTAATGAAGAAATGTTGAAACTGTTTGCCAAACAACGTCCATACAGGCTAGAACACTTTTACAATGTAAGACGATACCGGTAGCTTCCGGCTATAATTGTAGGCTAAATCTCCTTGGTAGCTTACAGCTGAATTCACGACCCTAGTACTTTGTTTGTGAAATATGCAAACCATAAACCAAAATATGCTGATTTTAAAGCTGATTGTCACCAACAACGTAATTAATTCACTTCTTCTCCCTCGCCAACAAAAACTCATCCACTTATTCGTCTCCCTTGCCTCCCGTCTGGTTTCCACTAGATTTCAAAGTCAGATTCCACTGGCACATACAGCGCACACTATTATAAAAGAGATTGCTTCTATGCAAATGTTGAGCAGTACAATAAAATATGTTCTCCGAGCTCCCTCCCTCCCTCCCCGGAATGCATTGGTGGTGAGTTATAAAGTGTTTGGTTCAAAGCACCTGCATAACCCTCTGTAGAACCAGCGATAAGGTACACAGCCCTGGATCAAAACTTTATCAGCAACAGAGAGACGGTGCAGGGCGTGTAGTGCATATAAAACCATCTCTTTCTCTAACAGCGCCTCCATCGAGCAGAGCAGCCGTCGCTATTAACCCCGAAAGTGTGCTGGGAACCCCTGCAGAGAAGGGTGGGCAGCCCCATTCATACTCACACTGGGAGGTGAGATTGCCACGCTTTCATCCTTTCCTTCCCCCTATTCCCTCTCTCCTCTTCCCCTCCGGCTCTATTTGAATGGAAATAGGAGGGTTGATCGGATCTGCATGAGAGAACCCCTACCTCTGCTGGATGTCTCTCCAGTGTGTGATGGGCTGCGCTGTCTCTCTGCCTGCAGTAGGGAGAGGGATACTGCTGTGAGAAGTACCAGACTAATCACATGAAAAGTGGGTAAAAGATAATCGCTGAATACAAGGTGTAGATGGAAGCCCTTATCCACTGATGGAAATGGATGGGGGGGGGGAATTATCTGATCCTAGATCTGAGGCAAGGGGCCCCCGCCACCACATACCTTGCGCACCTCAAGGTTGGTGAGGTTGGGGAATGCTGTGTTGTGTATGTACTGTATGGATACAACACTCCGTTCACTGCTGGATTGCTGTGCCGCCGGTTGCCATGGGAACCAGGGGCACACAGACAGAAAGAGTTATGATGTAGGCGTGAGGCGGTGAGCAGTCAGAACACACAACCTGAGCGATAAATAAAATATGTCCCATCGTCCACCCCGCAATATGTCAATCAATCACAAAGGTGTCCTTGTCAGGGGAAGAGGGAAGAGGCAGGGGAAGAGGGACCTAACATGCGCACGCACACACACACACTGCAGAGGAAATGCGGTTAGCCTCCCACTTACACTCTCAAACAAGTAACACCTTTGTTATTAGAAGATGCAAAAATGAAAATAGCCAGAGAAAAAGAAGAACGCAAAAAGTTTGGAACCTGGTAGGACTAGTCAGAGAAGAGCCAGTAAAGGAAACAGAAATGAATGGACAATGAGAAAGCACGGGAACACAGAGGAGGAATTTGGTGAGTGGGATACAGTTGAAGACGAGGAGAGCAGAGCCTGGTAGACCAGGAACTCGGTGATGAATCAGATCGGTAGCTAGGAGAGATTTCCTCAAATTGAGGCTTCAGAGCGATGCATCATCACAGAGATGATGCATCCTACAGAGACCCAGCAGTCCTTGACCCCGCCTCCTCTCCTCTCTGATCTCTCTCCCCTTTTTTCCATGCATCATCTCTCACCCTCTTCTCTCACCCTCTTCTCTTCTATCTCCTCTGATCCTTGAATCCCTCCTCTTTCCTCCCAGCTGGCCTCATCTATCTCTCTGTGTGAGAAGGATTCTTTAACAACCACATGCCGTGCTGCTTTAAAAACGCATGCCGTGCTGCTTTAAAAACACACAATGCAACGTGTTTAAAATGCTCTACATTCTTCAAAAGGCGATGGTAATCGTACTCTTAAATACACATTCATCACTTTTCAACACCTGTTACTTGTGTCTATTTTATATATTTTCCTTTATTTTCCCCTAACCTAATTGGAGTAAACTAATGGACAACAACACTTAGGCTTCTACTTCCAGCTTCTACATACTATATACATTTTACGGACACAATCTATTTTCCAATAATGATATTTTGTTTGTTTTTAGTCCCATCCTTCAGCTCCACTCAACCCCTCCCATCTATCTCTGAACACCATCCAGTTTTGATTTATATTAGCCATTTATTTTGCAACTGCGCTGTTTCACAAAAGTTCTGAACCTTTCTATTCTCATAGTTTCTATAGATTGCAAATTAAAGATAAAAAATGTTGCTAAGAGTTTTATTATATTATTGATCAATTGACTATGACTTTTCAAATCACCCAGCAGTGCCATTTGCAGACTTAGCTCCAGGTAAATGTTGCAATTCAGCCATTCCTGAACCTGCGACCAAAAACAAGCTACAAATGGACAGTACCAAAACGAATAATCTAATGATTCTGTCTCTTCGCAGCTCAATCTGCAGAGCTGGGATGTATGTATGTATGCATGCATGCATATAAATAAAAACATTCTATTGGTTACAATACATTTGGATAATAATTTAAATAGGGAAAAAAATCTAAGTTTTGAATCCAGCGTTTTTTGTATCAGTGCCATGGAATCGGTACATCGAAAATCTCTTTACAACTATTTTGCAATCAATTTTTTATTTAACCTTTATTTAACTAGGCAAGTCAGTTAAGAACAAATTCTTATTTGCAATGGCAGCCTACCCCGGCCAAACCCGGATGACGCTGGGCCAATTGTGTGCCGCCCTACAGGACTCCCAATCACAGCCGGATGTGATGCAGCCTGGATTCGAACCAGTGATGCCTCTTACACTGAGATGCAGTGCCTTAGACCGCTGCGCCACTCGGGAGCCCTATATGACACAGCTGTCCATTTTTTGGTCCTGAAATTAAACTGATATACTTACTTATCACAATTTTCTTTAACCAATTTTGGTCTTTAATGCAGGGCAAAGTTCCTTATTTTCTCCCCCTTCCACTTGCCTCTTCCATTTTTGCGGTAATGCTGCAATTAGTTGGTTGTAATTTTAGGTAGAGCAGACATTTCTATATATTTTTGTTAGCTGCATGTGTGACTGACAACTCCACCAGTCCTATTTATGATATCATTTACAAAGATAGCTTTGTAAAAAATAAAACAATCTCCAAAAATAATGATTTAAAAAAAACAAATCAATTAGTATATTGGAGTTTAACCATAATATTTGATGTAATATTTGTTCTGTCTTTTCTGGTGGATTAAACTGAAATTGCAACCAACTTTCTATGGCTTGTGTTAAAAAGTGATATTTTGGAGATTATTTCATTTTCAAATAACCGAAGAGGGAAAAAAAGCCATGGCTCTCTCTCTCTCATCCCTCTGGAGCAGACATATGGTGAGCAATGTTTGGAACATCGAATCGCAATTAAAAATCATAATACATCTAGAATCGTATCTGCACCTAAGTATCGTGATATCGCATCGTCCCTGGCAATTCCCAGCCCTAATTCCACACATATTCTAGACACGGTTTTAAAGACAACAGGGCTATGCTAGTACACTGAGCAGGAGATAATAATCCCAGTGTCTCACACAGTACACACGGTTTCCAGAGCAACACGTACCCATTTTCCTCCGCCACACAGGCGTAACGAGTGGCGTCAGGTAGGTTGGTGTCAACACAGGGCTTTACCATCTACCCTGCTGCTTGAGGAGCCAGCAGACAGACCGACTGACACACAACACACACATTCTAATAGTGGGGGTTACACCTGACTTCAACCCGTCCCCGCCATAAGGACGGCTGTAACAGATAACATTAACAGTCATGAGTCATGATGACAAACCATTGTTTAGGCTAGGTCAAGGAAGGATAACGATGGGGTAGGTAGACATAACAGAAGCCAACTAGCTTTACTTAAGTAATGATTGTGAAATAATGATCAAGCTCCTCCGTCGCTGCGCTCTTGGCCTGAGGTCTGGTAACGATGGGCCAGAGGGGTGTTTTAGACCCTCACAGCTGCTGCTGCTCCCATGGAGGTGTGCTTCCCAGGAGAAAACGGGGGGATAGTGTTGTGCCAACACGGATTAGCCCCTAAGCACATTTCAGGCTACTCTCAGCCAACACACATAGCTGCACTACTAGGCCTAAAGAAAAAAATGTATGGCAGAAATACGGGGATTTATTGTCTTTCCGGCAGGTGCCATCTTTTCCCTCTGGCCTAGTTTTGGAAAACAATCTTTACGGCCAGTCAACAAAGCACAGATCCAACTCATAGGCTAAATGCAACACAGTGACAAACAGTAGCCCACTCTCTCTCAGCATGAGTAGGAGCAGTGGCTGCTGAGAACCCTTAAAAAGAGGACATTTCTGCTGTCACACTGCACTCTGCTCTGACTGAGTAGCGAGTACGGCCATCACGTTTCCATTAGGGACGTGGAAGGAAGTGGAGATCTGGGGGTCTTTTAGAGGCTCTTCCTGTAACCATATCACCCTAGTGACAGGATAATGAGGCTAAATGATGAGGCTTTAGGAAGAAAGGGTATCCTGCAGGGAGAGGACAGACCCCAACAAAGGCATACAATGACATAGAATAGTCACAGAGTCAGTTGTTCCTCATGACATGGCCCCTTCTAACATGATGTCTATCTAGTCAGTGGCATCAGCGTTGTTTCTCAAGGGACCCGGAGGAAAAAAGGGCAAAGGGCAGTTTAGAAAATCTAAATGATTGAAACATGCCGTTTGTTCAGCCCCAGAGCCAAGGCCACGTTATCCACCCAGCAGCACGGACCAGATCAGTGGGGTCAATCACAGTTTCAAATGGGTCCAAGAAAATAAAATAAAAAAATGCAACACATCATCCAACACATTTAACACAGATTCAAACCCCACCACAAACACTGCTTTCGGGGAAACACAGATGGGATTTTGGAATAAATATTTTGGGCCAGTGAGAAAGAGGAATATTGTGGCTGACTATTGCTATATGGGTGGTGAGAAGGGCACATGATCCGTAACTTAGACGTCAACGCATTAGTATGTCATCGGCGATGCCTGGGAACATAATGCGTTGACGTCTATGGTACGGATCAAGTCAATGGTCCACACATGCAGTCAGAACGGTTTGTTGAATGTTTTACTCCTCAATCAGTGATTTTCTATCACAGACACAAACAGCTGGAAAGGAGCTGTTGAACATTCAGAAAAGGCCACTAAATTGAAAAACAAAATGCAGTGATAACATTTTTGGTTTTGTTGCCAGTTAGCGTTTTTTGTTTTAAAACTGACTGACACAGAGCCCCCTCACCCCCACTACTGGCTCATACTCAAGCGCCAACAAAAAGCCACACTATTAACAGGGTCAAGGGGCAGAGTGTGTGTGTGTGTGTGTGTGTGTGTGTGTGTGTGTGTGTGTGTGTGTGTGTGTTGGGGGGGGGGCTGTTACAGTACAGCCAGACAAAGAAGGCTAGTGACACAGTTTCAGACAGTCTCTTCCTCTCTTGCCTCCTTTTCTCTCACTCTCCTCAATGGCTCCATTGAGAGTGGGGGCCGTTGGGGTCCTGTGAGGACTGAGTGTTCTCCCCGTCCTGGATCGCTTTCCCTAGTCAGTCTGCTGGTCGGGCTGTCCTCTGGAGGGTCTGGGCTCTCCACGGTGGAGCCTGGCCCTTTCAAAGCTACGCTGCGTCTAGCAGTCATGCGGCCTAGATAAGCCCGGCAGCCAGTAGGGGCCCGGGAGATAGTGCTTACAATGTCAGACTGTTCTTCTGATGCTTGTGAAATGATTATTTTGAGGATTCCTCTGTGAACCGCTCTACTGTACTTCTCTGTGCGGTACTAGAGAGCAGTGTGCTGTACATCCCTGGACTTAAGTGGGAAGCATTGGCCTACTGAGGCTGGAATGCCGGTCAGACTGGGCTTGAGGTTATGGGCAAGGCATCATGGGGCACCAACCGCTCAAATGAAAGCGCACTTCCTATCAACCTAGTGAAATAGAGGACGAAGGAGCATTGGTGTACCTTTTAACTAACTATTCACTGCCAGAGAGAGAAGAATTCACACACCACCTGGAGTTGAGTTGAAATAAGAAGAGACAGGGTTACTGGCCTGGACGGTAAAATCACGAGAACAACATTCAGAACTGGGTCACAGCGCAAAGCTTCGGGAACCACTGTCTGCACTAGTCTTGTATGTGTTTGTGGCACGAGACTGAGGGGGATGTACTTTTACCAAAATGAAAAAGTAATGCTTCTAAGATGGGTTTTGTCATGACTCTGCCTAATGGACTCTGGGATACGGGGGGTGTAGAGAGCTAAACCTGGCAGGAGCGCGACTACTCACTCAGCTGGCCTGGAGGAGCAGATTTACAAGCAGGTTGCGTGCATCTGGGTGGGATCCCCTCTTGTCTCTTTCTCTGCTTGGAACAGAACCAGCCTAAATCTGACAACAGCCTCCACTAGCTAGTTGGCTGGACTACGCGCCTCTTTGTTGTTTTCCCATTATCTTTCCTTCATGACCTTGGATCTGAAAGAGCTGTGGAAGTAGGCCAACTTGTACTTGCGATTCCCCCCAGTTCATTCATCAACGGGTCATGAAATAGTCATGACCCTAGACAAGGCCTTTGAACCACCCTCCGCTGCGACCTCATCGCCGGTGGGTTAACGGTTTTACTGTGGCAGTGGTGTGAGCAGGGTGCCGTCTGCAAAACGGTCCGCCTGGTGGAATACATTAATATGCACATTGAGAAACTGTGCCGTGGAGCTTTGTCCCAGAGGAGAGGTGGTCAGTGTGTATCATGCTCCTGTAGCTGCCTGTCACCCCCTCCGAGTGATTCTAACCTGGTTCTCTTTGCGCCACCACAGGGAGTCTGGAGAGGGAGAGAGAGAGAGAGAGAGAGGTGCAGCGTAGAGCTGCACCACTCCCGCCTCCCACCACTCCCTCCTCCCTCCCAACTACTACTTCCTTGTGTTCCCTCTTCATTTCCATCAGCTACCACACAAACTGGCCCCAAGACTGAACCCCCCAAAATCCTTTGCTCTGCCCTTCCCCCTTCTTTCCCTTGAACCCTCATGCCTCCTCCCTCTCTCCCTCTCCTGTGGTCGGTTCAGTATGTAGCTTATGGGATCAGCTGGTATTCAGCCTCAGGTCTCGGCTTGCCAGAACTGGGGGGAGCGAGAGAGAGAGCGCGAGGCACAAGAAAGGGGGCTAAGCCACAGACAGGGTGGGTATATATATATATATATATATATATATATATAAATAAAAGAGAGCGAGAGAGCGAGCGAGAGAGCGAGAACAGGCCAGAGACATGGGAAATAGTGGGAAGGGGAACTCGCGAAATATGATCCTCTACGTTTTCACAGTCAATCTCAAAACAGAACATGTTGAATTGATTCGAAGGCTTTTGGCATCCCGCTCACTCCCAAGCTACCTATTCAAGCCAGTATGCAAACGCTGTCACTAGACAAACGAATTGGCCTCTTAACACCTCCACCCTGACCCAACAGAGGTGGAGACAATTGCAGTGCTCTGTGGCAGCTGGCAGCAGGCCACCACATCATGACCAAGCACAGAAGGTACTCACAGATAGGGATGAGAACATGAAAACACTGAGGTAAGCCTCTGCATTATTTATGCAGCAGTCAGACAGCTGATGGGCTGTGTGTGTGCGCGCGCATCTCTGCCCGCGCCTGTCCGTCCGTGCGTCTGTCCGTCCGTCCGTCTGCGCCCGTCCGTTCGCCTGCCTCCCTCCCACCCTCTCTGAGCCCGCCCGCCTCCCACCCTCCCTGAGCCCGCCCGCCTCCCACCCTCCCTGAGCCCGCCCACCTCCCACCCTTTCTGCGCCCCCCCCCCCCACCCTGCGCATGCGTGCGTGTCCTCCACCCGTACCACTGTGGGATCACTCCCATGTAAACATGTTCAAACAGACCAAGCCCGTCTCCAAAACAAAGCCGCCGGTTTGCTCTGATGACAAAACAGGAAATACAACTTAAAACACCAGTGTACACACAAGAGCCTAAATGATTCCGGAAGTAAATAAGGCCATCAAATTCAACCACACAAGGTTCAAATCTCCATGGTGGCGGTGGGAGAATGTGTTCATTTTTGGCTGTGCCACATTACAAGTTTTCCACTGGCTTATAGGTGTGAGAAGCGTTTGGCTCAGTCCTGCCCGTGTGATCGCCTCAGAGGGCAAGACCATCATTACTCCCAGGCAGCGCACACAGACACAGGGAGAGGTTCCCTTCAAAGCATCTGTGACACGTGTAGTTTACGAGACTCACGTCTTTTTATGTGTTGTGGAAACAGACACACTTTACCCCCACACCCCTTACATATTCATTACCCTCTCTGTATCCCCCCCCACACACTCTCCCTTTCCTTCTGTCTCTCACTCTTCTTCCCTCACCTGCTTTCTCTACACCTCCTTGACTCTTCTGTACAGACGCTTTACCTCTCTCGGGCAGCCAGATGGACAGAGTAAGAGAGAGAAACAAACATACTGCCCTGGGCTCAATGGGTGGCCGTTGCCCAAGCGGTTTTGCAGGTGGTGTGGCATTTAAATAGCAGCAGCTCACGACTCAAACATTTTAACCACACACACACACACACACACACACACACACACACACACGGTACACAGGAAAACGAATGCAATCAAAGCTACCCGCACTCACCACTTAGTGCTGTGGTTAGCATCAAGTGTTTTAGAAATGCAGACCTGGAGAACATTAGGAACAGGTGTCACATCTCAGGCGGAGAGTGGCAATAGTGGAGAACTCCCTCTCTCTCACACACACGCCTTGAAGTGGCCCTTTCCAGAGGCAGGGTGACAGCTGCAGCAAGGGGGCAGTACACTAGAGAGAAAAGCCTCAGGTTGGGAAAGAATATCCATATCTCCCACCCCCTTTTCTCTCAAAGACATTTGCCAGTTTTTGTTTGTTCTCACGCCAGAAACCAGGCACTCACAAAAGCAAATATTGACTGTGGGCAGCCTGGGCCGAGCCTCTGTGCTTCGAGACCACATCACCGTGGACTCCAACTCAAAAGGCTGGATCCAGTGTCCAAAGCCACAGTGCAACCACTCCAGCCTTGTTACTCTGTGTAGAACAACAATCACTGCTATGGAAAGCCCCCAATCTTTTTAGCTAAAAATGTGAGTTCCATGTTTCTTTAAGACAGACAGCCCTGGGTGTTAAGCAGCAAGGTGACCATTCCAGAAGAGCCTAGTACCTATTCAGTCCTTGCAGAGCTAGGTTCAGGGCGGTTGGTGTAGATCTGAAATTGGGCATCAGTTCCAGGTATGGTGAAGCTGCCATGGTGTAGAGACCCCAGATGGCAATAGGGTCTGTCTGGACAGTCCATCCCTGAGGAGCCCAGCACCAGGCCATCTGTCTGGCCAACAGAGCCATGGTGTGCCATGCCAAACTGGAGCAACAGACAAGGCAATGACAGGGAACCCAGGCCCTAATATGACCATAACTCCTCTCCAAGTGAAGTTTACACCCTGGCCCATAAATACTAACTTGTATAGTTCTTTGGCATCAATTGCTTGCTCAATGTTAGAAATTAGTGTTTGAAGTAAATCTGAGGAGACATTGCTATAGATGCTGACGAACGTTCATGCCTGCCCAACCCTATCGGTCTGTAGAACGCTAGGCTGTCCACAACACTCTCGCCAGCCCCACTTTCAAAACAGAGTGTTGGCATGACTAAGCAAGCAGCCACAACTTCGCAAAGTCTCTCACAAAAGCAGGGCAACCCCATTCTACCAGTAAATCTCTCTCCCTCGTTCCCAGTCTTTCTTTCTCCTCCTCCCCATTCGCTCTCTCTCCTGTCAGATTATCCCTCATTGGGCTTGTTGTGTGCTCCTCATTAGCATCGGTGGGAGCGGAGGAGAGAGGGAGCTGAGATGGATGTTGGGGAAAGAAAGAGAGCGATGTGAAGCACGTCCTGAGCCACAAGGCTGCTCAGGAAACAGGCCTGACCCGGATTCCGGCGTGACTCTGCAGAGAAGCCTTGCCAGGCCTCGCTCAGACGTAACACAGTGACAGACCCCTGTTACTGAATCCCCCTCCAAGCCTCTGCTCCTTCCATCAGATGTCCACACTGTCAGATTGTGCTATCAACGCTGGGTTTGGGTAGGCCAACTTCTTTGGCAATAATCGTAGGCAGTCCTAACGTGTGTGCGCGGTTCAGTTTGTGTACAGCACTACCACGCGTTACCCTGGCAACCGTACAAAAAGGAGTGGTCTAAACACAACAGAAAGAATGTAAACAACGTGGTGGAATGAGAATGTATTTATTAAACGTGAGCCCGGCCCGGCGAAGAAAACCAGTGTCGAGATGAGGCTGGGGCTCCATGCTGTATACTGGCTCCCAGGGCCGATGCGACCCCACAGGGTCCGCTCTAGTGGGGCTAAATAATCCTGTCTGCCTGCGCGTGTGTGTGTGTGTGTAGAGGAACCAACGGGAAGGCTCACTTCAAAACCACATCAGGGCTCGTCACTAGTGTGTTCACAACCAGGAAACAACCAGACAACCTGTCCACATAACATTATGAACACACACACAAACCATGCACACAAGCGAACTAAAAAAAGGGAAGTTAGACAAGAGCGCATCGGTAATAAAAAAACGTTGGCTTGGGGAAGAGGATTAAAAGCACTAAGCTAAGCGTTTTGGCAGGAGCCCCTGAGGGTGTTCTAAGTGGGTTAAAGCACATCCCTAGCCTCATAATCTCTTCTCCTACTCGGTGTCTGCCAGGACTTACCTAGAATAGGAGTCCACTACAAGGGGGTCCGGATTCGATTAATTATGTGTAAAGACACCTCGATACACACTGGCACACACACACACACACACACACACAGAGAAACATGGGCACACACTGCCTTGCCCCCGAGGGCTTACGGGCTTTACTAGGGCCTGCTCTTCCTCTCTCACACCTAGCCTAATGTGTGGGAGCTGGGGAAGGCTGGCCCAGTGGAGACCTTCACCCTCCCCAGTCTGCCTGTTCCCAGTCCCAGGGACCAGACTAAATGGTGACTGTGTACTGTCCTCCTAACCACACTGTGTTATCACTGGGTACACACTATTTGCACAGCTCCCTCAAGTTGAAACACACACACGCATATACAGACACCACAACTTAGTCTTAAGACAAATGTGTGAGAGACTAATTACAACACACACACACACAGAGAGACATCTCTTGTAACTGTAGTGCTGCTGTACAGCTGCCTTGGTTACATGTAAACAAAATAATAATAATAATAATAATAATAATAATACAAACCTGGCCACAGAGCAGCAGACTGCCTTGATTTGGCAGGCAAGCCCAAACTGAGTACAGTAGTACTATTGAGACTGAACTGAATCACTGGAGTAGAGGCACTGTACAAACGGAAATGGTAGAGAGATGAAGAATGCAACAAGGGCGTTAAACCAAGCAAACAGTGTTAAAAGCACTCCCCTGGCACAGCACAGCTTTAGCACAGTTAGACACACACACTCTCACCTCTCCCTTATCCTAGCCAAGTGAACAGAGGCAGGTGGTGAGCTAAGCTGAACGGTCACAGTTTATTCAGACGGTGTTATACAGTCTTTAGTGAAAAATACACAGGAGCAAGGTGTGTATTTTTCCAATGCAGTACAGCATTGTGTGTGTGTGTGTACTTCTAGCTTGTATGCTCTTACACAAAGTCCGCAGGCTAATGTAGAGACAGAACTCCCACCCAGAGCTGTCAACACCTACCCTTCAGTGTCCAAGTGTTGATTTCCCTTCAAATTAAACTCATCTCTGCAGCGTGTGCTTCTAATACAGAGCAGCCATGACTATTTATGTCTGCTCGCAGCATCAAAGGGAAGGGTCTATGTCCTGATAGAAATCCTAGAGCTCTCTCAGGCATCTCTAAAACAGAATTCGGTCAGTAATAGCCCAGCAAAGGTGTGTCACTGATGCAATAAACCCGTTTCTTTAACCAAAGGTTTTCCCGGCAGGCAGGAGAGAGATGCGGTGGGGAACCATGCTCATGTATCAGAGTATGCTCCTCAGCTCTACACTCAGTCATGAAGTTATCCAATACCAACGTAGAACATGCAAAATATAGCGTGAGTCTGGGGTGCGGTGGTACCACGCGCGCACACGACACGCTCTTGCAAAGACACACGTCCACGTCCCACTGAACAGACAGCAGCACGTAGGCTGACCTCAGTGAAACCATGACTAATGAGTGAGAAAAGAGTGAAGAGGGGTGTGGGGGGGGGGGCAGGGAAAGAAAGAAGGAGAAGGAAAACAAGCGACACTGCCTAGTGCCTGGAGGCTCTCCATGGGGCTGCCAACATTCCAATAAAAGACAGACTTGGGAACCACTGGAAAAACACTAGGGTGTGTGTGTGTGTGTGTGTGTGTGTATATATTAGGCTTGAGCGGTATACTGTATAGCGGGGTATTTGGAAAAAAGCCACGGGACGGTTTTTCAATACCATTAATACAGTTGAAACTATTATTTATTTATACGTTGGAATATTTGTGGCTACTTTTTGAGTAAATACCTGCAGTCAACGTGCAATACATTAGGAGATAAAGAACATTGCGTTTTTCATTTCATCGGTCACATTATTATGTAGATTACGGAAGTCCTCATTCAAGTGTCAGAACGACCAGAGCTCGGAGCCCTGTGAGTCCCTCACTGTCGTGCAGCAGGCGCCAGGCCATGTAATTACAGTATAGAAATCACAACTAAATGTTTGCCAGCTAGATATCTTCTAACTATTAAGTTAACTCTCTAAAATGTGCTAAATTCTCTGCAGTTGTGCATCTCGTTTGCTAATTTAGTTGCAAGTTAGCTTCTTCAAAAATCAAGCATTCGCTTGGCAACAGAGAATCCACTCCTGGATCGAGAGCCTTGCTGGCTAATATTTGTGTTGTGTGTACAGCAAACTGAGTAGCATTTTTTAAATGTACTTGTATATTTTAGGTCAGAAACTGTACAAAATGTTTGCAATGTCCTCCTTAGCATTGGTGTGTATTCATGGATGCCAAGGGAAGCCAGGCTTGCGCCCAAAAATGTCATTATTTTTTTAAATAATGTATTTCATCTCTCGTCATTTTCCTTCAATTCGCAAGAGGCTGAATGTATCTCACCTTAGAAAGCATCCGAGCGAGCGAAACAGTGCCCCTCTGTCTCTACGTGTAGGCCATCTGATGCTGTCTGGTCCAAACGAGTGACATTGTTGCCGCCCGTAACTTTGAATGGAATGCAAGGTAAGCCAGTGAGCATTTGGCTTTCCTTGATAATTTTTAAGTATTTTTTAAAAAGTGCAGCATTCAGCGTTGAGCTAAACTGAGCGAGCGCAACTGTGATGGGTCCTTGCGCACCATTTTTTTTTTTTTAAGTGTCAAGGGAAGCCAGTTTGGATTTTGCCATCACTCCTATCAAATCGCATTGACAGCATACGTCATTGACAGAAACAACTTGAATTGTTGCATCTAATTGTGTTGTCTTTCGGTGTGCTAGCTAGCCAAAATTGGCCCCTACCTAAATTAGCCATGGATGGAGATAAGTAAAAGCAAAAGTCCAAATCCCTAACTCTTCATACCGGTCAATGATTACAATGGCAATTCTGATACAACATTAATTCATACATTGTTGTGCCCCTGTCCTGAGAGGATAGAAGTTCAATATGTAGCTAGATGTAGATGGCTAATGTTAACTAGCTAACATTGCCCGTGAATGGAAGTTAGGCTAACAAGCAAGACTATTTTGCCAGGTAGCCTAGGAAAACAAAAATAAGTGTGTACTGTATGACAGGCTGATAGACTGTTTCGTCAATATGAAAGAGGATGGCATTGGCATTTCTCTACAAGTAGGGTGAGTCAACATGTTCCTACTTGTACACACACTGAAATCAGTACCATGGACAGCCACATATTTAGCTCATGGTTGATTGGACTAAATTGTTTTTGGTAAACAAGACCACTGAAATGCTAGTGAATTTTTTTTAATTCTTGTTGCCAAATACTTCATACACAAACAAAAATTCTATACCAAAATAAAAAATTTTTGATTGAGTTTAACTATTTTATTAAAACATTAACCCTAGTGAACAATAAGAATAACATTTTCCTAAATCATTACAAGATTTTTCAGAGTGATTACAATTGCACTAGAATTGTTTATTTTTTCATATTTTTTGTTTATTCCAGTATTTTCGCATTAATACCTACGTTATGTTTTGTATGATGTAAGAATGTAAATTGTTGATCTGTATTTTTTTTTATTTTTTTTAACTAAATAGTTTTTGGTATCTTTTAGTTGTCACTGTATTATACTAAGCAGAGATAATTTGATGATGTTGAAATGTTGAAGTTGAAATGGTGTTGGAATAGTGGAGGCAGCTTCTGTTTTCTTTGTGACTTGTGGTAACTCTCTGTGGTTCTAAATCAATAGTTGTTTAGTGGTCCGAAAATGTTGGACACATTAACTTGTTTGACCATGCTGTAGGTCAAGTAACTGTTTGTTACATGCAATATGCTTTGTGGAATAAACCGGACAGAGGTTGCTATCCGGTTTTGTGATAAAACAAAAGATGTGGTTGAATTTATTCTGCTACTGTATCTTTTTATTGTCTCGGCCTTAGGCCTACTTATCCCGGTCGCAAGGCATTTGAATTAACAGGTTATAGAGCAAACAACGCAATTATCACAACACATAGGTTGTTTTCTGGCTTTATTTCTGGCTTCCCCGGTGATTTTACCCACGCACCACTACTGCTCGTTAGCATCCTATGAGGATTCCTTTGTACTTGTTTGCAGCGTGTTAGCAGAATGTTGACAAAATGCTAAGTGGCTAACATTAGCTTGCAAGATCACGCTTTGTGGTAACAGCAGCAGAGACAATCCCCTCCTGGATTAAGATCCATGCTGCAAACTGCATTTTGAGATATTTGAATAACTTTATGAGCTGGGTTATCTGTCCTAGTAGTAAATGTTCGCATGAGCTTGTTAACATTTACCTAGCAACCGCTATGAGAATTCCTTACTATTTGTTAGCATTTTGGTAATTGTAGTTTTTGTTGGCCTTTTTTTTTTTTACATAAAAATAATAGCGCCCCTTGTGTGCACTACTGGTAATACCGTATATCCCGAGACGGCACAGGAGCGATATGCAGGTACGGATATCTGGATATCACCCAACCCTAGCGTGTATGTTGGGGAGTGACCTTAATAACCTGTTGGGGCTAGGGGGCAGTATTTGCACGGCCGGATAAAAAAACGTACCCGATTTAATCTGGTTACTACTGCCCAGAAACTAGAATATGCATATAATTGTTTGATTTGGATAGAAAACACCCTAAAGTTTCTAAAACTGTTTGAATGGTGTCTGTGAGTATAACAGAACTCATTTGGCAGGCCAAAACCTGAGAAGATTCCAAACAGGAAGCGCTCTCTCTGACCATTTCATGGCCTTCTTGATCATCTCTAACCAAAACAGGGGATCTCTGGCATGACGTGACATTTTCTAACGCTCCCATAGACTCTCAGAAGGCGCCAAAAAGCTGAAGGGGGGCTTTGCAGGCCCTGGCTGAAAAACATTAGCGCATTTTGTAAGTGGTCGATCTGAGAACAATGATACTGGAGGTGCGTGCCCGAGTCGACTCCATGTTTACTTTCTCTCTCTTTGAACGAAAACAAGCACTCCCGGTCGGAATATTATCGCTTTTTTACGAGAAAAATGGCATAAAAATTGATTTTAAACAGCGGTTGACATGCTTCGAAGTACGGTAATGGAATATTTAGAATTTTTTTGTCACCAAACGCGTCGGGCGCATAACCCTTATTTACCCTTCGGATAGTGTCTTGAACGCACAAACAAAATGCCGCTATTTGGATATAACTATGGATTATTTGGGACCAAACCAACATTTGTTATTAAAGTAGAATTCCTGGGAGTGCATTCTGACGAAGTACAGCAAAGGTAATACAATTTTTCTTATAGTAAATCTGACTTTGGTGATGGCTAAACTTGCTGGGTGTCTAAATAGCTAGCCCTGTGATGCCGGGCTATCTACTCAGAATATTGCAAAATGTGCTTTCACCGAAAAGCTATTTTAAAATCGGACATAGCGAGTGCATAGAGGAGTTCTGTATCTATAATTCTTAAAATAATTGTTATCTTTTTTGTGAACGTTTATCATGAGTAATTTAGTAAATTCACCGGAAGTGTTCGGTGGGAATGCTAGTCACATGCTAATGTAAAAAGCTGGTTTTTGATATAAATATGAACTTGATTGAACAAAACATGCATGTATTGTATAACAATATCCTAGGTGTGTCATCTGATGAAGATCATCAAAGGTTAGTGCTGCATTTAGCTGTGGTTTGGGTTTATGTGACATTATATGCTAGCTTGAAAAACGGGTGTCTGATTATTTCTGGCTGGGTACTCTGCTGACATAATCTAATGTTTTGCTTTCGTTGTAAAGCCTTTTTGAAATCGGACAGTGTGGTTAGATTAACGAGAGTCTTGTCTTTAAAATGGTGTAAAATAGTCATATGTTTGAGAAATTGAAGTAATAGCATTTCTAAGGTATTTGAATATCGCGCCACGTGATTACACTGGCTGTTGAGTAGGTGGGACTTTTATGTGCAAAAGGGGTTGTAAAAGAGAACTGCATGAAAGTAAATGTGAATGCACGAAAGTGTGTGAGTTAAGTGTTTGTGTAGAGTGAATTCATGCAACTTTGAGAGGGCAAAACTGAGTGGATGATGCCTGAGTGGCGAGGGAGCTGAGTATTTGTGCTTCTGTAAGTGGGTCAAGCCCGCTTCATTTAGGGGTGGGGTAATGGACGTGACCTTCAACAGAGTGAGTGTGTCACTTGGTTACTGTGATACAGTGCATGTATTGTCCGTTTGTCTGTGTCCTGTCCTCACTCACTCTTTTCAGAGTCCCATTCAGCCAAATAGGAGGGGATCCACTGAATTGCCCTGCTAAACCAAGCACACACCCTCTCAGGAGACAACCCGGGAAAGGACAACACATTTACTCCACACACTCTCATGCAAGTCCTTCACATTTTCCTCTAGGGGTTCTTACACATTCACTCGCTCTCTCCTCCAAGGTGTCTTTCATGGCTAGATTGTGTCTTAGTTTCCCCACTAGGCTGAGACCCCACATGGGCAACGTTTACAGAACCAGACAGGCATCTTTTAGAGCTGAACCAAAGAGTAGGGAAAAATGGATGAGCACTAGACGAGAGTGAAAGGAGGAGTTAGTGCTTGCTGGCCATTTTTTTTTCATTTTTAAACTGTAGGGTAGGGCTGTAATGGTTCAGTACGTATTGTGGTTTTGGGGTCACAGATCGGTTACAGTACGGCGGGGAAATGAAATGGCAACAGTTACTGTAATTCATTTTTGCTTCTTTGGCAAAAGACACAAACCTAACCTCCCGAGTGGCGCGGTGGTCAGAGGCACTGCATCGCTGCGCCACTAGAGATCCTGGTTCGAGTCCAGGTTCTGACACAGCCGGCCGCTACCGGGAGACCCATGGGGCGGAGCACAATTGGCCCAACATTGTCCGGGTTAGGGGAGGGTTTGGCCGGCAGGAATGTCCTTGTCCCATCGCGCTCTAGCGACTCCTGTAGCGGGACGGGCTCAGTGCAAGCTGACACGGTCGCCAAGTGTAGTGTTTCCTTCGACACATTGGTGCGGTTGGCTTCTGGGTTAAGCGGGCATTGGGTCAAGAAGCAGTGCGGCTTCGCCGGGTTGTGTTTCGGAGGACACACGGCTCTCGACCCTCGCCTCTCCCGAGTGCGTACAGAAGTTGCAGCGATGAGACAAGACAAACTACCAATTGGATACCACGAAATTGGTGAGAGAAAGGGGTAAACATTTTTTTTTATTTATAAAAAATAAATAAAGACAAAAACCTAAAGAGCACCCCATTTGTGGCCCAAGTCCCAAGTTCTGTGACAGCATTGTCTGTTGTGACAGGGAATGTTATGTTGGGCCTCTCAAGTAAAAGTTGGACCCATTCCGAAATGGACCTGGGGCTTTCCCACCAGGACCCAATATGTATAATTCGTTTTTTTAATCTAAAGACCCGTTCTAAACGGGCCCGAGGACAACTAGATCAGTTCTGAATAGATCTGGTCAGATTCAGACCCGGTTCGAGTGAGGGAGGCAGCAGAAGTCAATTTGTAAACTACTTTATTAACCAGAGGTGATAAAGCGCGAGGGAGACGCTCTAGCAGGCGGAGGAGGGGCCTTGCGGTGTGTGTACTGTGAGTGAGTGACACGGGGAGCAAGGGAGACAGCAACCAACCATAACCTAGCTTTGACAAGCCAGAAGTTAGTCTGTTAATCATCCAATATGACTACGAAGTAGTGGTCTTTTTTAGAATGTAGCTTCCATCAATGTAATTGTCTGCGTCATTTCCAATCCTCCATATATTTTTTGGTATACAGTACCAGTCAAAGGTTGACACACCTCTTCATTCTAAGGTTTTTTTATTTGTACTATTTCTTACATTGTAGAATAATAGTGAAGACATCAAAACTATGAAATAGCACATAAGGAATCATGCAGTAAACAAAAACGTGTTAAACAAATCAAAATATATTTTAGATTTGAGAGTCCTCAAAGTAGCCACCTTGATGACAGCAATGCACATTCTTGGCATTCTCTCAACCAGCTTCACCTGGAATGCTTTTCCAACAGTCATGAAGGAGTTGCCACATATGCTGAGAACTTTGGCTGCTTTTCCTTCACTCTGTGGTCCAACTCAAACCATCTGAATTGGATTGAGGTCGGGTGATTGTGGAGGCCAAGTCATCTGATGCAGCACTCCATCACTCTCCTTCTTGGACCAAATAGCCCTTACAGAGCCTGTGTTCGGTCAAGACTGTTGGAAAAGCATTCCAGGTGACTACCCCATGAAGCTGGTTGAGAGAATGCCAAGAGTGTGCAAAGCTGTCACCAAAGCAAAGGGTGGCTACTTTGAAGAATCTAAAATATATTTTGATTCGTTTCACACGGTTTTGGTTACTACATGATTCATAATGTGTTGTTTCATAGTTTTGATGTCTTCACTATTATTCTACAATGTAGAAAATAATAAAACATAAAATTAAACCTTTAATGAGTAGGTCCAAACTTTTGCCTGGTATTGTATATACAGTGCCTGATGAATTCACTGTGTTAAATGAGGTCTCTCCTCCTGGTTACACTAGTGACCATATCCCCCGCACATCCCGCAAAGGCGGAGGTGTTGCTAACATTTACAATAACAAATTTCAATTTACAAAAAAAAGAAAAGACTGCATTTTCATCTTTTGAGCTTCTAGTCATGAAATCTATGCAGCCTACTCAATCACTTGCTATAGCTACTGTTTACAGGCCTTCTGGGCCGTATACAGCGTTCCTCACTGAGTTCCCTGAATTCCTATCGGACCTTGTAGACATGGCAGATAATATTCACATTTTTGGTGACTTTAATATTCACATGGAAAAGTCCAGACCCACTCCAAAAGGCTTTCGGAGCCATCATCGACTTAGTGGGTTTTGTCCAACATCACTCTGGACCTAGTTTTGTCCCGTGGAATAAATATTGTGGACCTTAATATTTTTCCTCATAATCCTGGACTAATCGGACCACCATTTTATTACGTTTGTAAGTCGTAACAAATAATCTGCTCAGACCCCAACCAATGATCATCAAAATCCGTGCTATAAATTCTCAGACAACCCAAAGATTCCTAGATGCCCTTCCAGACTCCCTCCACCTACCCAAGGATGTCAGAGTACAAAAATCGGTTAACCACCTAACTGAGGAACTAAATTTAACCTTGCGTAATACCCTAGATGCAGTCGCACCCCTAAAAACATTTGTTTTAATTAAGGAACTAGTTCCCTGGTACACAGAAAACACCCGAGCCCTGAAGCAAGCTTCCAGAAAATTGGAACGGAAATGGCGCTTCACCAAACTGGAAGTCTTCCAATTAGCTTGGGAAGACAGTACCGTGCAGTATTGAAGCGCCCTCACTGCTGCTCGATCATCCTATTTTTCCAACTTAATTGAGGAGAATAAGAACAATCCAACATTTATTTTTGATACTGTCGCAAAGCTAACTAAAAAGCAGCATTCCCAAAGAGAAGATGGCTTTCACTTCAGCAGTGATAAATTCATGAACTTCTTTGAAGAAAAGATCACGATCATTAAAAAGCAAAGTACGGACTCCTCTTTAAATCTGCGCATTTCTCCAAAGCTCAGTTGTCCTGAGTCTGCACAACACTGCCAGGACCTAGGATCAAGGGAGACACTCAAGTGTTTTAGTACTATATCTCTTGACACAATGATGAAAATAGTCATGGCCTCCAAACCTTCAAGCTGCATACTGGACCCTATTTCAACTAAACTACTGAAAGAGCTGCTTCCTATGCTTGGCCCTATGTTGAACATAAACGGCTCTCTATCCACCAGATGTGTACCAAACTCACTAAAAGTGGCAGTAATAAAGCCTCTTGAAAAAGCCAAACCTTGACCCAGAAAATATTTTAAAAACTAATCGGCCTATATCAAATCTTCCATTCCTTGCAACAATTTTTTAAATAATTTTTTTTAAAGCTTTTGCGGAGCAACTCACTGCCTTCCTGAAGACAACCAATATATACCAAACGCTTCAGTCTGGTTTTAGACGCCATCATAGAACTGAGACTGCACTCGTGAAGGTGGTAAATGACCTTTTAATGGCGTCAGACCAAGGCTCTGCATCTGTCCTCGTGCTCCTAGACCTTAGTGCTGCTTTTGATACCATCGATCACCACATTATTTTGTAGAGCTTGGAAACTCAAATTGGTCAACACGAACAAATTCTGGCCTAGTTTAGATCTTATCTGTCGGAAAGATATCAGTTTGTGTCTTTGGATGGTTTGTCCTCAAATTAACTGTACATTTCAGTGTTCCTCAAGGTTCCATTTTAGGACCAATATATATATATATATATATATCCTCTTGGTGATGTCATTCGAAAACATCATGTTAACTTTCACTGCTATGCGGACGATACACCGCTGTACATTTCGATGAAACATGGTGAAGCCCCAAAATTGCCCTCCCTGGATGCCTGTGTTTCAGACATAAGGATGTGGATGGCGCACATGTTTTACTTTTAAACTCAGGACAAAACAGAGATGCTAGATCTAGGTTCCAAGAAACAAAGAGATCCTCTGTTGTATCTGACAATTAATCTTGATGGTTGTACAGCTGTCTCAAATAAAACTGTGAAGGACCTCTGCATTAATCTGGACACTGATCTCTCTTTTGACGAAAATATCAAGACTGTTTCAAGGACCGCTTTTTCCCCATCAACGTAACATTGCAAAATTCTGAAATGTTCTGTCCAAAAATGATGCTGATGTATCCATGCTTTTGTCACTTCTAGATTAGACTACTGCAATGCTCTACTTTCCGGCTACCCGGATAAAGCACTAAATAAACTTCTGTTAGTGCTAAACACAGCTGCTAGAATCTTGAATAGAACCCAAAAATGTGATCCTATTACTCCAGTGCTAGCCTCTCTACACTGGCTTCCTGTTAAGGCTAGTGATGATTACGGTTTAACTGCTAACCTACAAAACATTACATGGGCTTGCTCCTACTTACAGCTGAAGTTTACATAAACTAGTTTTAATGACTCCAACCTAAGTGTTTCAAGCACTCCACAAATTTCTTGTTAACAAACTATAGTTTTGGCAAGTTGGTTAGGACATCTACTTTGTGCATGACAAGTAATTTTACCAACAATTGTTTACAGACAGATTATTTTATGTATAATTCACTGTATAACAAGTCCAGTGGGTCAGAAGTTTACATACACTAAGTTAACTGTGCCTTTATACAGCTTGGAAAATCCATAAAATTTGGTCATGGCTTTAGAAGCTTCTGATAGGCTAATTGACATCATTTGAGTCATTTGGAGGTGTACCTGTGGATGTATTTCAAGGCCTACCTTCAAACTCAGTGCCTCTGCTTGACATCATGGGAAAATCAAAAGAAAACAGCCAAGACCTCAGAAAAATAAAATAGAACTGTTTGGCCATAATGACCATTGTTATGTTTGGAGGAAAAAGGGGAGGCTTGCAAGCAACCGTGAAGCACGGGGGTGGCAGCATCATGTTGTGGGGGTGCTTTGCTGCAGGAGGGACTGGTGCACTTCACCGGCCATCAATGCCCTGACCTCAAACCTAGAGAACAGTTGTAGGCAGAACTGAAAAAGAAAGGAGGCCTATAAACCGGACTCAATTACACCAACTCTGTCAGGAGGAATGGGCCAAAATTCACCCAACTTATTGTGGGAAGCTTGTGGAAGGCTATCCGAAACATTTGACCTAAGTTAAACAATTTAAAGGCAATGCTATCAAATACTAATTGAGTGTATGTAAGCTTCTGACCCACTGGGAATGTGATGAAATAAACCACTCTACTATTATTCTGACATTTCACATTCTTAAAATAAAGTGTTGATCCTAACTGACCTAAGACAGGGAATTTTGACTAGGATTAAATGTCAGGAATTGTGAAAAACTGAGTTTAAATGTATTTGTCTAAGGTGTATGTAAACTTCCCACTTCAACTGTATCTTTTGTTTTTAATCCCATCCTTCAGCTACCCTCAACCCCTGCCATCCATCTCTGAAGACCATCCAGTTTGATTTCAATTTGCATATATTTTTAAATGCGCTGTTTCACAAAAGTTCTGAACCTATATACATTTTCCAGACAGTATATTTTACATTAGGTATATTTTGTTTGTTTTTAGTCCCACCCTTCAGCTCCACTCAACCCCTCCATCTCCATTTTTTATTTCTATTTGCCATGTATTTTTCAAAAGTCTTGAACTTTTCTAATCTCATAGTTTCTACAGATTGTAAATGAAAAGATACACATTTTTGCTAAAAGTATTATTGATCGATTGACTGACTTTTCAAATCACCCAGCAGTGCCATTTGCAGAGTTAGCACCAGGTAAATGTTTCAATTGTTCAGCCATTCCTGAACCTGCGACCAAAAACATGCTACATATGGACAGTACCAAGACAAATGATTCTGTCTATTCGCAGCAAAATCTGCAGAGCTGGGATGGTTGTATCCCCTAATATATACACATACATACACAAAATTATTTTGGTTGCAAGAATTTTGTATAATAATAATTTAAATGGAAAAATTCTAAGTTTTGAATCCGGCGTCGTTTTGCATATCAGTTCATAAACCATTTGCCATGGAATCGGTACATCAAAAAGCTCTTCCCAATTATTTGCAATCTATATATGTCACAGCTGTCAATTTTTTGGTCCTTAAATGAAACTGGTATACTTTATCACACATTTCTTTAACCATAACCGTGTTGACTGCATCAAACTGAGAGAATCTAGTTTGCTAAGATAGCTAGCTAGGCTAATTAGGGCTGCATGCGCTTTCTCACTGTCCTACAGTTAAATAACAACAACTCCATTCAGATAGCCTACCTGTTGTCTCTTTGTTGTTGCAACATATCCTTCTCATTTAACCATCTTCCAGTGATTAGATAATCTCCTAATTTGCTTTGCCACACATGAAGGCTCTGTGACTGTAGTGCCGCTTTGATGTCTTATGATTGGCCAACAACAACAAGCTCCACGCGCCACTCTGCATAGGCTATTGTCGTCGAGCAGTGGCGACATAGTTAATGTTTTATCTACAACTCTGTCTATCGCCGTTGTAATCTACTGTGAAGCCAAAATGATCCAACTGGAAATTTAAAACGATGATGGGGGATCCTCAAACCAGAATTGATCGACCCCACCACTCACCATAGTAAAATCAAACAGAACTCGTTCCCGGGTGTGTCTCACCAAAGGATAGTTTGAAATGTGCCAGTTAAGATTAGAATTTCGATTACAAAGTGCGTATGTAGCCGTTTTAACGGAATAGCCTACAATGTTTTTTCAGATGAGATTTAGGCAATGGCATACAACGCAGCGTAGGCATAGCCTATAGCCCTATTATTATTAATATACACTGCTCAAAAAAATAAAGGGAACACTTAAACAACACAATGTAACTCCAAGTCAATCACACTTCTGTGAAATAAAACTGTCCACTTAGGAAGCAACACGGATTGACAATAAATTTCACATTCTGTTGTGCAAATGGAATGGACAACAGGTGGAAATTATAGGCAATTAGCAAGACACCCCCAATAAAGGAGTGGTTCTGGAGGTGGGGACCACAGACCACTTCTCAGTTCCTATGCTTCCTGGCTGATGTTTTGGTCACTTTTGAATGCTGGCGGTGCTTTCACTCTAGTGGTAGCATGAGACGGAGTCTACAACCCACACAAGTGGCTCAGGTAGTGCAGCTCATCCAGGATGGCACATCAATGCGAGCTGTGGGAAGAAGGTTTGCTGTGTCTGTCAGCGTAGTGTCCAGAGCATGGAGGCGCTACCAGGAGACAGGCCAGTACATCAGGAGACGTGGAGGAGGCCGTAGGAGGGCAACAACCCAGCAGCAGGACCGCTACCTCCGCCTTTGTGCAAGGAGGAGCAGGAGAAGCACTGCCAGAGCCCTGCAAAATGACCTCCAGCAGGCCACAAATGTGCATGTGTCTGCTCAAATGGTCAGAAACAGACTCTATGAGGGTGGTATGCGGGCCCGACGTCCACAGGTGGGGGTTGTGCTTACAGCCCAACACCGTGCAGGACGTTTGGCATTTGCCAGAGAACACCAAGATTGGCAAATTCGCCACTGGCACCCTGTGCTCTTCACAGATGAAAGCAGGTTCACACTGACCACGTGACAGACGTGACAGAGTCTGGAGACGCCGTGGAGAACGTTCTGCTGCCTGCAACATCCTCCAGCATGACCGGTTTGGCGGTGGGTCAGTCATGTTGTGGGGTGGCATTTCTTTGGGGGGCTGCACAGCCCTCCATGTGCTCGCAAGAGGTAGCCTGACTGCCATTAGGTACCGAGATGAGATCCTCAGACCCCTTGTGAGACCATATGCTGGTGCGGTTCGCCCTGGGTTCCTCCTAATGCAAGACAATGCTGGACCTCATGTGGCTGGAGTGTGTCAGCAGTACCTGCAAGAGGAAGGCATTGATGCTATGGACTGGCCCGCCCGTTCCCCAGACCTGAATCCAATTGAGCACATCTGGGACATCATGTCTCGCTCCATCCACCAACGCCACGTTGCACCACAGACTGTCCAGGAGTTGGCGGATGCTTTAGTCCAGGTCTGGGATGAGATCCTTCAGGAGACCATCCGCCACCTCATCAGGAGCATGCCCAGGCATTGTAGGGAGGTCATACAGGCATGTGGAGGCCACACACACACTACTGAGCCTCATTTTGACTTGTTTTAAGGACATTACATCAAAGTTGGATCAGCCTGTAGTGTGGTTTTCCACTTTAATTTTGAGTGTGACTCCAAATCCAGACCTCCATGGGTTGATAAATTGGATTTCCATTGATTATTTGTGTGATTTTGTTGTCAGCACATTCAACTATGTAAAGAAAAAAGTATTTAATAAGAATTTCTTTCATTCAGATCTAGGATGTGTTGTTTAAGTGTTCCCTTTATTTTATTGAGCAGTGTATATATATATATATTTTTTTAGGTATTAATTCGGGTTTATAGTGTAGACCGAACCAAGATCCCTGTGCCGAACAAGTCGGTAGGAATACGTGTACCATTACACCCCTACTGTAGTGGGCAGTTTGGCCTCTGGGCTAGCTACAGACATCCTTTTCACCTCCTTTCATCCATCCTACCATCTCTCTCACAGTCTGTGGCTATCAGTCAATCCATCTCTCCCTCGATAACAAGGCCTACTGTTCTAGAGAGAAAACACAACTTCCCTCTCTCCATCACTCCCAGGCCCACGCCTGGGGGCCAGGAACAAAGTTGTCAACAGTGCACACTTATTTCTCTCTCTCTCACACACACACACACACACACACACACACACACACACACACACACACACACACACACACCCCTAAACATTTGTCATCATTAGTGTAGCACCACTGGCCCAGAGAGACACGCAAAACACACATCATTAGGAGAACAGCCCCACCCACCGAAACAACAACTTATAGCCTACGTCTCTCTCAGAAACCCCCTTCTGTCTCCTGAACACACACTGGTCTTATATCCATAGCTATTGCAGCACTCCATCCCACAAAAATCAGATTTAGAAATGGGTAAGAAAAAAAATGCTAATAGTAATACAGTACCGTAGAATCAGGCCAAATGGCATTCATGGAATGACCAAATGCTACACACAATTAGCATTAAAACAATGACTCTACAGTTGAGACAGGATCTGAGCTATGGTGAGGTGGACTGGACTGCACAAACGCATACAGGGTGGGAGGGACCTTCACATGCCTCTAGACACATTCCAGAGCAAAAGAAAGAGGGAAAATAAAGAAAAGCGGAGAGACAGACAGACATGGGTTTGACTGGCCAGCTCCCAAATGGAAACATCCTCAGAGACAGAGGAAGTGGAATAAAGCAAATGACCACAGGTTTCCTGTTGCTGTTGGGTTGTACACATTCATCCATTCCAAAAACAGAGCTTGAACCATAACTGGAATAGTTGAGGTTGTCTTTTATTATATCCTGACCAGGTGGATTCTAGTCATGTCTGCTGTCTGACTCAGAGACAGTCAGCTCCCTGATCACACTCACTACTTCCGGCTGAGCACACTCACTTCCTGTCCTAAAGCCGGACCGCCACTCACGCAACGGGAAGGGCCAGGGTGAGGGTAAGCAAGAGCCCAACAACTCATCTCCCAATGTAACACAGATGTAACCAGGCAAAGATCCTCCGTTTTCAGTAAGCAAACCAGCAGGCAAGCACAGACATACACGTGTCACTTCAACGCTCCAGAACACAATCACCATACGCTGTCAGTCATTCAATCAAGTAACATTTACATTTTACCCAGTTGAAGCAGCTTTGCACTTCGAAGCTCTACCAATAAGTGACCACATAATGATCCTGACCAAGTGTTGGCTGTACAAGTCTAATTTTGACCCCTCCTCATCCCAATAAAATAGAGAGAGAATCAGCTGTTTCCTTTTGCCTTCATCTAGGATTTCCTCCTCTCGCCAACATTTCTCTAGCTGCATGACAGGAAGTCCCCTTACATCTTAACTCACACACACTGCCTGTCTGATAAAGGCTCCACATGTGAAAACACGGTTTGAGACAGACATGAAACCAGTGAAATAACAGGCTTGCTAGCTCTTCTCCTTGGAAACAGCAGAGGATCCCGTTGAAAAGGGCGGCAAGGTAGCCTAGTGGTTAGAGCATTGGACTAGTAACCGAAAGGTTGCAAGATCGAATCCCCGAGCTGATAAGGGGAAAATCTGTCGTTCTGCCCCTGAACAGGGGAGTTAACCCACTGTTCCTAGGCCGTTATTGAAAATAAGAATTTGTTCTTAACAAAAACACTGATCATTTCTCATATACAATGCATCAGATGGAAACTTTGTACATGTAGTGGGTATACTTTCCAAGTTAAAGTATTTCCTTTCACATTTTTAATGAGATCACAAAATAACAAACAATATGACAGTGTTCTATCGATCGCCTCAGAATGTGGGGAATGGTCAATGTTAGAAATATTGTTCCAGTATCCACTTTAGAACGTGTTAGATTTTAGGCAGGAAAAGTATCTTGAAACAAAGGCACATAGGTGTACAAACTTTTGACTGGTGCTGAGTGTGTGTACACACACGTTCAAAAGTTTGGGGTCACTTAGAAATGTTCTTGTTTTTGAAAGAAAAGCGCATTTCTTTGTCCATTAAAATAACATAAAATTGATCAGAAATACAGTGTAGACATTGTTAATGTTGTAAATAACCATTTTTAATAGAATATATACATAGGCGCACAGAGGCCCATTATCAGCAACCATCACTCCTGTGTTCCAATGGCACGGTGTGTTAGCTAATCCAAGTTGATCATTTTAAAGAGGGTAATTGATCATTAGAAAACCCTTTTGCAATTATGTTAGCCCAGCTGAAAACTGTTGTTCTGACTAAAGAAGCAATAAAACTGGCCTTTTTAGACTAGTTGAGTATCTGGAGCATCAGCACTTGAGGGTTCGATTACAAGCTCAAAATGGCCAGAAACAAAGACCTTTCTTCTGAAACTCATCAGTCTATTCTTGTTCTGAGAAAAGAAGGCTATTCCATGCGAGAAATTGCCAAGAAACTGAAGATCTCATACAATGCTGTGTACTACTCCCTTCATAGAACAGCACAAACTGACTCTAACCAGAATAGAAAGAGTGGGAGCAAGAGGACAAGAACATGAGTGTCTAGTTTGAGAAACAGACGTCCAGTGTAGTGAAAATGGCGCATTTCTCTATCTTTTTTCTACTACAAAACATAGAAAGATAAGTGTTATCATCAACTAATTAGGCAGTTAGTAGGCAATGCCTAATCACAATTGGTCAAAGTGGAAACATCCTCTATCTTTTTACTACAAAACAAAAACCCTTTTCACACATGTTGACGTTGGGGTGGTGCTGGAGATGAAGAATAATTCTGAAGTTCCCCTTTAACTTCAAGCAAAACATTAGGAAATGTTGCTTGCTACACTACGATAAACATTAGAAATATCATGGCCATGAATTGTTTTTGACAAAAATACCTTACTTTTTCATTGCAAGCCAATTTACTTGTGTGGCTGCTAGCCAAACAGTGTTCCACTTCTGTTGTCATCGGATGAATGCAGCTATTTTCTGTTGAATGTGTTGCACTAATATATTTTCTGTGAAGAAAAAATATATATATTAGGTGCACGCCCCTGACCACTCTACGGAAGCAAAAAAAAAACACTTTCCTTTCAATATAAAACGCATATTTTTTTTTATGCTCTCCATTTTGAAAATGCAGATTTCTGATCTCTAACGCGACATGTGTACATAATGCTTTCCATTGCCTAGGCATTTCAGCGCTCTGCCATCTGTAAATCATTAAATGGACGGCCATATGAAACAGTCCTGTTTAAATCACACTGTGTACAAGTCCTTTGTAGCAGTGTCTAAATGCTTTGTGCAGGGATTTTTCTGCTGTTGAAATCCTTGGGCGGGCCAAACAGTGTGTTTTTTCAAATACATTTACGGGATAGAAAAATTATTTCAGTGTAAACTTTAACCAGATAAAGTATGTACAAAATATCATGAACCTATACTTTAAAAACGATATAACATCATTGTTAGGTTGCAATCAGCAAAATAAGAGCTAGTCAGTTGGGGAGAATTGAAAATAAATTAACTATGAATTTAGCAGTATTGATTTTTGTTATTATATTTGTGCAAAACACAGGAAATAGCCTAAACTTTAAGACTGCAAAATGTTCTCTCCGCTCCATGGCAGAACATGTAGAATTAAGGGAAATGTGCTTTAATCTACAACATTTTCTCTAAACTGTATGACAACATGTGTAGTATTGCAGGGAATTAGCTTTAAAACTTCAAACATTTCTATCAGCTCCACAAAGGGGGTGTAGAACCCATTTCTCAATGCCAGAAGCACATATAAATAGCAACTTGGAGCGCCCAAAGAAAACAAATTCCCAAATTACAAACTCTTAAATCAATTGCTATAATTTTGTAATGTTGTTCTTAAAGTTGGGTTTGAGGTTTTCCAAATCAGCTCCGACTTCGGAAACAATCCCACAACGCCCCACGTTCATAGTCACACGGTGAATGAAAAACTTTGTAAAAAGTGGGATAAATTTGTGAGAATGAGGTGGGCTATTTGGGCATCAACTCGTCAATCTGTGAGGGAACATTTCATCCCGGAGAACTCCCACGGCTATCAACAACGGAAGTAAAAGCTGTCCCTACCATCAACGTGGCTTCTAAAGCATCTCAAACAGCCAGCAACACCAGCAGAGTGAGCAGTCAGTGAGCCAGGTAAGTGAAAGAGCTAGCTTGCTACCTCTATGCTAACCTTAGCTAGCAATACAGGTACCACATTTAGCTGACATCCTCAATCTAAATAACACCCATAAAACTAACCAAATGTAAACATGTCTGCCAGCAGTTGGTAACGTTCTATAAGGCCTGCCAAGTGTGAGCTAAACTGAAATGCGACGCATCGGCCAGTATACATAAATATCTGTTAGGGTCAATTATCTGCTACCTGGACTTTAAGAAATGGGTAGAATTGCAGGAAATTTAAAAATATATATATTTAAAAAAAAAAAACCCTCAACACCGCCAAGATGGGGGCCTCTAAAGAGTTCTCAAAATTCAGCCACGCCGTTTGCCACATCCCCTGCCACGCCCACCAGCTAAGCCCGTTTTTTTATCTAGAAAAACGCCTGTTGTATTAAGACTAACAGCAACCTTACTAAGTCCTATAACCCTGTTTAAAAGCTTTGTGGACAGTGGGGCATTTCTCCCTCTCTCAGTGCAGGGAGGACGCTGGTCTGTGGCGAGAAAGGCCTACTCAACATCTGTAAAATCCTCCAGCTAAAACCAACAGGCTATATTTACCCCAGTCAAACAGGCCTGGGGAAGCCTGCAGGGGAAGAATCACTGGATCTGGGACATGTGCTCGCTCTTCCTCCCGAAGACTCTTCATCCTCCCGGCTGAAAAGCGAAACTGATAGCTTTATAAACACCTAGGGGGTTCATGCCTGAGGGAGTGAGGAGAGGGGATGATGTTTTATGACAGTGCAGGAGCCATAAAGTAGATCCTAGTTTTAATGAACATCCTGCTCCTTTTTCTATAACTCAAACTGTTGAGACTGTCATACACGCTGAGTCACAGACAGGCTTCAAGGAAGGCCAATACTTCAAAAGAGATTCTGTGAGCAACACTGGTGCAGGTGGGCTAATGCAATTTAATCCAGTGTCCAATTACATGTGCATGCCATGTATTTATATTGTAAGATTACAACATCAATAGCAGATAAATAAATTAAAATGTGTACTCCTCTGGATGAGAGAGGTATGTGCTCAAATGAAAAACAATGCACAAATGTATGATGCGCTCTCCAGCACGACAAGGACCAGACGGTATCCAAAGCCTGAGGCTGCGTCCTCCTCTCTGAGCTGTGATGCTACACTAATGAGCATGATGGATCAGTCTGTCTGCCGCATCATATGAGGGGCTGTGCATTATACTGTTTATTTCTGTTAACCTTTATTTAACCAGGAAGTCCCCAGGGGTCAGGGAGAAACCTGGCAAGAAACAGTCTCGATCTAAAATTACAAACAGAGGGAGGACTGCCAGTGTGGTGGTTAGGACTCAAACTGTGCTGTTGGAAGAGCGGAAACTGAAAAATACTAAGTGGAAGATAAGTAATCTATAGGATTTGTTTAGTCCAGTTTTTTTTGTTTTTTTTTAGAAGACACCTGATACTCAGTCCATGTTTGAGTCATTTTATGAAAATTGTTTTGTTAACTCAACAGCTGAGTAAGAATGTACCCTTGAGTACCAGTTCCTTTGAATCATGGGTCATTATCTTCAAAAACCACAGAGTTCCATGAGTCATCAATGAGAGGCGTGAATCAAAGTTCACAAGGAGAATGCAACTCAGGTGGCCCAGATACAATTCCCTTTGTATTGTAAAGTCTTTGTACTTTGTTTATAATGTAGGCCTACTCATAGAAGCAGCAAGAAACTATGGCATATTCCTCAAGGTCATTTAGAACTGTTCCCTATGGAACTACAACGAGAAGCACTACTACGGTGTCCCAAGTAACCAGAGGATTAACATGACATTTTGTTAAACCAAAACATGCTGCTTTTACATTATTTTGAAATAGGCAAGCTTTTTATCTACAAAGGGGCTTTCAGTCACAAAGCATAGAAATGTTAACTTTGAAAGGCAATAAAGGCAGCATTGTATATTTTTCTTTAACTAGGCAAGTCAGTTAAGAACAAATTCTTCTTTACAATAACAGCCTACCCCGACGACGCTGGGCCAATTGTGGGACTCCCTATGGGACTCCCAATCACAGCTGGATTATCTGGATTCGAACCAGGGACTGTAGTGACGCCTCTTGCACTGAGATGCAGTGCCTTAGACCGCTGCGCCACTCAGGAGCCCTAAGTGAAGCCTTTATGAAACTAGCTAAAGCAAAATAAAAATAAAACTTACAAAATTAAGCAACAATAAGTAGTCATGTAAATAAATATCCCAAAACATGTAAATGACAGTCACATTTTAGGGAGTAAAATCCTTGGTGCATTTGACTGCAGTGCATAACTTCACTTCTTGGCCCAAACAGTAGCCTACCTGACCTAAGCATGATCAACCCTCTAGCTGGTCACCAAACGGTGAGACTACTGATGACATTAGAATTCCATGAAGCCCTACTGTTTCAAGACTTTGCTTCTCTGTTTACCAAACATAACGCCTCTTAGTTTTGGTTTTGATTCGAGAACATTTGTCAAATATTTTGATCAAACATGAGACAATAACAGAAACTCCCTGATGGAATTGATCCAAAACTAAGTGTTTCAATTAAGCACTTCTATCTTTCAGTGATGGATAATGAGGGGGACCTGAAGTTGTAATCTGAGGCACCTGGTCATGGTTATTCAACATTAGCTATGGTATTCAGAACATCACAAGTATGCACAGTCTTTCTAATGTCATTTCCTTCATATTAAGCGAATAAGCCCCTATTTTTATCCCTGAGGAAACTACAGACGCGATGAGTGTAACGTCAATGAGCTGATCTGAAACACCCTCTTTTCGCAGAAGCAGGGAAGATAGTGGCATAGACCTTTTCGACAGTTCTGGCCTTATCGTCATTCTATTAGTTACAGGGAGTAAGCAACCAAAATAAATGGTTATGCGCCGTCATATCTATGCTGCCCCCTGGATGAAAGGTCTATTCTAATATTTGACGCGTTATTTCCTGCGGCATCCAGCGGCATTTGGACTAATATATGACGACACACAGACTTAACCCCCCTTTCCCACTGCAACGCATGCACACCCACCCAACCAACCAGATAACTTTGAACAAGGCAGGTAACTTTGAATCAGGAGGATATTTTAACATCACACACAAACTCCATTACAGGGATATTGGTAACTTACAAATGCCTAGCAGATAAGATGGGGTCATGTGGCAGACAACTGACCTTAACATGTCACAATCACATCTGATCAACATTGACACTAATGTGTACAAACAGGTCTGCATGGCCTGCTTAGCTAGCATTCTGTTCAATAACCAACATGTTTTGTCATACACTTCTTTACAGTTTACATTTTTATAATTGAATATAAGATGATTGATTGAATTCTGTAAGACCACTTATGAGGGCTTTAGTTAGTACATTTATCTAGCTAGTTAGCCAGTCACCCCATACTAGGCTCACCCATTTTCAGTTACCTAGTTAGAAACAAGCAAGTTAACTAACATTTTACACAGGAATCACCCAACACCAAAACATTGTGGTAGGCTGCCCAACACAAATCCCCTAAAGAAAACGCAGTGTGTTTACATAAAACCTTTTATGAGCAATTCAGTCAAAACTAAACAAGCTCACATTAGCAACTTCCTATGCAGCACTTTTCAAAATGCAAAGCTCGTTCAAGCTAGCTGACTTGGTTACATTCCCAACTGCTGCTGTGTTTCACTTAAGGAGACAATGGTGCCATTGTCTGGAACTTGTAGTTTTACCATTGTCGCGTAGCCTTTACAGGTGTGATTAACTCAGGTAGAATAAAACTACAAACCCGGAGTATTCTAAATACTACGCGCATGCGTACTGAAACACGGCGGACCAGGAAGGATCGGGCATATTTTAGTTAATAAAACATTATTTCGGAGACTGATTGATATGCCATGTTTTTAACTAGTTAACTGTATAATATACGTCTAGGTGAGACGTATATCCACTACATGTTTAGATAGGTGCAACAACGATTCAAAAATCCCTAGTAGTATTCAAGCGGTTGACTGCAGGCTTGTGAAGTTAGCTCGCGATGGCCAGTTGCAAGTAACGTTACCGAGTAATGCTAGCTAGTTGACTTGCCACTTTAATGTTGTTGAGGACCCTAACTATTACTAAAACTACTTTTCAAATACTACTTGGGAGTGTTTCTTACCTATCGACGTTCGACGAACTTATATCCCTTTAGAAAACCCCGTCTCCTAGGAGAAACATTCATTGACCAACAGTCGACAGCTTGTTTCTATCCCCGCTCACGACGTTGCCAGGAATGCTCTCCCGGAGTCGGATCACAGAAGCCAGCCGAAACCACCGTGCTGCGCTAGCCCTCGATCTCACGCCGCACTGCGCCTGTGCGAGCATGCTTGTTGTAGTACCGATAGTAATTTATGAAGAAGGGCAGTATTCTACAACCATACATTCATTGCATTGAACATAGATATAGACGTGTTAGTATGGCCATTGCAAAAAAACGTGTTGCAATAATGTCTCGAAAAAAACAACAGCGCTATTCCGAAATACACAGTTACATTTTTGGAATATACAAGTTTCTAGCTACATAGTGCCTGTAAATTATTTTGCACCACGTTAATTGCCTATTTTGGGTTGTGGTCATAGAGCTAACTTGGAGCCAACTCATGGAACTCATGAACTCATGGAGCTAACTTTTTAGTAAATAGCGCAACCTTGTGGTAGTGAATCGTAATCAAAGCATTTTTACACGTCAATACAAAACTGTGCATACAGTGTTTGATGTTAATGAAAACATAAATCCCATCTGCGCCTTACATGCTGCTAGCCACTATGACGCAAAGGTCTCGTTTTACTACTAAACTGTATTACATTATTGCTACGTCATCAAAGTCGTTCCAGAATAAATATATATAAGGCCAGTTTTTCAAGGAAAGAAAAGAATGTAGTCTAAGTGAAAAAGGGATAAGGTGCAACATGACGTCAATGAGAAGGATAGTTCCGGAATGGAAATATTTTCTTCCGCAGCTGAAACAAACTATAAAGGTATGGTATAACTTTGTGGTCCCGAGTGGCGCAGCGGTCTAAGGCAGTGCTTGGGGCGTTACTACAGACACCCTGGTTCAATTCTAGGCTGTGTCACAACCGGCCGTGATTGGGAGTCCCATAGCCCCGTCGTCCTTGTTTGGACGGTGTAGATGAGAATGTGTTCTTAACTGACTTGCCTAGTTAAATAAAATGCTTTGACATTTTGTCGTTTATCATACCTGAATAGTTCTGACGTCATAGGAATTATTTTACTATTCCATAAGAAACGAATTCGAACTCCCATTCTTCTTCATCATCTTAATTCAAATCTAATTTATGATCATGATCTCATTATCATCATCATCATAATCATCGTCATTACAAGAACTTGACCGTTTCCCATTCATATTTATAGGAAATGAGTGGTCCTGATGAAGATGAGGTGGAGGAAGAGACAGCCCTGTGTCTGGATGCCACTCCCACAATGCAATTCCAATACTCGTGTGCACAGAACTACTTACAGTGCCTCACCACCAACTCAAGCCTCAATGGCACTGTGGTGGTGGGCTTCCAATGGGGACACACCATGACGTCACATCGGGTGAAAATGGGGCATTAAATGGGGATTTACAGATGTAAATTAAAAGATAATAATGTGTATAATAAAAAGTTATGCTATACAATAACATGTATATTCATCCTGTTAGGCCAAGCCAATTCGTTCCAGGGGTGGTATGCCATTGCATGATGCTCAAATAGAATTAGCAAAAACCTCAAAACTGCAAATCCATGAACCCTTACCTCCCTCTGTCAGATGGAGGTGTGGACAGAGAACCTGCGAGGGGATCTAAAGCACAACCTGAGCCTGCCCCTGGACAGGGGCTACCGGGTGGAGCACCTGGTCTCTGTGCCTAGCCAGCGGGTCTTCGTTGGGGCCTGCGATGACCTCTCTCTGCGCGTGTTCTCTGACCCAACGCAGGGCATGGCGGTCCTGTACCAGGCCAATTGCCTGGGCTCTGTGCTCTGTATGCACTACTGCAAGGAGACTGAGGAGCTGCTGACTGGCAGCATGGGCATCATCACCTTCTGGGGCTTCTGGACTAATCTGCAGGTGGGTGGGATGTTCAAACATCCTTGATAGGAAGCACTACAGCCTTCTTGTTTTTTAAGATGAAAAGCATTTTCTCTTCAACTTCTCTGACACATCCTGTTTTTTACTAAATTCCCGCACCTTGGTTGGAGAGATAAGTAGCGACCATATTGTTTTCCCTGACATCTGACCTCTGCACAGACCCACCTGGGGATAATCAAGGTGCTGGACTGGCACTGCACTTCCTTGAGGAGGGACACTACCATTAGTGGCCTGGTGACGGAGAGACGAGCGTCCACGCTTTATGCGCTCTGCAACCGCGGCATCAAGAGCTTTGACTTTGTGGGGAAGAAAGAGTACAGGGCTCTCAGGGGCCACGGTCAGGGTACTCTGCGCTGTGTGTCGCCTGACTGGGTGCAGAGGTACCTCTATACGGGCGACATGATTGGGTTTGTACAGGTATGAAGGGAAGAGAATAAAGAGGAGCTAAAAAAAAAATTCAACAATGTTTTATGCAGAAAGGATTCCGTACTGTATGTTCCTAAAGAGTAAACGTTCTGAAATAAACTGAGATGCTTGGATTGTGTGTCATCAATCTCCTCTCCTTTCAGGTGTGGAGCTGGGATACTAGGAGCCTGCTGCAGGAGTTCAGGGCCCACGCCCGCTCCGTATCCACGGTTCTCATGAGGCCCAGCACCCACACGCTGCTCACCTCCTCCCCGGATGGCTGGGTGAAGGAGTGGAGCTGTAGTGGGGACCTCCTCCTCAAGCTCTTCCTGGATGACCCTGGGGGGGTACGCAACCTGTGGCCGCTGGGCGAGCACCGCATCCTGTGCCACTCCCCTTCGTCATTCTCCATCTGGAGGCTCCAGAACCTGTACAGGCTGTTTAATGACCCAGGCTGTGGGATGCAGCTCCTGAGGCGGGTCGAGAGCAGTCCGGGACAGGCACAGCTCCTGGCTGTGTCGCAGGATAGTATCGCCAGACTGATCTCTCCCGTCAGCGGGGAGTTGCTACTTCTCTCCTGGCCCTTCCTCCTCCTGGACCAGGCTCTGGGGTTTGCCTACAACCCTGGTCGGAAGGAGTTGTTTGTGGCCAGTGGTAGTCCAGAGGTCCTGGTGCTAGACATGGCTTTGTGCCCTTGCACAGCTAAGCGGATCATCCGGACCTCTAGGCACCAGGACCTGGATGACAGCGTGATGTGCCTGGAGGCGGTGATGGTGGGTGGGGCGGAGTGGGCCAGAGTCAGCCCCCTACTCTGCCTGGTGTTCAGTGGCCACCGCAACGGGAAGCTCCAGCTGCTCTCCCCCCACCGACTGGGCTGCCCCGCCAGGAAGGCCCATGATGGTGCTATCTTACAGATGAGCAGCCTGGCCGGGCCCAGGCCTCAGCTCTGCTGCTACGGCTCAGACAAGCAGTTCAGCATATGGGAGGTAGAGATGGGGGAAGTCCATGTGGAGGTCGCACCTCTGGCCAGGGTGAGTTGCTCCTTTGACCTGGTTCTCTCCCGACTCCTCTCTGGTCAGATATTTGCTGTTTCCCCCAACTATAGTCTTCTCTTCTTCTCCTTGCCTAGCGGAGGGTGTTTGTGGATGGAGAGGAACCCCCCGACCTCCATCTCTTGCCTGGATTACTGCGCTGCTCTGGGGTTGGTGGTGGTGTCGGGACCTGGGGGCACTTTGGAAGTGTGGGAGACTCGGGGGGTGCAGTTGGCCGAGATACGCCTGGGTATGCCGGTTAGTCAGTTGTGCTTCGCTAACACCCGCGGGGACCTTCTGGCCTGCTTTGGAGGCACCATCTGCATCATCTCCGGCCTGCGCTACCTGCCTGCCAGGCTGCTGCAGCAGGTACTGGACCTGGCCCCCGCGGATGACATCCTGGAGGATCCCATCCCGTTTCTACCTCGCTCACAGAGCTGCTATGATATTTATTTGGTGCCACGGATGTTCCTGAAGCCTGGGCAGGCCACGCCAGAGTTGAATGAGACCCCAGCGGTACTTGATGTTGTGAGGCCAGAAAGTACAGGATGTAAGAATGTACTGGACGTGCTGAACAGGGACAGGAAGAAGAACTCTATGATGATTCGGGCACCAACTTCACCAATTGTAAAAAGCGATCAGCCAGGTGAGTGGATCAGCCTCACTTGTTATGTTAAGCAAAGTGACCACACTTAAAGTATTAGGGTGTAATTACACGTTTTATAAAATAGTCAAGTTTACATGTTATAAATGATAGTTAAAGCAATCATTTCCTTTCTCACAGGTTCCTGGTCTTGTGCTCTCCGATTGGTTAAAACTTTGGAGGAAGAATTGAATCTGGAGGACGAGCCAATGGAAGGGTCAGGAGACTGGGACAAGTCTCAAACACCATTCGAGCCTCTCCCCCAAGACACACTTCTTCTGGACTGGCCCGTGGCTCCAGACGGCTTCCTCCCCAACTCAGTGCTGCGTAACTGGAATCTGAAGCAGGAGCCACCCAAGGCATTTTTGCCAAAGGAGGCCAAAGCCCTTTGCAGACCATTGTCACAGTCAGAGGATGAACCAGAGCACTCATCAGTAGTCACCGTCATCCTTGCAAAGGCCAAAGAAGCAAGACTCAACAAACCAATCCCCATGCCTAAGCTGTTTGACACCCCAACCGAGTATGAATCCCCACCCGAAGATGACGGAAATGAGCTTCTGAAGCATATCTCCGAGAGCATATGGCTGGTCTCCAGACCTGATGTGGATTTGGTGGAGGTCATGAAATCCCTGATGTTGACCATGGAGGGTATGGACAGTGATGTCTATGGAAACTGCACAGAGGCCCTGCTCAGCATGTTCCAGACCTACGACATCCCTCCGGAGATCATAAATAACCTCACCTTCTGCCTCCTAAAACATATCCAGAAGGGGAACCCCCACTGGAAACGCTTGGAGGCCATGAAGAACTTAGATCAGCTAGATCACTTCCAGGACCAACACCTGTACTTGCTGGCGGAGATTCTCCTAGACCCAGCAATGGACCTGCGGGAGATGGCCAAGTACATCCTGAGCCGGGTCTACGGCATTGACAACAAGACCAGCCTGCTGAATAGAATGCAGGCCAAAGAAGACGTACCCAAGATGTGAGTAGTGCTCAGATCATTGGAACTGAGGGTGGTTGATATTTCCATAAAAAAATCTGTCACAAATCAACCACTATTGTTAGCAGGTCTGATTTGTGTTTATTATTTGTTTCTTTATTTCCCCTCACAACTCCTTCTCACAACCACAGGCTCTATAAACATCTAGAAAGAAAACTGTCTGATGATCTGGAGCACAAAAAATCTACAGATGCTCCCGCCAAACCCGTCGGCGGAAGGCTGTCCAGGCCATATGTACACAGGGACTCCAGTACGGTTTGCTTTGTTTCCCAGAGTAGTGTCATTTTGAAACTAAACATTTGGGTTATACTCTCTTTCAATTCATTTCAATACAGGAAATGTATTTGACATGCAATTTGAATTAAACCCCCCACCCCCTCCCTTTTCTCCTCTCTCTTCTCAGGGCCCTTGGAGTGCACAGCAAAGGACAATGGCACTCCAAGCTCAGAGCAAGGTACAATTTGTGGATCTATACGGCCCAATATGACTGTCATGACCAGTACATTTGTTTAATTGCATATATGATTGTCAACATGTTGCTTCCAGTACACAATGGCAATGTTCATAATTGTACATGATGGCTTAGTACAGTTAAAAAAATATAGGGATCCCCATAAGCTCTCCTTCCTGGGGTCCAAACACATTAAGGCACTTACATTACATTAAGGCACTTACATTACTAACATATAATATTATTTTCAAACTTTTTCCTATGAAAGCGAATACATCATGTGTTGACATTATGTGATCATTGGATATCCTTGATATTATGAATGCCAATCTGTAAAAACAACCTAGCATTGATGCCAGTCTGTTTTGGGTCTTTTTGCTATGTATATTACTAGCGAATGAGCAGTCCCTTTCAAAGTAGTGACTGACTGGTTCCCAAGCATCATTGGTCCTTCTCTTCTTGTACTCAGGGCGCTTAGCTACCACTCTCATCCCTCAGTACCCAATCAGGCCTCTGCTCTCCAGGGCATTACTGCTGGTGCTTATTAAACAGGCAGCGTCTGCCGATGGAAAACTTTTGATTTTAATCAGGGGGAGGCAAATGCTGATTTTCTGCCCTAATTAGTAATCGTGGTGTTTCATGGAGAGAAACCCTGGAAGTCTTTCGATGTGATGGTTCATGGGTGATGGTGTGGCAGACATAATTCATCAAATAATAGTTTATTTTTGTACATGATTTAATATATTATTTTTTAGCTTAATCATTATCAGTCTCTCCCCTATTTCTTCCTTTCCTTTCGCTCTCCTCTCTTTTTTATATTTTACTGTCTATTTCTGTCTCTCACTCTCTGTAAACAGATCACATGCGGACTCCTGACCTCCCTCTCATTAGGTCCCTTGGGTGTAACCACGAATCTTCTATCCTGAAAGACGAGCCGGGACTCAGCCCACCAGGGGACGACTTCATGCGCCCCCACCGCTCACCAAAGAAATTCCGCAAATTCTCTCTGTCCACAGCCAAGTGGGACAGCATTGTGGAGATCCCGGATGAAGGGCACGTACAGGTACATGACCCCACCCTCATAGAACTCTACAAGAAATCCAAGCCCCATAAGCAGTTGTGCAGCCAGCTCCCCACCACCAAGGGCCCCAGTGACTCTTGGGTGAACTCAATGGGGGTGAGCAAGGAGGCTAGTCTGGTGCAATTTCCAGACAGCCCACAACACTTCAGGCTGAAGCCCGTCAAGGGTAAGGGAGACCCCAACTGGAGGGAAAGCCTGTACAAGCTTGTATCCCAATATGGCTTCCGCTCCCCAAGGGCCAGACTGACCACTCTTGGCCCTCTGGATGTCCCAGGGGCTGCCCAGCGCAACTGCTGCAACCTGTCCCCTTTTCAGACCAGGAAGGCCAGCCAGGTGTCCCTGGGCCAGAGGGTGGTGCAGAAGATCCAGTTAAGGGAGTCGTCATTTGAGAGGCCTCCCTCCCAGTTCCACCATGGACTGCCCCTGCCCTGGCAGCTCAACAGCCACACCATGGACCCCTCTGGAGAAAGCATGTATGGGAGGCTGGAGGTGGACTGGGTGAGGGAGCCAATGGAGCCACAGATTGGGAAGATGCAGAAAGTGAAGCTGCCCCCGATAATGTCTAGGTGTCATCCATCCTAATCACCAGGGGGCAGTGTGGGGCTAAGGTTTCATTTAGGCAGTGTTGTATTGTCTCCAGATATCTGCTTGATAAACATCCCCCAAATTGTGATGAAATTCTAATGCATTAACCTTGTTGTTGTAAGTTGCAATAAAATATATCTGTATACTTTCCTAGAGAGTATGTTGTGTGATAATTGGAGACACACACACACATGCATGATCTCTCACACAAACACATGTGCGCATGGCAAATGCAGGCTATACAATTTTATACACACACCATTAAAAAATATTTCATTCAACTGATCCACAAAGCATCAGCCTAATGACCTAGGCTACTTCACAATGACCAGTATAGGCTGCTTATTGTACAGCAATGCCTTGACTTTAAAGGCTACCCATACAAATAAAAGTCTAACAGATAGATAGAATATTTTAAAACCGTATTTTGTCGTAATCAAACTGAAGCAAAAGTTTATTTGTTCATCCAAGCTATGTCCAAATTATGACATATTAAGGGATATGTGGACGTAGGCTACTCAAGAAACTACACTACCCAGAATACAACGGCGTATTCCACCCAGTCCAGCCGGTGTATTTGGATACAAAGTCAGCCTAGATACTGACAGCTGCGTCTAGAAATGGCACGTCTTTTGGAGAAAAAAGCTATTTGATTGTGAAGGACAACTGGCCACCCGACTGACCCAGATGAGTAAGGACTCCAAGACTATTCATTTTGTGGAATTGGATAATGGAATCTGATGGTGGATATTTGGATGCGATCACACGCCCATGCGACAATGTCAATGGATGTTGTGATGCACAGGGTCCAGGCTTTTTTTCCCGTAAATATTTGAATATTTAATATTTGGTTTATTTGAACCAGAAGACAATATGCAATATACACATAAAGACTGGATTATAATTCTATTTTGCACTAAAAGGGAGGATTAGGCTTTTATTAGGCCTGTTACATTATTATTATTATTAATGCCTCGAAGATGGTGCATCTGTCTATCATAGCCAAAGAAAACACGTTACCGTAGAGGATTACTCGCCTTATTTGAATCACGTCAACTCGGATCAGAGACACACAACTATATGCAATTGGAATTACAGCGTGATGCCTTCACAAAACCCATCATTTATTGTTATGGTAGGCTATTTCGTTCTCTAACCGAGCGTGTGAAGGTGTCGAAAAGCCCTGAAACCTATTCCGTAGAGCCAGCAGGTGCGGGATCTTTGATCACAAATAAATGAAACGTGCAACGTCGTATCCACATAAGTAGACAAGGCTATTGCCTGTGGTTACAAATGTATCAGATGTTTTGAATGAGCGTCGTCTTATAGCCTACAACATAAAGGTTAGATAATAATGGCAAAAACAGACCGTGCTGTACCGATGGTGTCTCTGGACTCGCGCGGTCGCGTATGCTCACTGTATCGCGTTTATTGAAACATTACCGTGCGCCGAACTTAGGCCGGACAATGTAACAAGGCAAACGATCAATCATTGATGCGCGCTGACTACAAAGATGCTAAATGTACAGGCACTCAATTGTCTTTGCCTGACTGCTGTCCGCCGTAATTCCCCATCTAAAAATGAACGAGCGTGCTATTTAAGGACATTCAACTGGCTTATACGTTTATCGATGTAGACCTACATGATCTAGAAGAGGCAGCATCAAAGTAGGGAACTATTTCAATCGATTATTTCAACAAAATACGAGGTCAAGACACATTGCTGTAATTCATCGCTGTCAAAAAGCCCAATGACCGTGTAATAAACGATATGTGAGTAATAACGAGATGTCGGACAAGCGATATTCTTCTGCCCTGTGCTTGTTTGGAAATAACGATCCTTGCTCAGAGGATGTTAAACTATGCAGATTACACTATTTACAATCAATTGGTCAACAAATAGCCTATTTAGATGTGCGATCTCCTTTAGTTGTCGTGTAGCTTCCTCGCTGCCTTTGGCCTCTTATAATCTTCAAGGAGAGGAGCTAGCCTCTTTAAATCGCTGAGTCAGGATCTGTTCTCAGTGAGGCGACAGGAAGTGCAGCGTTGGCTATGTCTTATTACTCATTAGGGCAAAAATGTAAGGAACTAAAAATGGTAAGACGCCATAATAAACTCTACTTTTGTGGCCCACTCAGACCATCCGGCGCTTGCTGAATCTTGAGAGGGAGACAGTAAACACAATCAGTAGTCTAATATGACATAGCAATAGATGCTCAGAGATACCCTAGTTGTAAAAGCAGTGTGGGACCGTTACAGAGACAGTGTTCTGATCCTGAGCAGCGCAAAGCTATCCCATCCACAAGGACCTCATCTCACAGTACTGAAGAGGGTCTACTTTGGGATTTTCCCAGGCCAGCCTTGACTCTCTGGTAGCTTTCTAGACCATACCATTGAAGAATAAACAGTAGCCTCTCTCAGGGATGGCCATGGTTCTGCCCTGATTGCTTTTTTCCTTTAGAAACACACCCCGTAGAGAACCTGTTGTAGGAATGCATTATACATGGTAATACAGGCTGCTACACACACATGATTGGTGACAGGAACTGGAACTACCCCAGTAAACGGAGACAGTGATGGGACAGTGGAGCTTTGGCCTGCCTGTCCACTGATCTGTCTCTCCTCTGGTTAAGGAGGCCTGGATTCGGCTGATGGGCCCTGCATGGATTTTGTGCGTGAGTTGACAGAGGGCAGGCCCACACCGCTGACCAGCAGCCGAGCAGCAATGGACCCATATGCCAGAGCGAGCAGCACAGCAGCCCCCCTGCCCTGCACCAGCTGTGGGGGCTGCTGCGACCCTCCTCCCCCTGGCCTCATGCTAGTTGGTCCCCTTGGCCCCCCTTATGGCCCCCCTCTTTCCTCCATGCCCCCACATATGACCCCTGCTCCCCCGGTGTGTTCTGCTACAGCTGTCCAGGCTGAGAATGGAAGCAGCTGGAACTCCTCCTCTGGTTCTCCAGACTCCCACCCTGGCAGCACTACCACCTCCAGCCCCTACTGGATGGCCGTGTTCGACTACGAGGCCACGGCAGACGAGGAGCTGAACCTGCGGCGCGGGGATCTCCTTGAGGTCCTCTCCAAGGACTCCAAAGTGTCCGGGGACGAGGGCTGGTGGACGGGCAAGATCCAGGACAAGGTGGGCATCTTCCCATGCAACTACGTTACTCGGAGGGACGCCGGCAGCTACCCGCAGCTAGCCCCAGGAGGGCTGGTGGCGGGTGGGGTGCCTGAGGGGTGCCCCCTGGAGATCGACTTCACGGAGCTGGTGCTGGAGGAGGTGATCGGGGCAGGGGGGTTTGGGAAGGTGTATAGGGGGATGTGGCAAGGGGAGGAGGTGGCAGTTAAAGCTGCCAGGCAGGACCCTGACGAGGACATTAGCGCCACAGCTGAAAGCGTACGACAAGAGGCCAGGCTTTTCTGGATGCTCAGACACCCCAACATCATCAACCTGATAGGGGTGTGCTTGCGAGAGCCCAACCTCTGCCTGGTGATGGAGTACGCCCGCGGGGGGGCCCTGAACAGAGCCCTAGCTGGGAAGAAGGTACCCCCCAGGGTGCTGGTGAACTGGGCCGTGCAGATCGCCACAGGGATGGACTACCTGCACAATCAGACCTTTGTACCTGTTATACACAGAGACCTCAAGTCTAGCAACAGTGAGTATGCCAACACTCGCCTCCCACTCCACTCACACCACAGTGTGTCTGCTGCCGTCTCAATGATTTCATTTCTGACCCATTCGCTCCAAATGAGTCCTTTCCTATTTCATGTAAAATTTAAAACATTTGGGGTCAAATCACACTCAGAATGGGAATACGTTCATTCTTTCCTTTGGTTTATTTGCATGTTGAATCAGCCATGCATACACATTTGATTGCCATATTGGTCGTAGACGGACTGTATTCATGCCTGTTTTAGTCCCAGTCTCCAGTTAAGGGCAGTATAGTATACGAAATCCATTTTAACAGAGGATGGATGAGTGGACACTTACAGAATGTACAGTACTGTACGTACTGTCAACCCTTGTGTTGATGGGTTCATTTAAGTGTTGTGTGGATGAAATGAAATAGACGTTTTCTGTTTGACACACAGACAGTTGAGTTGAGAATGACAGGGTAAGATCAGCCCTGGAGAGCTGGCTCTCTCTGCCATCTTTCCCTTGTCATTTCTCCCCTGCTCCTCCGATCCTCTCCTCTCATCCTCCTCTTTCTACCACCCCTCCTCAAGGAGAGCAGTTCTGCTCTGTAGCTCGCCAAGCTATTTTTGGTCCTTTGTGCTACTTGCTGTTTAAAGACGCAGTTGCAGATGTTGGTGTATGGGGGGGGGTATACACACTGTGTGTGTGTGTGTGTGTGTGTGTGTGTGTGTGTGTGTGTGTGTGTGTGTGTCTGTGTGTGTGTGTGTGTGTGTGTGTGTGTGTCTGTGTGTGTGTGTGTGTGTGTGTGTGTGTGTGTGTGTGTGTGTGTGTGTGTGGGACGTGAGCATGGGGGATGGGGTGTAGAGATACGAGTTGAGGGTACAGGATGCTGAGTACAGGGCTTTTTTGAAGGAGAGAGACAGAGCGATCTGGAGTAGCTGTAGTTTAAAGACACCCTACTCACAGATCTTACAACATGTTCCTAATCGCTCTCTGGTTTGTGAAGCTGTGATGTAGTGAGAGCCGCCATATAAAAAGCCGCCTCTCCCTCAGTAACTGTAACGATAGGGATCAGATTGGACGGTGAAGCCTTGACAACAACGCAGAACTTACTTCATGACACTGGGCTGCGTTGAGTCACCCAGCTGTCAGCCTCTCTACACAAATGTCAATTCCTTCACTTATAATTCTTCCGTGTGAAAAGATGATGTCAAAGGAGTGTCTCAATCTGTCAAGCCGTCTCCTTCCGCTATGGATGACGCGTCCCATTGGAAACAATAAACTATTCAAGTATGTGATCAGACGATGACATAAAGATGAATGTTTACACTACCCCGGTGAAGCCCAGAGGGTGGGAGAGAGAGATGAAGAGAGAGGAGAAAGCAAAAGAGATGGTGAGAGAGGAAAGGTGACAAAGATGAGGGAGGAAAGAGAGGGACAGAGAGGGAGAAGAAAGACAGAGAAATAGAAGGTGAGAGAGATTGGGGAGGTAGAAGGAGAGGGATAGAGAGCGAAGGGGATAAACAGTGGTTCGTCTTAGTTTAGGGTTACACCTCAGCTCATTGTCCAAGTGTACAGGTCTCAGATATCCTCTTCAAACCGCCGCCCGTTTGGCATCGCTGCGGTTCACGGAGAAGCTTTAGACCCCGCAGCTTCTTCTCTGTTTCTTCCTCACCACCCTCGCTGGCCTGCCAACCTCTCCTCTAAACACTCACCGAATTTGTAGTGTGTGTGTGTGTGTGTGTGTATGCGTGTGTGTCTTTCTGCCTTTCTCTCTGTGTTGTTGTTTGCCAGGCTGAGGCTAGAGTAGTGAGACTGACTGTCTAACCGGGATAATCTGATTACGGTGACCTCTTTAGAGTGATGTGACAGCGGTGTTTGTGGGTTGGCAGGTCTCTGTCCCGTGTTCCATTTAGCCGTACCTGTCACACCGATCCAGAATCAGCCCACTCTCTCAGTGGTGCCCAATCCTCCTTGGGCCATATTATTTAGCAGCAAAATCGAAATAAATCTGAATATAATTGTTATAACAGTTTTATAAGCACGTATACTAGGCTGACTCAGAGAAGCCCTAAGAATATGGTCACGCGATCACGTCATTAACAACACATTTCTCAAAAACATGGCCCTAGTTGATAGCCATTCAATTAAAAACCTTATTGATCAGGTGATTCGATCAAGTTGAAATCCAACCTGCCCTAGATAAGGGGTGTTCAGAAAGAGGTCTTGAAAACTCTACCCTGTGATGGCTAACGTGTACATTATATGGACATGACTCAGCATAAGGTAACAAAATACTTTACCACTGATCACCTGTCTACTGTAACCCACATAGAAACAGAATCTACAGTTGAAGTCGGAGGTTTACATACACTTAGGTTGGAGTCATTAAAACTACATTTTCATCAACTCCACTAATTTCTTGTTAACAAACTATAGCTTTGGCAAGTCGGTTAGAACATCTACTTTGTGCATGACACAAGTAATTTTTCCAACAATTGTTTACAGACAGATTATTTCACTTATAATTCACTGTATCACAATTCCAGTGGGTCAGAAGTTTACATACACTAAGTTTACTGTGCCTTTAAACAGCTTGGAAAATTCCAGAAAACGATGTCATGACTTTAGAAGCTTCTGATAGGCTAATTAACATCATTTGAGTCAATTGGAGGTGTACCTGTGGATTTATTTCAAGGCCTACCTTCAAACTCAGTGCCTCTTTGCTTGACATCATGGGAAAGTCAAAAGATCTCAGCCAAGACTTCCACAAGTCTTGTTCATCCTTGGGAGCAATTTCCAAATGCCTGAAGGTACCATGTTCATCTGTACGAACAATAGTACGCGAGTATAAACACCATGGAACCACGCAGCCGTCATACCGCTTAGGAAGGAGACACGTTCTGTCTCCTAGAGATGAATGTACTTTGGTGCGAAAAGTGCAAATCAATCCCAGAACAACAGCAAAGGACCTTGTGAAGATGCTGGAGGAAACAGGTACGAAAGTATCTATATCCACAGTAAAACGAGTCCTATATCAACATAACCTGAAAGGCCGCTCAGCAAGGAAGAAGCCACTGCTCCAAAACCGGCATAAAAAAGCTAGACTATGGTTTGCCACTGCACATGGGGACAAAGATTGTACTTTTTGGAGAAATGTCCTCTGGTCTGATGAAACAAAAATAAAACTGTTTGGCCATAATGACCATCGTTATGTTTGAAGGAAAAAGGGGGAGGCTTGCAAGCCGAAGAACACCATTCCAACCGTGAAGCATGGTGGTGGCAGCATCATGTTGTGGGGGTGCTTTGCTGCAGGAGGGACTGGTGCACTTCACAAAATAGATGGCATCATGAGGATCGAAAATTATGTGGATATATTGAAGCAACATATCAAGACATCAGTCAGGAAGTTGAAGCTTGGTCGCAAATGGGTCTTCCAAATGGACAATGACCCCAAGCATACTTCCAAAGTTGTGGCAAAATGGCTTAAGGACCACAAAGTCAAGGTATTAGAGTGGACATCACAAAGCCCTGACCTCAATCCTATAGAAAATCTGTGGGCAGAACTGAAAAAGCGTGTGCGAGCAAGGAGGCCTACAAACCTGACTCAGTTACACCAGCTCTGTCAGGAGGAATGGACCAAAATTCACCCAACTTATTGTGGGAAGCTTGTGGAAGGCTACCCAAAACGTTTGACCCATGTTAAACAATTGAAAGGCAATGCAAGCAAATACTAATTGAGTGTATGTAAACCTCTGACCCACTGGGAATGTGATGAAAGAAATAAAAGCTGAAATAAATCCTTCTCTCTACTATTATTCTGACATTTCACATTCTTCAAATAAAGTGGTGATTCTAACTGGCCTAAGACAGGGACTTTTAACTTGGAAAGAATGTCAGGAAATGTGAAAAACTGAGTTTAAATGTATTTGGCTAAGGTGTATGTAAACTTAGAGTTAGAGGTTAGAGGTTCCAATCCCTTTCTATAGATTCTAGTTCTATGGACACACATGAGTCAGATAGACCCCTCTATACTGCAGAGGTAGATATGTTAAATAACCTAGATGACTGTGTCCCAATGGTCTTACTGTCCCATGACCTAGCTTCCTAGATGACCACTGATAGGTGAAAGCACTGGATTGATATCCACCTCTGAGGATTCACCTATCAAGTCCTTTTATGGATGAGTCTGTATGAAGGAAAGGAACCAAGGAAACGAACCAAGAAAATACCATTAAAAACCACATTTGTAGCCTTGGTTGGGAGTTTCTGTGACAGCTGTTTGAGCATTAAAATACTGAACAATGGGCTGTATACTGTATATATAATACTGTATATAGGCTTCATAAAGGTGGGGGTGGGGGGGTTGACGTTACCTGCTGCTCGTTTGAGTGCTGTCACTTCAAATGGAAAGCAAGTTAACACGTTAAACAGTCACCTGAATAGTGGGGCCCTCGTGCAAGCTGGCCTGTCCAGTCTGTAGTATTTCTTTCCCTCCACTGGATAATTCAGCATTAATTACAGGAACTAGTAACTTGGATATTATTCGGTTAGATGGTGTGAGTTGGACTGACATATTGAGTATCGTAATCTTACATACAGGTATCCTTCAATTATGATATGAATACATGTTCCATAATTGCTACGTATGGGATTAGTGCATAGCATGCCACTGAAAAGACTTTAAATGTGTGTCTGTTTAGAAAAGGATTAGCGTTCTGTGTTGCCTGTCTGTCTGGCTTCTTTCCCACACTCAAAAAGAGGGATGTTGCTGCTAGAAGAGCCGTCACAGACTGACTTGATTCCTCTTCAAGGCAGCAGTAGGGAAATGCTGGCCAGCACTACGGCACCTGATTCAATCAATGAATCAATCAATCAAGGGCCCTGTTTGAATGCTTTCGAAAAATGCATCCTTCCCTCCTCCTTGAATTTATCACTGAGAGTAGTGTGTTTGTGCATGCGTGTCTTTGTATGTGCATGTGTTACATGCATGTGTGTGTGTACTCAATTGCATGTACAGTGCATTCGGAAATTATACAGACTCCTTCACTTTTTCCACATTTTGTTATTGTTACAGCCTTATTCTAAAAAAAATGATTTTTTTTAAATCCTCATCAATCTACACACAATATCCCGTAATGACAAAGCAAAAACAGAAATATCACATTTACATAAGTATTCAGACCCTTTACTCAATACTTTGTTGAAGCACCTTTGGCAGCGATTACAGCCTCGAGTCTTCTTGAGTATGACGCTACAAGCTTAGCACACCTGTATTTGGGGAGTTACTCCTATTCTTCTCTGCAGATCGCTCTGTCAGGTTGGATGGGGAGTGTCGCTGCACAGCTATTTTCAGGTCTCTCCAGAGATATTCGATCGGGTTCAAGTCCGGGCTCTGGCTGGGCCACTCAAGGACATTCAGAGACGTGTCCCGACGCCACTCTTGCGTTGTCTTGGCTGTGTGATTAGGGTCGTTGTCCTGTTGGAAGGTGAACCTTCTCCCCAGTCTGAGGTCCTGAGCACTCTGAAGCAGGTTTTCATTAAGGATCTCTCTGTACTTTGCTCTGTTCAGCTTTCCCTCGATCCTGACTAGTCTCCCAGTCCCTGCCGCTGAAAAACATCCCCACAGCATGATGCTGCCACCACCATGCTTCACCGTAGGGATGGTATTGGCCAGGTGATGAGCGGTGCCTGGTTTCCTCCAGACGTGATGTTTGGCGTTCGGGCTAAAGAGTTCAATCTTGTTTTCATCAGACCAGACAATCTTGTTTCTCATGATCTGAGAGTCTTTAGGTGCCTTTTTAGCAAACTCCAAGCGGGCTGTCATGTGCCTTTTACTGAGGAGTGTCTTCTGTCTGGCCATAAAGGCCTGATTGGTGGAGTGTTGCAGAGATGGTTGTCCTTCTGGAAGGCTCTACCATCTCCACAGAGAAACTCTGGAGCTCTGTCAGAGTGACCATTAGGTTCTTGGTCACTTCCCTGACTGAGGCCCTTTTCCCCCGATTGCTCAGTTTGGCCAGGCGGCCAGCTCTAGGAAGAGTCTTGGTGGTTTCAAACTTCTTCCATTTAAGAATGATGGAGGCCACTGAGTTCTTGGGGACCTTCAGTGCTGCAGAAATTTTTTGGTACCCTTCCCCAGATCTGTGCCTCGACATGCACTGTCAACTGTGTGTGCCTTTCCAAATCATGTTCAAGCAATAGAATTTACCACAGGTGCTCTAATCAATTTGTAGAAAAATTTCAAGGATTATCAATGGAAACAGGATGCACCTGAGCTAAATTTTGAGTCTCATAGCAAAGGTTCTGAATGCTTATGTAAATAAGGTATCTGTTTTTCTTTTCTTAAAAAAAAAAAATCCCCAAAATGTCTAAAAACCTGTTTTCATTATTGGGTATTCAAATATTTAATCAATTTTAGAATAAGGCTGTAACGTAACAAAATGTGGAAAAAGTCAAGGGGTCTGAATAGTTTCCCGAATGCACTATATATGTGTGTGTATGGATGTGGGACAGAGGGACACGGTGGTGCTAGCTAGCTAGGGCAGGAAATACTCACTGGTAGTGCAGCAACAATGACCCCATTCTCACACAACAAGCCAAGACAGAGCTGGGCTCACAATGACAGGAGTCACTGAGGGGGAGGGGGGCACGGAGAGGACGGACGACACAGAGACGGAGGGAGTGAGGTCGACCGTAGACCTTGAATGACAGGATGGAGGGATGGATGGGTAGAGAAAAGGAGAAGGAATGCGCTCGCTGCAGAGTAGGCCCTGCGGGCTAGGTTGGGGGAGGGGGTGATGGAGGGAGGGAGGGAGGGATGGGGAAAGTGGTGGGGATGGGGTGGGTTGGAGACGCAGTCAGAGTGTTCTACAGACTAAGAGGACTCAACGTCATACTGTTCCTCTAGTACCCCTCTTTCTACCCCACACATCTGTATGTTCCCAACCAAAACACCTCACCAATCAACCAATGGTGGTGAACTAATTAGTTGAACATAGTAATTGGTTGTATAGAGAAGTAGCTGACAGACGAATGAATAAGGTCAAATAAGGCCTATCCTGTGAGTAGTAGTATCAGTACGTTCTGTCTGTCTTACTACTGTGTTTGGCTCTCAGAAAGGCCTTGGACTCAGCACATGCACCGTGAGAACAGGGGCATACTGCAAACAGATGTTTGTATTCCCTGTCTGTTAAGCTCAGTTAGACCCCCTGAGTTGATAAACATGATGAAATGAAAGTGCCCACAGAGAGAAAGGGGGAGAGGGATGGAGGCATGGAGAGGGGAAGAGGGGGAAGGAGGGATAGAGAGTTAGAGGGGGATAGAGGAATAGAGAGAGGGAGAGGGATAGAGGCATAGAGAGGGGAAGAGGATAACTAGGGATAGAGAGGTAGAGGGGGATAGAAAGGGGGAGAGAGATAGAGAGAGGGGGAGAGGGATAGCAGGGGAAAGCAGAATAGCTCAGTGTGTCTGAAATGACACCGATCAATGGTCAGTCAGATTGCAGAAACACACAGACACACACACACACACACACACACACACACACACACACACACACACACACACACACACACACACACACACACACACACACACACACACACACACTAGTACTGTCTACACAAGTCAATGAACAGATAAGAGATGAGGCCAATGGCTACCAGTAAACTAATGAGGATGCAGGTCACACTACAGAGTATCCCAACCCCATGGCCTTCTCTAGTTTCCACTTATTCACTGATCTGAGGAATTTGCCATGTATTCAGGTTCATCCTAGTGACTAATTTCCCTGCATTCCTGACATTCCCAGAAGGCTGACATGCTGTACATACTGTACGGAACCCAGTTAACAGGGCAACAATGGCACCCAGCCTATCTCTGCCAGCCTCACGTGACAAGAGCCACAGAGAGCACACGCTGCACACAGACGCGTGCACGTACGATTGCACACACACACATACAGATGCGCGCACTCATGCCATGAAGCTGACACAAGGCACATTGGCCAGGCTGTGTGTGGCGACTGCTGTTAGAAGGGCATTGTTGCTGGCCAGGCTTGTACTGGGCCTGGGGCTCCAGGGGACTTGTGCAACACAGGGGGCCTTGCACTGTGTCACGGATCCCCCCGGTACTGATGCTCATTCTGTTCACCAGTTCCGGAGGTTCTTCGTCACCGACTTTCTAGGCTTCGCTGAACGGGATTCATTATCGTCAACCGCGGACTGTCTTGTCTGATTGCACACACCTGGTTCCCAGTTCCCCTGATTAGTAGGTTATATACGTGCCCTCTGTTCCCTCTGTCTTTGTCCGTTATTGTTCCCATGTCCGTTGGTGGTGTGAGCACCTATGCGTTGGTGCAGCTGTTATGCTGCTTGCTTTATATATCGTCCCGTGGCGTTCAACGAGGTTTACCCTCGCTCTTTTGTTTGGGTACAGCCCAGGGTTTTTGTATCCGTGTTTGTTTTGGCTGTATTAAAAACCCCTATTGTGTATTCCTGCGCCTGTCTCCAAATCCTTAATACCAGCGTGACACACTGGGTGTCCCCCTGAGCCAGATTCCTTGACCAATCATAGAAGGGTAGAGGACACACTGACTGCTATACTGTGTGCTCTTTGAAAACAAGGGAGAATGATAACGTCCTATGTGTTATGATTTCCCTGGACATCACAAGGTATTACTGGCCAGAGACGTGTCCGCGTTCATGTTTGTGGAAAGGTCATGAGGTCATAAGCAGGGGACGACTGCTGCACTGACTCCATGATGCAGTTATACACGGCTTCACATGGATAAACTACAATATAGTAAAGAACTACAACTGGGACTACGTGTTGACCTACAATAGGTATAAAAAGACGGGCTGTTATAGAAGGCTAATGTCACCGTGTGAAAGGAACATTGGACTGTGTTTGTGTGTTGAACCTGCTCGCTTACAGAACTTGGTGGATCTAAGACTAGCCTCTCAGTCCAGGAATATTTATATGGATTTCCTGGTGTCGATGGTTTGTATCTCAAATAGACAGAACAAAAAGGGTCAAATGGATCGCACAAATGCTAAGAGATGTCTTTTCTTTGGTAATTTCACTCCCAAATGTTTCAGGCAGTGAGTGAAATATGTCTTAAATTCAAATACCCAGTTTTACAAATATCGATGTTGAACCTGCAGTCCTGCTCCACATACTGGGGGGAAAGCAGTCTCACTTAATACCTCAATCCTTTATGAGAGCCAGGCTGCCTGGTCACATGAATTTGGCAGCTGCATTTGTGTGGAGACAAAGTGAATGCCTCCAGGGTGAAACTGTGCAACTGCACGGCTCAGGATTAGAGCCCAAATGGCCTCTGGTAATACGAATGGAGCCAACCAGGGATATCAATGACATGTGAGCAGATTCAGTACAACCTCCATATCCAAGCAGGCAAAGTGCAGCAATTCTGACTGCGATACTGTGGGTGCAGCATCCATTATGCTGATGTTATTTATTGGCCTCCTGTAAAGTACCATACATAGGCAGCGTTTGAGTTTCAAGTTTGGGGAAGCAAATATTCACCATAAAAATGCACCTTTATAATGAAGCATTCCACGCATCATCGCATTTAAACACTTACGTAAGATAGTCTACTATTCGCAATGTAATGAGTAGATTCGATAATCATCATTTAGGCTAATAATATAACTCTCATTGTTCGCAAAAAAGACCAGTCTGTGTATGGCTGAGCGAGTATTGCATAGAGTAGGCTTAGGCTATAGGCTACAGTCGTGGCCAAAAGTTTTGAGAATGACACAAATATTAATTTTCACCAAGTCTTCTGCCTCAGTGTCTTTAGATATTTTTGTCAGATGTTACTATGGAATACTGAAGTATAATTACAAGCATTTCATAAGGGTCAAAGGCTTTTATTGACAATTACATGAAGTTGATGCAAAGAGTCAATATTTGCAGTGTTGACCCTTCTTTTTCAAGACCTCTGCAATCCGCCCTGGCATGCTGTCAATTAACTTCTGGGCCACATCCTGACTGATGGCAGCCCATTCTTGCATAATCAATGCTTGGAATTTGTCAGAATTTGTGGGTTTTTGTTTGTCCACCCGCCTCTTGAGGATTGACCACAAGTTCTCAATGGGATTAATGTCTGGGGATTTTCCTGGCCATGGACCCAAAATATCGATGTTTTGTTCCCCGAGCCACTTAGTTATCACTTTTGCCTTATGGCAAGGTGCTGCATCATGCTGGAAAAAGCATTGTTCGTCACCAAACTGTTCCTGGAAAGTTGGGAGAAGTTGCTCTCGGAGGATGTGTTGGTACCATTCTTTATTCATGGCTGTGTTCTTAGGCAAAATTGTGAGTGAGCTGAGAAGCAACCCCACACATGAATGGTCTCAGGATGCTTTACTGTTGGCATGACACAGGACTGATGGTAGCGCTCACCTTGTCTTCTCCGGACAAGCTTTTTTCCGGATGCCCCAAACAATCGGAAAGAGGATTCATCAGAGAAAATTACTTTACCCCAGTCCTCAGCAGTCCAATCCCTGTACCTTTGGCAGAATATCAGTCTGTCCCTGATGTTTTTCCTGGAGAGAAGTGGCTTCTTTGCTGCCCTTCTTGACACCAGGCCATCCTCCAAAAGTCTTCGCCTCACTGTGCGTGCAGATGCACTCACACCTGCCTGCTGCCATTCCTGAGCAAGCTCTGTACTGGTGGTGCCCCGATCCCACAGCTGAATCAACTTTAGGAGACAGTCCTTGTGCTTGCTGGACTTTCTTGGGCGCCCTGAAACCTTCTTCACAACAATTGAACCACTCTCCTTGAAGTTCTTGATGATCCGATAAATGGTTGATTTAGGTGCAATCTTACTGGCAGCAATATCCTTGCCTGTAAAACCCTTTTTGTGCAAAGCAATGATGGCGGCACGTGTTTCCTTGAAGGTAACCATGGTTGACAGAGGAAGAACAATGATTCCAAGCACCACCCTCCTTTTGAAGCTTCCAGTCTGTTATTCGAACTCAATCAGCATGACAGAGTGATCTCCAGCCCTGTCCTCGTCAACACTCACACCTGTGTTAACGAGATAATCACTGACATGATGTCAGCTGGTCCTTTTGTGGCAGGGCTGGAATGCAATGGAAATGTTTTTTGGGGATTCAGTTCATTTGCATGGCAAAAAGGGACTTTGCAATTAATTGCAATTCATCTGATCACTCTTCATAACATTCTGGAGTATATGCAAATTGCCATCATACAAACTGAGGCAGAAGACTTTGTGAAAATTAATATTTGTGTCATTCTCAAAACTTTTGGCCACGACTGTATATCAGATATGTTTCTTCTTTCTTTGCACAGGATTTTTTTGTTGTTGATTTTTATAAACACATTTCATGCAATTCTACTACACGTTATAAAACTGGAGACATTAACAGAACCTTTTCTTAAATACGATAAATGACATGGTAGCCTACGCTACTCTGTTGACACTGACAAACAGATCAATATAACAGGCCTATGAGAATGGGAGACAGAAGAAGAAAATATGACGTCCACCTAAACTGCCGGAGAAAAGTATTGTCCAAAAACAAACTTGACACTGACCCAACAACGATAAAGAATGAATATGCACAGTGTACTCCCTGGGGATAAGGCCGATGCTCTCCACTGGTACCAATAACATAGTATACTGTTGTTAGCTCAATTAAGTTGAGAATTTAGATAAACTAAAACACAGATTAGAGTATTTTCAATTGTCTTCTTTACAGCAAAAGCCATTTGCTTTCCAAACTATCGTTTCCCCGCAATTGTATTTTGAAATATTGCGATATGCTTGGCTGGGCCTCTCTACTTTTCACTGACAGTCGCAATTCAACAATCACATATTTAGTATTTGCCTCGCACGCTGCCCAAATTGCGCACGCTATCTTTCCTTCCGACTGTAGGCAATGAGATTTAAAACTATCTACAGCAGAAGCTAATGATCCTCTGAGGCCAAATCATGCTTTAGTAGCCTATTTTGAAAGATTTAATTGATTTCTGTATAGACAGGAGTAGGCTAATTAGGGTATAGAATATTTCAATTTACTTTAGGGAAAGCTTCCCCAAGCTTCATGGTACGCGCCGGCTATACCATGCACAATTAAGAGCAGTGTTGTATACTGTACTTGTATCCTAGTGTAGGGTTTTGTGAGATGGGTTAGTGTTCTTGACTGGTGTATGGTTTCTCCTTAGTGAGTGTCAGAACAGGAACGTGCGAAAGAAGGAAGGACCTAGATGGACATCAAGACATGAAGAATATCCTACCAGATATCCTACCAGATATCCTACCAGATATCCTACCAGATATCCTACCAGCACGATGAAAAAAAAGCCAGTCATCTCTTTCACTCCTTCACCCTTCATCTTTTCATCCACTTCTCTATTTCTCATGCCACTAATCCTCTACCAATCTCACTCCATTTTCCTCTCCATCTTGCCCTTGCCCTCCTTTCTCCACCACCTTGTCTGCCAGTTTATCCTCATCCCTCTGCCCTTGCCCTCATTCCTGTCTCTCTCTTGTCAATTTTCTCTCTTCCTTGCCTCCTTCCTTCTTATCTCCATCCCCTCCCCCACATCTCCTCAGACTCTCTGTCCCTTTCTTCTGTCCCTCTCCCTTAAAGGCATCCGCTTGCGTCCCATCCCAAACAGTTTGTGCATGTTTTATGACACCATTTTTGGACATGTTTGTCTGTTTTGGTCTCCGGCAAGGTTTTTTTCGGCTGTTCGTGCACATTTTCTTTGATGAGTCAAGCCGAGGGTTTAGTAGCCGAAGTCTACGCCCCTTCGTCAGTGATTAGTCAACAGTAGAGATTCTTCAATGGTTGAGAGAATGCAAAGAGTGTGCAATGCTGTCATCAAGGAAAAGGGTGGCTACTTTGAAGAATCTGAAATATAAAATATATTTTGATTTGTTTAACACTTTCTCGGTTACTACATGATTCCATATGGGTTATTTCATAGTTTTGATGTCTTCACTATTATTCTACAATGTAGAAAATAGTAAAAATAAACAAAAACCCTTGAATGAGTAGGTGTGTCCAAACTTTTGACTGGCACAAACTGTTTCAGATGGTAAGCATGTGGTCACCTTTACTCTCCCTCCCATCGCTCTCTCTTTCTCTCCCTCTCTCTCTCTCTCTCTCTCTCTTTCTTTCTTTCCATCTCACCTCCCCAGTGTGGGTAGTCTGAGTTGATCCTAGGCAGGCGACAGCTGGAATGGCAGACAGACATGGGAGGGGGCACGGGGGAGCGAGGGATGGAGATAAGGGGGTGAGTAGGGGATGGCTGGGTGGGTACATGGGGGGTGGCTTTGTCGGCAGGGCTGTGATCTGCAGTGAAGTGGAGTCCCACAGACTGGCCCTGAGGGGCGGGGGTAGTGACTGTATCAAAAACTTCTATTGGAGTAGAAGGATAATAGAGCCCTTTGCACTCTCACATTGGCTCACAGCCATGCCAATCATTGGTTGGCTCACAGCCACGTTTGTCACCTAAACTTTAAGCCAGCCCAAAACCCTCTTCTCAGAAATCCCTCTCGCCACCATGTAGAAATTCCTACAGAGAAAATCTTGCAACCTATTTCTTGAAGAATGTTTTTCGGTCTGGAAATTCAACTGAGGTGGGCAATTGCAGGCAGAATACACTCCATTCATAAGCTCCTGTCCCTAGTGAGGAGGAGGACAGTCGAAACATGCCACGCTGCCTGAGCAGCTTCATCGCAGGGGCTGTTTAATCTGCAGGACGGCGGTGGATAGTGTTCTGCCCTGTTAGACTAGTAGACCCAGCAGGTATCAGAGTGGTGTCTGTGTGTGTGGAGGGCTGGGAGGGATTCCGGGGAGCAGGGGTCTTTGTAGCGGGGGGGGGGGGGGGGTTGATTCGTTGGAGGCAACAGCTGTTCCCCCCTGCAGGCTACACCTGTTCCTCTGTGGACAGAAAGAGAGAGAGAGATGAGAAGGAGTGAGTGAGGGGCGTAGAGAGAGAGAGAGAGAGATGAGAAGGAGTGAGTGAGGGGCGTAGAGAGAGAGAGAGGGGGGGAGGGAGAGAGGTGGGGGACTGAGAGGAAGGAAAGAGGGAGCGGGAGAGATTAACTAAGAAAAATACTTTCATTTGTTTTGTTTTTATTTAACCATTATTTAACTAGGAAAGTCAATTAAGAACAAATTCTTAGTTACAATGAAGGCCTACCAAGAGGCAAAAGGCATCCTGCGGGGACAGGGCCTGGGATTAAAATAATAATGTAGGACAAAACACACCACGACAAGAGAGACACCACAACACTACATAAAGAGAGACAACAACACAACGTGGTAGCAACACATGACAACACAGCATGGTAGCAACACAACATGGCAGAAGCACAACATGGTACAAACATTATTGAGCACAGACAACAGCACAAAGGGCAAAAAGGTAGAGACAACAATACATTACGTGAAGCAGACACAAGTGTCAGTAAGAGTGTCCATGATTGAGTCTTTGAATGTAGAGGTGGAGATAAAACTGTCCCGTTTGAGTGTTTTTTGCAGCTCGTTCCAGTCGCTAGCTGCAGCGAACTGAAAAGACGAGCGACCCAGGGATGTGTGGGCTTTGGGGACCTTTAACAGAATGTGACTGGCAGAACGGGAGGATGAGGGTTATATGTGGAGGATGAGAGTTACAGTAGATTTCTCAGATAGGGGGGAGTGATGCCTAAGAGGGTTTTATAAATAAGCATCAACCAATGGGTCTAGGTCAGGTATACAGAGATAGACAGTTTACAGAGGAGTATAGAGTGCAGTGATGTGTCCTATAAGGAGCATTGGTGTCAAATCTGATGGCCGAATGGTAAAGAACATCTAGCCGCTTGAGAGCACCCTTACCTGCCTTCTCTCTAAATTACGTCTCCGTAATCTAGCATGGGTAGGATGGTCATCTGAATCAGGGTTAGTGTGGCAGCTGGGGTGAAAGAGGAGAGATTACGATAGAGGAAACCAAGCCTAGATTTCACCTTAGCCTGCAGCTTGGATATGTGCTGAGAGAAGGACAGTGTACCATCTAGCCATACTCCCAAGTACTTGTATGATGTGACTACCTGAAGCTATAAACCCTCAGAGGTATTAACCACACCAGTCAGGGTGGGGGTGGGGGTCCTAATGTTGAGTCCTTCCTGAACTACACTATACTACACAAAAGTATGTGGACACCCCTTCAAATTAGTGGATTCGGCTGTTTCAGCCAGACCCGCTGCTGACAGGTGCATAAAAATCGAGCACACAGCCATACAATCTCCATAGACGAACATTGGCAGTAGAATGGCCTTACTGAAGAGCTCAGTGACTTTCAACGTGGCACCGTCATAGGATGCTAACTTTCCAACAAGTCATTTCGTCCAATTTCTACCGTGCTATAGCTGCCCCGGTCAACTGTAAGTTCTGTTATTGTGCAGTGGAAATATCTAGGAGCAACAACGGCTCAGCCGCGTAGTGGTAGGCCACACAAGCTCACAGAACGGGACCACCAAGTGCTGAAGAGCGTAGTGAGTAAAAATCGAATGTCCATGGCCGAGCAACCGCACACAAGTCTAAGATCACCATGCGCAATGCCAAGTGTCGGCTGGAGTGGTGTAAAGCTCGCCGCCATTGGACTCTGGAGCAGTGGAAACGCGTTCTCTGGAGTTACGAGTCACACTTCCCCATCTGGCAGTCCGATGGACAAATCTGGGTTTGGCGGATGCCAGGAGAATGCTCTCTGCCCCAATGCATAGTGCCAGCTGTAAAGTTTGGTGGAGGAGGAATAATGGTTTGGGGCTGAATTTTCATGGTTCGGGCTAGGCCCCTTAGTTCCAGTGAAGGGAAATCTTAACCCTACAGCATACAACGACATTCTAGAAGATTATGTGCTTCCAACTTTGCACAAAGCGAGGTCCATACAGAAATGGTTTGTCGAGATCGGAATAACTTGAATGGCATGCACAGAGCCCTGACCTCAACCCCATTGAACACCTTTAGGATGAATTGGAACGCCGACTGCAAGCCAGGCCTAATCGCCCAACGTCAGTGCCCGACCTCGCTATTGCTCTTGTGGCTAAATGGAAGCAAGTCCCCGCAGCAATGTTACAACATCTAGTGGAAAGCCTTCCCAGAAGAGTGCAGGCTGTTAAAGCAGCAAAGGGGGGACCAACTCCATATTAATTCCCATGATTTTGGAATGAGATGTTCGACGATATTTTTGGTAATCTAGTGTATGTTGTTGATGTAAATTGAGAAGAGCATGGCGTACTCCCTTGGTGACAGGCAGTGGCTGAGACAGCAGATGTTCAGACTTGACACACTGCACTCTTTGGGAGAGGTAGTTAGCAAACCAGGCCAAAGACCCTTCAGAGACACCAATACTCCTTAGCCGACCCACAAGAATGGAATGGTCTCGGCCAAGTCAATAGCTTTGGCCAAGTCAATAAAAATCTCAGCACAACATTTATTAGAATCAATGGCAATGGTGACATTATTTAGGATATTTAAGGTTGCAGTGACACATCCATAACTATCAGGAATCAAGGTAAGACCCAGATGCAGACACGTCAAATTAACAATGGTTTAATATTCCAACAGGGGCAGGCAATAGACAGGTCAAGACAGGCAGGAGTCAGTAAACCAGAGGTGGGGCAACGGTACAGGTTGGCAGGCAGGCTCAGGCAGAATGGTCAGGCAGGCGGGCTCAGATTCAGGACAGGCAAGGGTCAAAACCAGGAGGGCGAGAAAAAGAGAGACTGGGAAAAGCAGGAGCTGAGAACAAAACGCTGGTTGACCTGACAAACAAGACGAACTGGCAACGGACAAACAGAGAACACAGGTATAAATACACAGGGGATAATGTGGAAGATGGGCGACACCTGGAGGGGGTGGAGACAATTACAAGGACAGATGAAACAGATCAGAGTGTGACAATAAGAGAATACTATAGACATCAAGAAAGCCAGTCAGTTGATTATTTACCATTTTTCCAACACTTTTGATAAACAGGGCAAGATAGAAATTGGCCTATAACAGTTAGGATCACCTTGATCTCGCCCTTTAAATAAAGGATGCACCGTGGCTGCCTTCCAAGCACTAGGAACCTCCCCAGAGAGGAGCCACGGGTTACAAAGGTGAGAGATAGGCTCGGCGATGATAGGGCCTTCAACCTTAAAGACGAAAGGATCTAAACCATCTGACCCAGATGTTTTTTGCGGGGGTCAAGTCTAAGGAGCTCCTTTAGCACCTCAGACTCAGTGACCGCCTGCAGGGAGAAACTTTGTAGCGGGCAGGGGAAAAGGAGGGAGGAGCATCAGGGCTAGTTGCATTAGAAGAGCTGGGAGATGAGGAAGTGTTGGACGGGCAAGGAATCTTGGCTTAATGAAGGTGAGATTAAAGAGCTCAGCCATATGCTTCTTGTTAGTATTAAGGACAGGAAGGGATGGGGAGGAAGGTAGAAGTGAAAGAGAGGTTGGAGGAAAAGAAAGTGAGGGGAGGGAAAGATAGAGGAGGGATGAGGACAGAGTAGGAGGGGGAAGAGGAGTATAGGGGGTCCAGGTCAGTGAGGCCACTATGCTTGTTTACTAACTGTGTTGTCAAATCTACCTAGTTCTCCCAGGCTCATCTCTCTGTCTCAGTCTCAGCTCCTTAGCTTCCTGTCTGACAGAGCACGACCTCTGCCCTGGTTACCATAACAACTGAGGTTGATGACCCTGCACATTAAAGTCACCCCACACCAAAGTAAAGTAGACTAACTGGTTAAGCTGTGTAGCAAATCAATGCAAGTAGTCCGGGTAGCCATTTGATTAGCTGTTCAGCAGTCTTATGTCTTGGGGGTAGAAGCTGTTAAGAAACCTTTTGGACCTAGACTTGGCGCTCCAGTATCGCTTTTTGTGCTGTAGCAGAGACAACAGTCTATGACTAAGGTGGCTGGAGTCTTGTGCAATTTTTAGGGCCTTCCTCTGACACCGCCTGGTATAGAGGTCCTGGATGGCAGGAAGCTTGGCCCCAGTGATGTACTGGGCTGTACGCACTACCCTTGTTAGCGTCTTGCACTCGGAGGCCGAGCAGTTGCCATACCAGGCGGTGATGCAACCAGTCAGGATTCTCTAGATGGTGCAGCTGTAGAACTTTCAGAGGATCTGATGACCCATGCCAAATCTTTTCAGTCTCCTGCGGGAGAATAGGCGTTGTTGTGCCCTCTTCATGACTGTGTTGGTGTGTTTGGACCATGATAGTTTGTTGGTGATGTGGACACCAAGGAACTTCCCATTTAATAGTAATAATTACTCATATATAAATATATATGATCGATGCATAATAACAGTACAGTAATAAGCGTTTTAGTCTTGTCTCACTCCCCTCCACCTCCAATGTGTATCAGCCACCTGTACTTAACATAACCTGTTGTCATGACTAACCTTAACAAAGCGGGTATCCCGTTTTGGTAAACATTTGAGGGATGGGGCTGGAGAAATGTAACCGCTCTCAAAATCATAGACAGAGCTACGGATAAAAATAATCAAAATGATGGATGTGGCAAATCGCAAAATGGATGTAGAAATTGCAGATTGCCTCTTTAAAGACTAATCCCTGAGGTTAAGTCTCCATGGTTAGTCTTTATCTGTCCTCTGTGTAAAGAGTGACTCACAACATTGCTCTGCTCTCCTATGAGGGTCAGGGTCCAGTGTCTGGGGGCGGAGGGATCGAAGGAAAGAATGAGGGGGTGGTTATGTCTGGGCTGTGGCGGAGGAAGGTAATGGAAACTAGAAAAATGTTGATGGCACTTCGTGTTTTTTTGAGTGCCAGTAACTGACGTCAACATTATTGCCATGCAGCACGTGAATTCTTTACCTCTTTGTGAATAATATGTACGAACAAGAACGGCACTGTGTTGTTTTTCAAGCTTAGCTACAGTAGATGTGTAAATATTTCAGTGTTTTGTATAAGCTATCAGTGTGGTTACGCTGAGAAATGCTGCGCTGGAGCTGAAAACATGGTGACAACATGAGAGCTAGTCGAGAGCAGGTGCCTCTGCTTTGATCACAGATATCTGTATACATTCTCCCTCTCTCGCTCTCAAGCTCACTGAGATACACAGACACAAACACTAGCACGCCCCACATATTCGCACACTGCTACGTACAGCGCGCATACTGTAGTCAAACACCAAAATCAAAGTTGTATCAACTCAAACACACACATGGACTCTGACAGACAGACACGCTCAGTTTCACATGCGAACAGACGCACAACATTCATGCCTCTCTCACACTCTCTCCCTCTCTCTGCCTCCCTCTCTCTCTTTCTCTGTCTCTTTTACTCTCTCCATCTTTCACAGGCACTCACTGACGCACACGCACGCACGCACACACACGCACGCGCACACACACACACACACACACACACACACACACACACACACACACACACACACACACACACACACACACACACACACACACACACACACACACACACACACACAAACACTCACACACAGAGCCCAGCCAGCCCTGGGGAGACAGCTGTCCCTCACAGAGAGAGAGACAGCGGTATTGAAATAGAAAAAGAGAGCTGGGGGATGACAATGGCTTATTATCAATGTCAGCAGCCGTCCCCTATTCCCTGTCCCTCAGATTACACTTGGGTGGAAGCTATACACACACACACTCATGTGAAACATACAAACGCATGCACACACAAACACAAATGTGCATGTTGACGAATAGACAGGCAATATTTACATTTTACAAGAGACTCATCTCTTGCAACTTAAAAGTAGTGAATTCGTACATTTTCTCGTACTGGTTCTCTGTGGGAATCAAACCCAGGACCCTGGCGTTACAAGTGCAATGCTCTACCAAATGAGCCCCCAACTATGGCCTCTTGTGACATACTGTACAGTGCCTTCAGAAAGTATTCACACCCCTTGACTTTTCCACATTTTGCTGTGTTATAGTCTGAATTGTAATATTTTTTTTATTTTTGTCTCTGGCCTATACACACATACCCCATAAGGTTCAAAGTGGAATTAAGTTTTTATAAATGAATGAAAAATGAAAAGCTGATATGTCTTACGTCAGTAAGTATTCAACGCCTTTGTTATGGAAAGTTTAAATAAGTTCAGGATTAAAAATGTGCTTAACAAGTAACATAATAAGTTGCCTGTTGTCACTCTGAGTGCAATAATATTGTTTAAATTATTAATTGCACTTTGGATGGTGTATCAATACACCCAGTCACTACAAAGATACAGGCATCCTTACTAACTTAGTTGCCGGAGAGGAAGGAAACCGCTCAGGGATTTCACCATGAGGCCAATGGTGACTTTAAAACAGTTTAATGGCTGTGATAGGAGAAAACTGAGGATGGATCAACAACATTTTAGTAACTCCACAATACTAACCTAATTGACAGTGAAAAGAAGGAAGCCTGTCCATGATAAAAAAATATTCCAAAGCATACATCCTGTTTGCAACAAGGCACTAAAGTAACGCTGCATAAAATTTAGCAAATCATTTAACTTTTTGACCTGAATACAATGTTTAGGGCAAATCCAAAACAACACATTGCTGAGTAACACTCTCCATATTTTCAAGCATAGGGGTGGCTGCGTCATGTTATGGGTATGCTTGTAATCATTAAGGACTCAGGAGCTTTCAGGATAAAAAAAGAAACAGAATGGAGCTAAGCAGAGGCAAAATCCTAGTGGAAAACCTGGTTCAGTCTGCTTTCCACTAGGAGATGAATTCACCTTTCAGCAGGACAATAACTTAAAACACAAGGCCAAATCTACACTGGAGTTGCTACCAAGAAGACAGTGAATGTTCCCGAGTTACAGTTTTGACTTAAATCTACTTGAAAATCTATGGCAAGACCTAAAAATGGTTGTCTAGCAATGAGCAGCAACCAATTTGACAGAGATTGAAGATTTTTGAAAAGAACATGGGCAAATGTTACGTATTCCACGTGTGGAAAGCTCTTAGAGACTTACCCAGAAAGACTCACAGCTGTACTCGCTGCCAAGATGCTTCTACAAAGTATTGACTCAAGGGTGTGAATACTTATGTAAATTAGATATGTCTATATTTCATTTTCAATAAATTTGCAGAAATGTCTAAAAACATGTTTTTACTTTGCCATTATGGGATAGTGTGTGTAGTTGGGTGAGAAATAAAATCTATTTAATCAATGATGACTATAGGCCGTAACACGACAAAATGTGGAGGAAGTCAAGGGGTATGAATACTTTCTGAAGGCACCGTATACAGTATGTTATCATGCCATTGAACCCAGAACATTGTTGATTGACCTAAAATGAAATGTCAGAATGGTATTTGATGAATAGTGGTCGGCATCGGGAGATTAAGAAAAGCCCAGGATATGGTGAAATCTTGATCAATCGAAGACTCAGTATATACTATATGTACTGTACTTGACATTACCTTTTAATTGCGTGTGTTTTGACATTAGCTGCCTGTCAGCATATAATGAGTCTCGGAGGCACACCTGTTTCACGTGAGCCAGGTCTGTGTGTGTGTGTGTATGTGAGTGTGCGCGTGCTTAAACAAAGACTCAGCTGTGTGCTGTGCCTCTCCCTGCCTCCCTTTGCATACGCCTGTAGATAAGCAAGTACAATCCCCTCCTCTCTCCCAGCACTGTGGACTGTGTACACTCCAAATATTTCCATAGCCAGCCCTCATGCGGAAATGAAGGAGGAAGTGCATGGAGAGGAGAGGACAGGAGAGAGCAGAAAGGTCAATGCTGGGAGTTCAACAGGAAAAGCCAACTCACCTATGTCACCCAGAGACTTTGAAACGGTTGCAACATCGTAGGGAAATTCTCAAAACGGACGTGCTGGGTACAGTGTATAATGTCGGTGAGGCAGAGACCTGAACACTGCTCTGACCAAACCTTTTGTCAACAGGGCTATATGTTGAGTGTAGACCTGAGGAAAATACAGGTTCATGACAGATATGGCCTATTAGAGGAATATGGCCAGGTGACTAGGGTCAGATACTGGCTGATAATCCCCAGGTTGCACTGCCCTTGAATCACACACTTAACCTGAATTGCTTTTGTCAATAACCACACCTACTATCGATGTATGTGATGGTAGGGTGTGCTGTGTGCTGTGCTTTGGATAAGGGCCTCTGTTGGAGGACGGAGTGTAGTAGAGTTAGTGCTATGCATGACAAACTCAAACTATCTCTTCCTTCTTTCCACCTATTCCATCCCCCCTTCTGTCCGTCGCTCTTTCTCTCGCCGCCATCTCCTTCCCTCTTTCTCCTCAGTCCTGATCCTGGAGCCCATTGAGAGGGAGGATCTGGGTGGTAGGACCCTGAAGATCACAGATTTTGGCCTGGCACGGGAGTGGCACCAGACCACCAAGATGAGCGCGGCGGGCACCTACGCTTGGATGGCCCCCGAGGTCATCAAACTCTCCCTGTTTTCCAAGAGCAGCGACGTCTGGAGGTAGAACACTCTGTCATGTAACTGTGCGGGGTTTTTTTTACTGTGGGACATGTAGTACACACAGCATGGGGCACATGCAACACCCACAGTCAGTAGCTAGTGTCCATGTTCTTTCAATACTTCCACTATTCATACCCTCAGCGGCAATTTACATCCGCCATATATAGAAGGTAACATAAAGGGTGTGTTAAGTTAATATATGAATAGCCTGTGCAATCATGACAAGTGCCTGTGATTTTAAGCTGTACCTCTCTCTCCCCCCGTCTCTCTCTCCTCAGTTTCGGGGTGTTGCTATGGGAGCTGCTAACAGGAGAGGTTCCGTACCGTGAGATAGATGCGCTGGCCGTGGCGTACGGAGTGGCCATGAACAAACTGACCCTGCCCGTCCCGTCCACCTGTCCCGAGCCCTTCGCACTCCTGCTGGCAGGTAAGAACCAAGATGGCTGGCTGTCAGCCCAGTTTCACCTATGGAGTAGCGCAAAGATGGTCGCCTGTCAACCCAGTTTCACTTATTGATTAGAACCAAGATGGTCGCCTGTCAGCCCAGTTTCACTTATTGATGAGAGCCAAGATGGCTTCCTGTCAGCCCAGTTTCACGTCTATTATTGTTGGAGGCCAGAGGGAGAGTAGGTTCACCTCCCAGTCAGCAAACTGGTGATTTTATAGTCTCTTGCTCCACTTCTCTCTCTCCACTATTTCCATGCATCCCTAATGCTCTTTCTCTCTTCATCCCTCTCTCCCTCTCCTCCGTCTTATCCCTGTTCATCCTTTAATCTCTCCTTTGTCACCCCTCTCTACTGTGTCTGCTCTCTGTTTATTCCTGTCTCTCCTCTCTTTCCTCTCCTCTTTCTTTTTCCTCTGCCCATTCCAACGACTTTAAATATGATCTGTCTGTCTATTAGCAATTGTTTGGGATCTGAGGGCAAATGGCGCTACAGAGCACTGCAGTCTGTTCAGTGGTGGAGGTGGAGGGGAGATGTGTACATCTAAAAGACAACCACTGTACTTTGTTGTTTGGGAATTTACATGAAAGTTATATTTACTCAACCTCCTCTCCCCGTCCTCAGAGTCCTGGAGCCCTAACCCCCACAGTCGCCCGTCCTTCACTAATATCCTGATGCGACTGCTGGCCATCGAACAGTCGGCCATGTTTCAGATGCCCCTGGAGTCCTTCCACTCTCTGCAGGAGGACTGGAGGCTGGAGATCCAGCAGATGTTTGACGAGCTCAGGGCCAAGGAGAAGGTGAGAGGAGCCCACACGGTCATGTGAGAATGTTGTCAACATCGCCCTCAAAGTGCAGGTTGCAAAGTGCTGCTGCCTTGACAATGTGAAGATCCTCGACAGGGTGTTATGTTGCTGTAACATTACATCTACATTTTTTGTTCCAAATGCTCCATTTCCTTGACATGCCCCTCTTCTCTCCTGTAGGAGTTGCGTTCCTGGGAGGAGGCGTTGGCTCGTGCGGCTGAGGAGCAGAGGGAGCAGGAGGAGCAGCTGAAGAGGAGAGAGCAGGAGCTGGCTGAGAGAGAGATCGATATCGTGGAGCGTGAACTCAACATCATCATCCACCAGATGTACCAGGAGAAGCCCAGGGTCAAGAAGCGCAAGGGCCACTTCAAAAAGAGCAGACTACTCAAACTGGGCCGAGACAGCAACAGCATCAGTCTGCCCTCTGGTGGGTGGTGGCAGATATTGCACCCAAACATTTATCCTATTATTTGAATAGGGCATCATTTTCTCTTTCTATCCTTATTAGGATTGCAAAATTCTGGTAACTTTGCCAAAATCCACCGGTTTTTAAGAAATACCAGTTGGAGGATTCCCAGTTTTTTTCTTATTCCCTCCTGATTCCAGGAATCTTCCAACCAGGATTTCTGTAAAACCAAGCAATTTGGAATTTTGACTCTAATCCCTCCCTGTTTTGTATGTACACAGGTTTTGAGCATAAGATCACAGTGCAGGCGTCTCCGAGCGTGGATAAGAGGAAACCCCAGGGCAGTGAGAGCACCACACCTCCAGCCAGCCCAGGGGTCATACCCCGCCTCAGGGCCATACGACGTGAGTTGATCTGTGGGGGAGACAGGGACAGGGGTTGAGGGGAACTGGAGGACAGAGGACACAACAAAAGTTAATACCAGTTATTCAATTGTGAGGGACGCTATTGTGTCAATATAATACCAAATTGTGGATTCCCTCCCTGGATCTTGTGTGCAAGTGAATCCATTTTGTTACGCTCACTGCACATCAGGAATTTCATTTGTTGTGTTATAACGACAACACCTGTGTTATTGTGGCCCTCAGTGACGCCCAGCGACGGCAGTAAGACATGGGGCCGCAGTGCCGTGTGTAAGAAGGAGGACCTGGCAGCTAGCAAAAAGAAGGGACGCACGTGGGGCCCCAGCTCCACTCTCCAGAGAGAGAGACTGGGTGGAGAGGACAGGTAACAGTCATGGTCCAAAAACAACCCCTTGATAGACCAATCCCCTACCTGCCTGCTACCCTTTCTGATTTTAGCATTTGCATATTCAAATCATCTCTGAACGTTATTCTGGCGAGTGTTTGGTGTATGGTATCAGTAAACATTATTAACCCAATCTTCTTCGTCTTGCAGGTTGAAGTCGCTAGGCGACGGATGCAAGGTGTGGTCCTCTAGTGCCCCGAATCTGGGCAAGTCTCCAAAACACGCTCCCATGACCGTCGGCTTCTCCAGCCTCAATGAAATGGGTGAGTCTCTGTGTTTATCACTATTTCTGCAACAGAAAAGAGATTGTAAAACATACTATGGATACAAAATCAGTTAGACTCTTGATTGATTGAAATGCCTTGTTCTCCCTCTCACACTTTCTTATCTCTCTCTTTCTCTCTCTTTCGCTCTCTTTCGCTCTCTCTCTGACAGAGGAGCACTGTGAGTTGGAGGAGTCGCCCGGGTCTCTGATGCCCCCAGAGACCAGCAGTAACGGGTCTGTGGAGGAGGGAGGTCCCTCGGGTAGCTGGCTGGGGCCCGGGCTGGGGCCTGCTGGGCTAGGGAGTGGGGTGGGTTACCAGGACTCTCTGCGGCGCTGCAGCCAGAGGAAGAAGAGCGACCTGCTGCTACTGGGCTGTGCCTCCCTACTGGCCTCTGTAGGTCTGGGGCTGGACCTGCTACAGCTGGGGAGACTACAGGTAACGGAGGGAGGAAGGGAGAGAGGAAGGGAGGAGCAGGAAAAGGGTCTGTAACCCCCAGATGGACAAAATGACCCAAACCATGGCAAAAAACAAGTCAATCATGCCACCTGCTGTAGAGATTATTTTAATACATTGAATAATGGTTTATACTCTACACCTGGGAGTTGACAAGGTCAAGTATGTGTGTCAGTTGACATTGTACAACCGTAGAATGTACAGTAGATGCCAGTAAGAACTGACCAGTTTCCATGTGTGTGTCTAGGTCCAACAGGACGAGCAGGACCTTAGAGAGGAGCAGCGCAAGAAAAAGGACAGCCTTTTCCAGCGAACGGGTCGCTTCCGCCGCAGCACCTCTCCTCCGAGCCGCGCCCTGTCCCTCTCTCTGTCCCGCCGCCACGACTCTACTCTCCCCTGCACGGACCCCTCTCCCTCCGTCACCCTCCTCTCCCTCTCCTCCCTCTCAGACTGCAACTCCACCAAATCCCTCCTTCCCTCGGACCTTGAGGACTTGGCGTTGACCCCTGCAGTGGGTGTCTCCCTCCCCGCGGTGCCCCCCGTCCCCTCCCTTAACCCCCTCCTGGATCTGAGGGCAGAGAGCTTCAAGAGGGAGCCCAACCAGTCCCTCACTCCCACCCACGTGTCTGCAACCATGAACAGGGGGCACAGACGCACCCCCTCTGATGGGGCGATACGCCCCCGCGCCCAAACCCTAGGGCACCGCAGGACCCCCTCGGACGGCAGCATGCCCATGCCGCCCCCACCAGGGCCCCGCATCCTCCCCCTACATGCAGGTGAGTGTGTTGGGAAAGCATGATGTCACTATGAGCTTTGGATTGAAGAACAGGAAGCAATACACTGTGTACAAAACATTAAGGACACCTGCTCTTTCCATGACATAGACTGACCGGGTGAATCAAATCAAATCAAATTGTATTTGTCACATGCGCCGAATACAACAGGTGTAGCCCTTACAGTGAAATACAAGCCCTTAACCAACAATTGAGTTAAGAAAGAGAAGTGTTAAGAAAGTATTTACTAAAATAAACTGAAGTAAAAAAGAAAGAAAGAAAAAGAAAATAGAAAAATAACAAATAACAAATAATTAAGGAGAAACAATAAAATAACAGTAGCGAGGAATTATACAGGGGGTACCAGTACAGAGTCAATGTGCGGGGGCTCAGGTTAGTCGAGATAATTGAGGTAATATGTACAGTACATATATACAGTTGAAGTCGGGAGTTTACATACACCTTAGCCAAATACATTTAAACTCAGTTTTTCACAATTCCTGACATTTAATCCTAGTAAAAATTCCCTGTCTTAGGCCAGTTAGGATCACCACTTTATTTTAAGAATGTGAAATGTTAGAATAATAGTAGAGGATCATTTATTTCAGCTTTTATTTCTTTCATCACATTCCCAGTGGGTCAGAAGTTTACATACACTCAATTAGTATTTGGTAGCATTGCCTTTAAATTGTTTAACTTGGGTCAAACATTTTGGGTAGCCTTCCACAAGCTTCCCACAATAAGTTGGGTGAATTTTGGCCCATTCCTCCTGACAGAGCTGGTGTAACTGAGTCAGGTTTGTAGGCCTCCTTGCTCACACATGCATTTTCAGTTCTGTCCACAAATTTTCTATAGGATTGAGGTCAGAGCTTTGTGATGGCCACTCCAATACCTTGACTTTGTTGTCCTTAGGCCATTTTGCCACAACTTTGGAAGTATGCTTGGAGTCATTGTCCATTTGGAAGACCCATTTGCGACCAAGCTTCAACTTCTTGACTGATGTCTTGAGATGTTGCTTCAATATATCCACATAATTTTCCTCCCTCATGATGCCATCTATTTTGTGAAGTGCACCAGTCTCTCCTGCAGCAAAGCACCCCCACAACATGAATCTGCCACTCCCGTGCTTCATGGTTGGGTTGGTGTTCTTCGGCTTGCAAGCCTCCCCTTTTTCCTCCAAACCTAACAATGGTCATTATGGCCAAACAGTTCTATTTTTGTTTCATCAGACCAGAGGACATTTCTCCAAAAAGTACGATCTTTGTCCCCATGTGCAGTTGCAAACAGTAGTCTGGCTTTTTTATGGAGGTTTTGGAGCAGTGGCTTCTTCCTTGCTGAGCGGCCTTTCAGGTTATGTCGACTTGTTTTACTGTGGATATAGATACTTTTGTACCTGTTTCCTCCAGCATCTTTACAAGGTCCTTTGCTGTTGTTCTGGGATTGATTTGCACTTTTTGCACCAAAGTACGTTCGTCTCTAGGTGACAGAACGCGTCTCCTTCCTGAGCGGTATGACGGCTGCGTGGTCCCATGGTGTTTATATTTGCGTACTATTGTTTGTACAGATGAACGTGGCACCTTCAGGCGTTTGGAAATTGCTCCCAAGGATGAACCAGACTTGTGGAGGTCTACAGTTTTTTTTTTCCATGATTTTCCCATGATGTCAAGCAAAGAGGCAATGAGTTTGAAGGTAGGCCTTGAAATACATCCACAGGTACACCTCCAATTGACTCAAATGATGTCAATTAGCCTATCAGAAGCTTCTAAAGCCATGACATAATTTTCTGGAATTTTCCAAGCTGTTTAAAGGCACAGTCAACTTAGTGTATGTAAACTTCTGACCCACTGGAATTGTGATACAGTTTGTTAACAAGAAATTTGTGGAGTGGTTGCAAAATTAGATTTAATGACTCCAACCTAAGTGTATGTAAACTTCTGACTTCAACTGTAGGTAGAGGTAAAGTGACTATGCATAGATAATCAACAGAGAGTAGCAGCAGCGTAAAAATGGGGGGGGGGGGTCAATGCAACTAATCCGGGAGCCCAGAATCCAGGTGACTGTTATGATCCCTTATTGATGTATCTATTTCAATCCACTTCAAATCGTTGTAGATGAAGAGAAGGAGACAGGTTAAAGAAGGATTTTAAAGCCTTGAGACAATTGAGACATGGATTGTGTAATATGTGCCATTCAGAGGGTGAATGGGCAAGACAAAAGATTTAAGTGCCTTTGAACGGGGTATGGTAGTAGGTGCCAGGTGCACCGGTTTAAGTGTGTCAAGAACTGCAACGCTGCAGGGGTTTTCACGCTCAACAGTTTCCTGTGTGTATCAAGAATGGTCCACCCTCCCAAAGGACATCCAGCCAACTTGACACAACTGGGGTGGGTTGTACACTCAGCGTATATTTCAGTTACACCTGAACTTAAAAAAACACATGGCTCTGGCACGGCCCATCCATCTCAACAAAGTGTTCATGTCGTTCTTCCATCCATCTATTCTCTCCCTCTGCTCTCCCTCTGGTCTCTGTATTTCTCTCTCTTCTCTCAGGTTACAAGGAGACCCTGGATATACCCCGACTCCCTGACCCTTTCAGCCTCTTCCCAAGGGTCCTCCGCCGCAAGGCCCCTGCTCCGCCTGTCCCCGTCCCGGTCCTGGAGCCCCTGACCATCATCAGTCCCTTGGAGAGGCCCAAGACCCTGGAGTTCGCCCCCCGGCCTCGGCCAACACCAGCCAGGGTGCGACCGGACCCATGGAAGCTGGGCTCCCTGTCCAGAACCCTGAGCTCTTCCCCGGGCAGCAGCTGTGACAGTCCCCTGGGCTCTGGGGACAGCAGTGCCAGCACCGGCGCTGCCAGGCCCAACCTCATGGACATGGATGTGGATGGACAGGATCTGGACGGCACCCTGCCCCTGTGTGAACAGCACCAGGCTGCACAGCTCTGTGGACAGAACTACGGCTAAGTCACACATTACTGTATATGCACTAGGAGCACTGCTCCTAGTGCACACTTCAAAGACTCCTGGTGTGCTCACTTTATTTCTGGTACCCAATCCCTTTGCGAACAGTACTCCTACTAGTGTCCACTCTGAAACCCACTTGAGCGGGCTGTACCTCTCTCCTGCTGGTCACTCCTAAGCCTTGTGCCCCCTAGTCTCCTAGTCTCCTAGTACACACCCAGCATCCGGGACAGCACACGTCTTAGTGTCCCTTCCAAAGCCGCCCAGTGTGGGACAACATTCCTCTAAGTGACCACTCCGCAGTCCCTAGAGTCCAAACCTTTAGTGCCCTAGTGACCAGTGTGCCCTGCTAACCTTCCGCATATTACCTGTCCTCTAAAAGGAAGGAACGTGTAAGCCATTCCACTTCCAGACGGACACTTCTAAGTGCTCATCCCGATTTACATGTACTGCAGTAGTAGTCGTTCTGCTAAACCACCCCGTTGACTCTCTGCCTCTCTCTATGCAGGTGTCGCGTCTGTCTCTGCTCGCTCCTTCCCCAAAGACTTGGGCTGAAGCTTTGCCAGCCGTAGACACATTCACATCTCAACAGGGTTGGAATTATTCTCTTGGGAGTGCCCCTGTCCATGTTAATAGTTGTTTTGTGGGGGTGACCTGATTTATTATGAGAGCACCTCGGGGGTTCCCTTCATATGGGCCCTGCTGCCCCTCCTTCATATTTACATGTAGTCATGGTAGGCAGACGCTCAAATCCCGAGGCACTTCCAAATCAGTGCATAAGTTGCCCTCTTATTGTGCATCACCTTCTATAGAACTCATGTCCACCTCCCTCACCTCCACATAGCATCTTCCTGTATAGGGATGGTCTCTGTCCTCCCCCTCTCCCAAAGACTGCAACAGGAACAAGGAAGCCATTTTAAGCTCCACAGCACAATCGGCAGGACTTTATTTCCTCAGCTCTGTACAGCAAATTCATTTTATTCTTCTCAATGCTTGAACCATTCCAGCCATAACCTGTTTAGCACAGCATTTTCTATTGGTTTGGCGAATTGTGTGTCTGTGTGGGTGTACACTGTGTGTCTGTGTGGGTGTACACTGTGTGTCTGTGTGGGTGTACACTGTGTGTCTGTGTGGGTGTACACTGTGTGTCTGTGTGGGTGTACACTGTGTGTCTGTGTGGGTGTACACTGTGTGTCTGTGTGGGTGCGCACGTGCGCGTCCATGTCTGCTTGTGTTTTGTTACCGCATGTTATTTTGGGTGAAGGAGGTACTGTAGAACGAGCAAATCTGTTGTGAGAGAGCCGAAACAGGATGCTTTTCTCCCTCATTCTTTACCTTATGTCCTCATAGGGTTGCAAAACGTCCAATATTTTTTCCAAAATTCCCTGGTTTACCAGAAATCCTGGTTGAAAGATTCCTGGAATAAGCAGGAAATACGGGAATTGTTGAACCAGTATTTCTGGAAAACCAAGGAATTTAGGGAAAGTGTGAAACTTATAAGCTGGAGTTTCCCAGCAAACGTCCTCTCTCTCATCGTCATCACTGCTCTGTATAGAGCCCCTTATACACTCTGTTATATGGACAGTTTACTACAACAAAAGTCCTCTGAGAGCAGAGGAGGACCATGGGAAATGAGGGTTAATCCACTTGCAATAAATGGTTAATGAATACTACCTGTTTTCTACCAACAAAAAAAAACAATTCCCACATTCCGTACCCCTGACTTCCTTTTCCTCACCTACTGGATAGTGATACAGCATCATTGAAGGGGAAAAGGACCCAATCTTTGGTTAAAGAGCCATGATATTGACATTGACATGTCCGTGTCACAAGAGTACAGACTGTGAAGGACTTGACACAAGGTGCTTGGGATGTGGACGGCGAATGGAGAGAACTCTGTATTCTCTTGCAGGCCCGTGAGTGTATTCTCTTGCAGGCCCGTGAGTGTATTCTCTTGCAGGCCCGTGAGTGTATTCTCTTGCAGGCCCGTGAGTGTATTCTCTTGCAGGCCCGTGAGTGTATTCTCTTGCAGGCCCGTGAGTGTATTCTCTTGCAGGCCCGTGAGTGTATTCTCTTGCAGGCCCGTGAGTGTATTCTCTTGCAGGCCCGTGAGTGTATTCTCTTGCAGGCCCGTGAGTGTATTCTCTTGCAGGCCCGTGAGTGCACCACACTGTCTGGTTGCTGAAAGAAGAGGAAGAAGGACACTTTTTAATGGCGCAGTCGGTCAAGGCTACATACAAGTATTTACTTGACTATGTGTATGGGAGTGTGTGTGTGTATGTGAGTGTGTGTGTACGTGTGTGAGTGTGTGTGTGTGTGAGTGTGTGTGCGTGTGTGTGTACGTGTGTGTGTGCGTGTGTGTGTGCGTGTGTGTGTACGTGTGTGTGTGTGTGTGTGTGTGCGTGTGTGTGTGTGTGTGCGTGTGTGTGTGTACGTGTGTGTGTGTGTGTGTGTTTAGTGTTATTATTTGTATGGGATGATGTCAATCCCATAGGTACAGTAGAGGGGTGAGCCAAACTCATCCTTATTCTCCTTGTGTGGTTAAGAACGCTCAAAGTATTTATTAAAATGATTGTTATAATTGAAATAATGATTCATTATTGTTATTATGATTCTCTTTCCCGGAATATCCGTATATATATATATATCATATATTTTGTTAATATAACACAGACCAACCAAGGAAAACCAAGAAAGCTACAGACTGACGTTCATGTACAGTATGGATGGAAGATTGTCTACGACCTGTCTCAGTCTGTGACGTTCTGGGACACATGACGAAAGAGCGATGTGCTGATGACTGTCGAGCTGCGACGATGAACGATTGAATGAATTACGTAATAAAACAGGAAGAGAGGTGCTTGCTGTGTCTCTGCTGTTCCTGTCACTCGCTCTGTGGAGTTACATCCATAACGTTGACTGCCGTTGTATTCCCGTTCTATTCTACCATGTGCTCTAATGCTTGTAATGGCTGAACATTTCCATGGCTTATTTTTCAACCAACACACATTATATTGTATCCCGGTGAGCAGAAAGGCCTGGTTGCAATAACAGGGATCATCCTCTAGATGTCATCAAAGCTGATCATGACACGTCACTTTGAGCCAAATATTCTTACTAGGACAAGCATGGTAGCTGGTTGTGCATTTTGAGAGTAATTTAGTTGTTCACAGGTATCTTCCAGGTTTCCTTCTGTGGAGTTGTACGCTCTGACATTTCCCTCTGTCTTTTGTTATGAGTATTAAGAGATTGCTCCCACTTGAGCACGAGACCACCTTTACTAAACAGTCCAACAGGATCCCTCCAGGATTTTTGGCCTTTGTAACAGAATTGTGTAGGTTGACCTTTGTGAATCTTGTAAAGCGAAGATATCAGGTATGTTGCATTGTTAACATCATGCTGGAATCGCACAACAGACATCTCAATATCCCAAACACCTGACTTAATCTAACAGGTTTATCGAGGTGCTTTCATAGCCCGGTTTGTGCCTGTTGCTAACGTACCTCAGTCCTGATCTTGTCCACATTCTGATTGTGCCCACATATTAGCCGTAGCATCTACACATGGTATTAAAATGTGTCCGCGTGGTCACCAGATTTCCCTGTATACAAATCATTTGACAGTTATTGTTTCAAAATAAATACTGATTTCAATTGTTTCATTGTCCAGATCGTTCTACACTTGTAAGATATCCAGACAATGCATCGCTGACTACCTCAGGAGGTGGTCAGTAAGACCTGATCACAAACAGACCACAATGAGTCTTTTAATCATCTATACCTGTCTAAAAATGTGGGGACAACCAAAATGTGGACAAGATCTGGACATGGAACACATGTTAGCACCTGGTATAAACAGGGCTCATGGCAACAAGCAGTGAGGAGGATGAAAGAACGTCAGCTGTTCATTCAGCTAATCTGTAACATTGAATTAATGAATAAAAACACGGAACTCATGAATATATGCATCGAAATTGAAAACTAAATGCGAGGCTTTCAATTAGAAGGCGCAAACAACTCTCACACACACACAGTCCCGATCCACTTCACTGCTCTGTCTGTCAGCGCTATCCGCCGATCAAACACAGTTCCCAGACGCCTGCCAGTTGCCTAGCAACCACTCTTCACATCCGTGGCAACGCTATTAAAAGCAACAACAAAGAAAAGAGGAAAAGGGATGATGGAGGAAATGGACAGGTGTTTTAGACTCAATAAGGATTTGTTTAGCAAGGTCTCATGTATACCCTCAATTCACCTACAGACGCTAGTCTGGGTTTCACCTGTGCTTTTCACCTGTGCTGAGGTAGCTGCGTCACAATGCTTCTCTGTCCCTGTCTGAAGCCCAGTGACACAAGCACACACACAATGTGTCTATATGTCTGTTCATATCCCTGTTCCCCTGTTGTCTTTTTGCCTCCTTTGATGTGCTTTCTTGCTTCCTCCATATCTTGCTCTTTCCTCGCTGTCATAGCTCAGCATCTCTCCTCCTTTCCCCCCTTTTTCTCCCTCCATCTTTCCCGTGGCGCCTTTCAGCAGGTCTACCCCGCCGGGCACAGATGTCAGTTCAACGTCTGTCCCACATTGGTTCAACGTCATTTCATTGAAATGACATGGACACAATGTTGATTCAACCAGTGTGCGCCCAGTGGGATATCTCTTCGCACCAATCCCTCTTTTTCTCCCCCTCCATCTTTCCTCCAATGCCTTTCTCAGCACCTCTCTCTCTCATCTACTCCTCTCCTCCACCGCCTCCCCTCCTCTCTCTCTCTCTGGAGCTCAGGGAGCAATTAAGCAGGGCAGTCAGTAGTAACAGAGATTATTACCTTTGGAGGGAGAAGAGAGGGGGAGCGAGGGAGGGAGAGGGGTGTGCAGAGAGAAGTGTGTGTGTGTGTGTGTGTGTGTGTGTGTGTGTGTGTGTGTGTGTGTGTGTGTGTGTGTGTGTGTGTGTGTGTGTGTGTGTGTGTGTGTGTGTGTGTGTGTGTGTGTGTGTGTGTGTGTGTGTGTGTGACTGTGTGTTGCTGTTACCTCCTATGGTGAGGTGTCACCATGCACTCAGACAACCCTGAAGACAATCAAGCAGGCACAATTTAATTTTCCTTCTCAACTTTATTTCTAGTCGTCATTTACCAATCAATAGTGCATTCCCGGGCTAGCAGTTCAATGTAACCAGTTATCACGTCCTCTAATGTGAGGAATTGGAATAGTGAATGGACGTTTCCTCACATGGTCCAATGGGAAAAATGGACTTCTAACCACGATGTACTCATCTTCAAGTCCTACTCTCCGGTAATAAGCAAACGAGAAAAGAGAAAGAAAAACAGATTTTCGGGGGCACTTCGCTGCTGTAACTCATAAATAACTTCTACTGTGTAACTGGTTTGGTTCCCCAACGCCCACTTTCTTCAACGAGATCCACTGTCACTTTGTGGGGTTCACAAACTCTTCGAGTAGGGTATGGACTTTCCCAAAACAGGGGACAACAAATCCTACTTAACATCTACACACACAGACACCGTGACAGAGAGCCTGTGGTGTAGCTACACCAAACTCACTTCCCCCTTTCGCTTGCGTGCTCGTCAATTGATACAATTACTCAATAAAGTACAGCTTTTAACAGCCGTTCGTTTTTCTTTTCAGTTTCGTATTTTGTTCACAATTGTTTCATAACCACAAAAACGACGTTGACATTTGACAAACATGTACCTCAATGACATCAAAGGAAAGAGAAGAAAAACTGCCAGTATTTACTTTCCCACTTGAGTTTGTGCTTTTGCCGTATCTTTTCAGAACTAGACTGCTAAAGAGACGATATCGCTCTCTATCTATATTTGCACAGGCAGCACGCTGTAACACTATGCCCACAATAACTGGTCCAGGGTCATTCCTTTGTTTCTCTCATAATGGGTCATGTTAGGGCAGGGGTGGGAAGAGCATAGCCCTGACCTGTTTTTATGTGTAGACAGTAACCGTAGACATGGAGCGATAATGACTCAGCACACTGGGATAACAACGGGGATGGTGGACGGGTGCCTTGGAGATAGGACCATGGGGAGAAAAGCTATTCCCAAGAGGGCCATGTGTGAGTAGGCCCAGCTCAGCCAGCCATAGGGACCAATACAACACTACTGCACGGCGGTGAGGTTCAGAGAGTAAGAGACAGATATACACTGAGTATACAAAACATTAAGAACACCTGCTCTTTCCATGACGTAGACAGAACCAGGTGAATCCAGGTGAAAGCTATGATGTAACTTGTTAAATCCACTTCAATCGGTGTAGATGAAGGGGAGGTGACAGGTTAAAGAAGGATTTTTAAGCCTTGAGATGATTGAGACATGGATTGTGTATGTGTGCCATTCAGAGGGTGAATGGGCAAGACAAAAGATTGAAGTGCCTTTGAACGGGGTACGGAAGTAGGTCCAGGAACACCAGTTTGGGTCAAGAATTGCAACACCGCTGGATTTTTCAGGCTCAACAGTTTCCAGTGTCTATCAAGAAATGGTCCACCACCCAAAGGACATCCAGCCAACTTGACACGGAACTGAGGGAAGCATTGGAGTCAACATGGGCCAGCATCCCTGTGGAACGCTTTCGACACCTTGTAGAGTCCATGCCCCGATGTTTGGTATACTCAGTGTATATTTCATTGACAATCCCGATTATTATTATTACATTTTTTGAATGATGTTAATATTGTTAAATATATATCCATTTGCAAAGTAGGCTTGGCAATGCGGACATTGAAACGTCATGCCAATAAAGCAATTTGAATTGAAATTGAATTGAGATCGAGGTAGGGAGAGAGATTTTGGAGATCGGGGAAAGGGTGGAGAGAATGAGAATCAGAGAGAGAGATAAAGAGAGAGAGAGAGATAAAGAGAGAGAGAGAGAAATAGAAAGTGCGAGAAAGAAAGAGAGTTCTTGGTGCCTCCAGGTTTTTCCACACCGTGTTTCTGTACCAAGGTGTTAACCTCCGCCGAACCTCTTCACAACGCTGCTTTAACATAACCCCATCTCCACAGTTTCAGAGTGACATTGCACTCCTGCTGTGTTAGTGGTGCTGCTGGCCCATTCCCCTCTACAGTGGAGCGTCTCTGGATCACACACGTTTGCTCCAGGCAAAGCACTGCTGCCTCTCCAGAGTCCCATTGACACCACAGGAGGTTGGTGGCACCTTCATTGGGGAGGACGGGCTCGTGGTAATGGCTGGGGCAGAGTAGGCGGAACGGTATCAAATACGTAAAAACTCATGGTTTGCACGTGTTTAATGCCTTTCCATTCGCACCGTTCCGGACATCATTAAGAACCGTCCTCCCCTCAACGGCCTCCTCTTACTGATACACTTTGGTCCCAGTTTCCCTCATATTAGGCCACAGGCAAATGATGAGATCTGTTATCGTTTTGATATTGTATTATCCACTCCTCTGAAGTTCTTTTGGAATTCTTCTTCTCACCTTGGCCAAGGCAGACCACTGCTGCTGACCCAAATGTATTTCTGTATGGGACCATATAAGTCTCATAAAATGACCCTACGCAAGATACAAGATACCGAGGTCTTTTTCAGGCTATAACGCTGACTACTCCATTAACCCATTCTACATCTGAAGGGACCATAGAGGGTATTAGTGGGATACATTGGAATGGGGGGGAGCAACCTGCCATGTCGTAGAAAGCAATGAAGCATTATCCCTGACATCCAAACTGGCTTCCCCTCTGAGCCACACATTACCATGCAGGGGCTTGCACATAGGGTGAAGGAAATTGGGTTACACGGTATTAGAGGGTGGAATTAAGGTCAACTCAAACCTCTCCTTAGAACAGGGCAGGTACATCTAAGTATTTCTCTAAATGCTAGAAAACCTTCAGGCTTTATCAGCATCACTGGGATTGGTATTTAGAAAGTATGCAGTGGCATGATGGTCTGTATGTGTAATATGTCATTATCTGGCCTTGCCCCAATCACAATCCTCCCTTGTCTTGGTCTATCACTACTGTTGTGTAATCTGCCTATAGAGACAGCGATTTTTGTAATAATTTATTTTCTGAACAGATTTTTTGGGGTTTGTCGCAACACTGACATCTATCAAAATATATCACAATTCAATTCGGAATCTCAAATGGCACACTCATGTTGATGTTTTTAATTGACTGGATTGAGATGGCTGACACACTTCAGACGGATACGGCACGTGCGATCGGATTCCCTGCACCAACACTGCCAAGGGTGTCTTGTGATGTCACTGACGCCTGGGACGATTCAGCATGAGTGATAAAGGGCCTGGAAGTAGATCTCAAGAGTAGAAATCAGAGGAGAACTCTGTCCTGCCAAGGTTGCTTGATGGAACCTCAATTCCACTGGCTATTTTCCATTGTGACATCATTAGCTAGGAAGCGGAGGGGGGGGGGGGGGGGGGGGGTGTAACAGTCTGACAACACAGCACATTCCAGGGGGGATTGGACAACAGATTCAAGACACCGGTTCAAAACACACCTGCTAAACAGCGGAACAGCGAGTCCGTTGGGAGTTAGTTTGTTTTGTTCCTTAGAAAGAGAAAGGGCACACATTTTGCTTCGTAACAACTGAGAGTCGTAAGTACAATGAATATCAACAGAAGGCAAAAGAAAATGATCAAAGGACAAATTACAAACACTTGAACTAGCCCTTGAATTGAAAAACCGTCCAGAAATAGTGACAAGACAGTACAAGCTGAAAATGAAAAAGAAGACTGATTGAACATGAGCGCAAAGGCCGGGCTTGTCTGAAGACTACTCCGTATTAAAAAGACAGCGATGTAGCCTGCTAGCTAGCCTGATCTGTACTGTACTGGGGGGGGGGGACAATCTCTCTCAGGGACAAGTCTGGGTCAGTGGCTTTCAGACCTCCATCCATTGTGACAGGGCAGAGTCAGGGTGTACAGTTGAATTGGCCTAAGGTCTTGATATGTGTACGCCACTCGCTTTCTCCTAAACTCCTTCCCCTGTCCTTCCCTGGTCCCTTTCCCAACCCTGGACCTCTCCTCAGTCCTCACATCGAAAGAATAAATAAGAAATTATACTTGATTTTAACATTTTTACACCTTTACTAAATGACGCAATGTTCTTCGATCATATATTTTTTGAAGCAGTTTTTTCATTCGGACAACCATGACTGTTTTGTATGAGTATAGTACAGTATTTCCATTTGCTTCGTTTTTTCTTTGTTGGCTTGACAGTCTGCATCTGGAGTACAGAACAACAGCGCCTGGGGGAAAGAAGAGACACAAGGAGGAGAAGAGAGGGGGAGAAGACGGGGCTTTTTTCTGCCCTGTTCTTTCACATGGTTGTAGCGCATCGCTGGGGCCGGTCATCAATGGGACTGGGCTCCATAAAGGAGGAGAGGAGGTCAGAGAGGAGAGGTGACGTAGGATGGGTCACAGCGCAGGCCTTGGTGACAGAGAGGCCAAAAGGTCAAAGGTTAGCCAAGGGCCTCTTTGCCGCTCTCTCGCTCCCGCTGACCCTCCCTACTCATCTTCATTTCCGTCAACTGGATGTACCGCAGCACGTTTGTGTCTGTGTCATAGAGAGGGAGGGAGAGGAAGAGTGAGAGTGAGCAAGAGAGAGAGAGAAGGAGAGCGAGAGAGAGAGAGAAATAGAGGGAGATAATTGTTAGTGTAGCAGCTGGCATTAGGCGACATGTCCTGGGTAAGATGACATGAGTCAACCAGATTCTCTCTTTACTGACAGACATTGAAAAACACTGACTGGCAGTACTGTCTCAGCCTACCTGAGGGCTCGCGGTTCTTGGCGTCACGCAGGTAGCGCAGGGCACATTCATAGTCGCCCAGGTGGTAGCAGGCGATGCCGGCGCGGTACATGGCCTTGAAGTGGTCCCTCTGGTGGCCCAGCACCTTCAGGCAGTACTCCTTCACACGCTCGTAGTTCACCAGCTCTGACTGCAACAGGCAAGCTACACAGAGACAGGGACGGAAAGAAAGTAAGCAGTCATTTCTGTACTATTGTGCATTCCTTTGAAAATGTTGCTTGGTTTGCTCTTTTCGTGCCAGTATAGCTTGTCGGTATCGGACTGAATTGAGAGAGAGAGGGGTAAAAAAACAAAAAGAGTTTGGACAGGTTGGAGAGAGAGAGAGCGAGAGAGAGAGAGAGAGAGCGAGAGAGGGCAAGAGCTGATGTGCCACGCCTTTTAAACAGAGTACAATTCAGCGACCGCACTACTTCTTCAGGATGAGAGGGAGATAAAAATAGCTAGAAGCTAGGACGCTGCAAAAAAAAAAAAAAAAAAAATCTGGTCAATGTATTACACATTCAAATACAGAACTTATCTTATGCTGCTGAGTACATTTAAAAAGAGAGAACTGCTGTTGAACTAGCCCCGGAAAAAGAGGGAGGAATCTAGCTAACTTAGCACACCTTTAGAGTGAAGGATTATTACTGCAAAGCTTTATTTTCCTGGCAGAGAAAGAGAGGGAGTTAGAGAGAGAGGGAGAGAGAGAGAGAGAGAGATGGAGGGTTGAGGGAGAGGAGACAGGTTCACGGGGAACAGAAGAAAGATACAGGTGATATATGGGGCAGGAGATAGTGATGACACTATTGAGATATGGAAAGGTACAGTTCAGAGAATAGCACTTTGGAGACACTGCGTTTCATTGTGGTCATTAATCGTATGGGTGTCATTAGTACACACACACACACACTCACACACACACACACACAGGCAGACAGGCACACAGGCAGACAGGCACACACACATTTTATTGCAGCTTTTAGTCCAGCGAAGCTGTTACATTTTTGACGGTGGGTCATCTCAGGGCTTTCTGTTCACTCAGTCCAGCGCCCAAAAGCTCTTGGCTGGTTTTAGTCTATTCCTTTGATTGACAATTACTACTCCCTTCCTCTCCTCCTCCCCTCCCTTCATACTTATACCCTCCCCCGTCATACTGAAGCCTGTGTCAGCAAAACAACATCTCTGGTATTTTCTCTTATATCTCTTTCCATCTGTACCTCTCTCTCTCTCTCTCTCTCTCTCTCTCGACGTTTCCCTTGATCCTCCACCTCTCCCTGTCTTCACCACTTTGTACTGGTCTCCTCTAACCTTTCCCTCTCTACCCCCCCACCACCACCTCCCTCCCTTCCTTCCTTCCTTCCTTCCTTCCTTCCTTCCTTCCTCCCTCCCTCCTCTGTCTCTGCCCTTGACACACAGACAGCTCTGTGAATAGCATGAGTCAGGGTCTATTAGCTGGGAGCCAGTGTGAGTCAGGAGTGAGAGACCGGGAGGGAGGGAGGGAGAGGGGGACAGGGACGCAGTGGGAGGGGGGGGGGACAGGGGGAGATGAGAGAGGCAGGGTTACACTGGGAGACAGTATGTGTTCCAGCGCTTGTCACCTTCCTGTCTCTGGGATAGTGTGTGTGTTTGTGCGTGGCGAACGTGGCGAGCGTGGCGAGCGTGCGTACGTGTTTGTGTCCTGCAAATACGCCAATTGACAAGATAGGATAAGGAAATGGAGCCATGTTGATTACTTCTAGCTTTGGGCGTCTGACTGCAACACAAATGCGTCACTCTAAGTAACGCGACATCCCATCCAATAGATGGTCTGTAGACTGTCTACAGACTGTAGGTAGAGACCTGCTACACAGTTCATTTCAGTCCTCTCCAGAGCCAACAGACGTCAAGTACTGGGTCGTTCCACGAATGTAGTGGATTTTGGATAGTGTAAATTAGTAAATAACTATACATTTTACCGAATTGTAACATTTCGTCATAAAGAGCACAAGGGGTTAAATAAAATAGATGAATATAGTAAGTGGCAATGAAGTGCTATTAAAGTTAGTGTTGACCGTATCATGGCTGAGGTTTTCATCCTAAATCCGCCATAAATCCCCTTTGTGACAGGGGGAATGAAAGCATGTTCTGTGCTACTGAATGCAAGTCTCACTTCTTCTTCTTCTTTACAGGGTTGACGTGTTATGCCCAACGCGCTCAGTTTTCCACCACAAAACACCCGAAAACAAAAAAGATTGGAACCAGCTCACCCGATTTTGCACTCCGACTTGTTCAATGTTTCTTTAGAAAAAAGAATGAATAAAGGAATAGTTTCATCGCATTAAAACGAGAGTTCAGTTCACGTCAAATGGTTGACCTCAAAATGAGGGACCGACGTTAATCAATCACTAATCATATGAAATAAACAATAATGATGGTGAAAACGTTGAGATATTTGGGGATTAAGTCTTTATTCATATTAAACATCTGATTTATAAAATGATCCAGGTAGTCTATATTAAAGGGAACTTCATTTAATACTACAGACTTTTAAAATGCAATATTGGTGCACAATTTCCACTTAAAATATTAAAGGGATGCAAAATGTACACTGGTCGTGGAACGACCCTAATTCTGCTGTTCTACTAAACCTCTCTACCCCTTTCCTCCCATTCCTCCCTCCCTCCCTCCCTCCCTACTGCTGTTCATCTACCCTGTTTTTAAACCCACAATGCCTCCAGACATGTATGCCTACACTTTCGTGACACTAGACCTTGTTCCTTCGCATGCAATGAGAAGGGGGGTTGGGAGGGACGAGATGGGGGAGCAGAGGGGTTGGCGCACACACACACACGCGCACGCACGTACAAGCACACGCGCGCGCACGTACAAGCACACGCGCGTAGTTCAAGCGAGTTCAAGTTACTCGAGCCACTAGGGAGCTAAAACAGAAAGCTAGGGGATGGAGAAGTCTCACGTTTGATAAGTGGATATGACTCAGCAGCTTTGAGATCACAACAGAGGGGCCAAAGGTCAAATCGTTTCCTCAAACTCAGCTGCTTTTCTAAACAGTCTTCCTGCCAGCCACACCGGATTCCCTTTGTGTACTCTAGATATGAACCATATTAGTTTTTCCATCGAGCCAACTATAAAAACATGGCGGACATTTTCCCCCGTCTTCCCTCCCTCCCGTCCATCCATCCTCCTCCAGGGGTAAGGGAGCCTGTAGAGTACGGGAAAGCTTTCAGGGGATTCAGTTACAGCACTTAATGGCCTATGCAATGGCTAACGCTGTTAGAGTGTTCTCTTTTCTCACAAATACACACAAACACATGCACGCGAGTGCACGGGCACACAAAAACATGTATCGAAAATGTACATAATTAAACAGTGTAAAAACATGGGCCTGAACAAACACAGGTGGAAATATGCATGCACACACACACGCACACACACACACACACGCACACATACACACGCACAAAAACACACTGCACCCTGACCACACCCCACTGAGCCACCAGACAGATGGATGGGTTGTCAGGGTAAAGGCATAGAGGGCTGCATCCGGACACGGTGTGATAACGGTAGCATCATCAGAGCCGGCAAACCATGGCCAAAAGGCTACTCCACATCACAGCGCGAATGGACTTTTCCCTCTACCCTGCTCTTCTCTTTCCTCACGCCCAGTTTATTCCTTTTGACAGAAACCCAAAATAAACTCTCACTTCAATCCATTGTTATCATCGCCCGTCCACTCTTCTAGCTCTCATCACAGAGAATAACACAGAGAGAGAGAGAGAGAGAGAGAGAGAGAGCGAGAGAGAAAGGCTATCTAGGGAGAAGCCAGGAAAGAGCTGAGTCTGTAAGTGGTTTGGTGATGGCCTTGTGCACATTGAGTTAGTGTCAGTGTCAGTGATCTGAAAACACCCTCTCTCTAAGGATTCTCTCTTTCATATTGCTAAGCACCACACCGCACTGGGACACTGAGCAGACTCAAAGCAGGAGGACGAGGAGGAAGAGAAGGAGGAGGAGGAGAAGAAGGGAGGAGAATGATAGTGCGACATACTTGGGAAAATGGTGGAATTTACCAGCTTCTTAAATCTTTTTTGGGGGGGAGAAACCTAACAGGTGCAATGACAGCTTCTGAGGGAAAGTGGGTGTGTGGGTGTGCGTTTGACAGAGAGAGAGAGAAAGAGAGAGAGAGAAAGAGAGAGAGAGAGAGAGAGAGAGAGAGAGAGAGATGCAGCGAGTGGTTTAACACATTCTCGGAATCCTCACACTAATGTGCCTGGAGCATTTTGTCTGAAAAACAGAAGACTGCCTTTTATCCCAGAGCGGGGGAGTCAGAGACGGGGAGAATAGAAGTCAGAAAGAGAGACAAGAGATTAAAGAGAGAGGACAAAGGAGCCCGATAGAAAAATAAAAAGATCAGACCACAAAAGAACGAGAAAAGATCGAGAGGCATTTAGAGTGTACGAGGAGAGAGAGAGCGAAATAAGCTGTGTTGTAATAAACAACGAGAGAAATAAATACATTGAGGGTTAATAGGGATAGGGAGACATACTCTAGTGTAAATGAAGGAGTGAGGAGGAGGGGCGAAAAAGGAAAAGGTCGAGAGACATGCCAAACAATGTAAAGTAAGAGAAAACTCTGCATCGATCGACTGCCAGCGTTCACTCTTCCCACTGCCTGATGAGGAGGCCTCTCTCTCTTTTCCTCGATCCCCCTCACACTCTCTCTGTCAGGGCCAGCTGTGCGCCGGCTCATTTAAAGCCACTGATGGGGGTGATCAGTTTGCTGTCCATCGTTGTATAATTAGTTCACGCGTCCATTTTCACGCTACCTAACCTCCATCTACTTGTCATCCCGCCGCTTCCCCGTCTCCTCTCCACTGTGTCATCATTGACCTCTGACACTCTGACCAGAGCAGATATAGTGACCGCTGCCTCCCTTGAATCCCTGACACACTGTCTCCACTTTCTCTCTCTCACATATTTTACACTTGTACAAGCGTGTATTAATACATGTGCGTGAATTGGAAATGTGTTTTTCCCCCACACTCCCTCACACACCCTCCAAGAGTGGGAATAGACATTGAATTTACATCTGAGCCCAGTGGGGGAGTCAACCATTGTCAACAACAGTCCTGGAGCAATATGGGTTAAGCGCCTTGCTCAAGGGCACACCGGCGGATGTTTCACCTCGTCAGCTCGGGGATTCAAACTAGCAACATTTCACTTAACGACCCACCGCTCCAACCGCTAGGCTACCAGCTGCCGAGTGCTATGAGCCTGCCTCTGAACCCATGATAAAGCCCGACCTCAGCTCCACAAGGACATGGTGATGTATTGGCTATTTGGTGTCAGAAAACAAAGTATGCTGGTAGACATAAGGATCTAGTACCTAGCTGATACTCAGGTGTTCGATAGTTTGGATATCTGGTATCTGAAGGTACAGAGGGTGGGTACTCCACTCCAGGCCTCGTAGTCCTACCAGCCCAATCAACACACGCGCACGCACGCACGCACGCACACAGACAGACAAACACGCACACTAGCCCGCGTGTGTGAATATAACGCCTGCAGTGCTAACACACTTCAACGTGGCTACTCTCTGCATACACAGATTCTCTCCAGGCCCGCTAATAATAGCTCCCTAAACACCAGTCTACAGTGAATGTGTGTGTCTGTCATTCAGAAGGACAGGGCAGGGCCAGAGCTGCTGCTGGCTGCCTTTAGTAGCAGATTGGCTCCAAAGACGTGACACAGCACTGTCCTCCTCTCCCTTTTACACTTGTCTACCTCTCTCTGTCTCCGTCCTATTCCAGCTTTTATTTCTGTCATCACATTCCCAGTGGGTCAGAAGTTTACATACACTCAATTAGTATTTGGTAGCATTGCCTTTAAATTGTTTAACTTGGGTCAAACATTTTGGGTAGCCTTCCACAAGCTTCCCACAATAAGTTGGGTGAATTTTGGCCCATTCCTCCTGACAGAGCTGGTGTAACTGAGTCAGGTTTGTAGGCCTCCTTGCTCGCACATGCTTTTTCAGTTCTGCCCACAAATGTTCTCTAGGATTGAGGTCAGGGCTTTGGGTTGGCTACTCCAATACCTTGACTTTGTTGTCCTTAAGCCATTTTGCCACAACTTTGGAAGTATGCTTGGGGTCATTGTCCATTTGGAAGAACCATTTGCGACCAAGCTTCAACTTCCTGACTGATGTCTTGAGATGTTGCTTCAATATATCAACATAATTTTCCTCCCTCATGATGTCATCTATTTTGTGAATTGCACCAGTCCCTCCTGCAGCAATGCACCCCCACAACATGATGCTGCCACCCCCGTGTTTCACGGTTGGGATGGTGTTCTTCGGCTTGCAAGCCTCCCCCTTTTTCCTCCAAACATAACAATGGTCATTATGGCCAAACAGTTCTATTTTTGTTTCATCAGACCAGAGGACATTTCTCCAAAAAGTACCATCTTTGTCCCCATGCGCAGTTGCAAACCGTAGTCTGGCTTCTTTATGGAGGTTTTGGAGCAGTGGCTTCTTCCTTGCTGAGCGGCCTATCAGGTTATGTTGATATAGGACTCGTTTTACTGTGGATATAGATACTTTTGTACCTGTTTCCTCCAGCATCTTCACAAGGTCCTTTGCTGTTGTTCTGGGATTGATTTACACTTTTCGTGTAACCGATGTGAAATGGCTAGTTAGTTAGCGGTGGTGCACGCTAATAGTATTTCAATCGGTGACGTCACTCGCTCTGAGACTTGAAGTAGGGTTTCCCCTTGCGTTGCAAGGGCCGTGGCTCTTGTGGCGCGATGGGTTACGATGATTCGGTGGGTGTCAGTTGTTGATGTGTGCAAGGGTCCCTGGTTCGAGCCCGGGTTGGGGTGAAGAGAGGGACGGAACCTACACTGTTACATTCGCACCAAAGTACGTTAATCTCTAGGAGACAGAACGTGTCTCCTTCCTGAGTGGTATGATGGCTGCTTGGTCCCATGTTGTTTCTACTTGCGTACTATTGTTTGTACAGATGAACATGGTACCTTCAGGCATTTGGAAATTGCTCCCAAGGATGAACCAGACTTGTGGAGGTCTTGGCTGATTTCTTTTGATTTTCCCATGATGTCAAGCAAAGAGGCACTGAGTTTGGAGGTAGGCCTTGAAATACATCCACAGGTACACCTCCAATTCACTCAAATGATGTCAATTAGCCTATCAGAAGCTTCTAAAGCCATGACATCATTTTCTGGAATTTTCCAAGCTGTTTAAAGGCACAGTCAACTTAGTGTATGTGAACTTCTGACCCACTGGAATTGTGATACAGTGAATTATAAGTGAAATAATCTGTCTGTAAACAATTGTTTGAAAATTACTTGTGTCATGCACAAAGTAGATGTCCTAACCGACTTGCCAAAGTATAGTTTGTTAACAAGAAATTTGTGGAGTGCTTGAAAAACCTGTTTTAATGACTCCAACCTAAGTGTATGTAAACTTCCGACTTCAACTGTATATATATATATATATATATATATATATATATATATCACATTGATATTTCTTCACTTGTAAGCATAATTCAACCCCCCTTCAGATGTAATCCCCAACATCCCTGTCAAGGTTTCTGGGAGAATTTTAACATAAAAAATGTATTCAAGTCCTGAATGCTCATTGACTGATAGGACTGAGGGGCATCATTTACTCCCCTTGTTCCAATTACACCACTGAGCTTCCTGGGTTGCTGTGTCCCTGCAGTAGCGAGACAAATGCAGACCCATATCGGCATTAGACACACACACAAACACACACATCATCACTTATCATTAGACCTTCTTGTTGCTCGTCTGAGCGTTTCAATATGAGCCTCTGTGTACGTGTGTGCCTCGGCGACATCCACAGCACACTCAGAGGCTTCCACCCGTCTATGGAGTGCTGAAGACTAAACTGCCAAACGAGCAGAGAAACCGGCGTTTTCCTCCACGCCTCTCTAATTGCCATCCCCGGATGGCGCCACGGCGCTTCTCTCTTGCCACTCTCCCTCCCTTACCCCCCAAAACCTCCACCACCCATCCACTGCATTGCTACATCACCCATAATAGCAGCGGATTCAATTCATAGCTCGTCTATTGAAATATTCATACGATTGAAATAGCTTATCCTTGTAATGACTTCATCGGCAGTAAGATGACCTCAGCATGCCCAATGTGAATAGTGCTCTCATATGTAGGGGCTGTGGTGGTCATGTGTTTTGTCAGCCGGTTATTATCGTTGCAAAAGCCTGCCGGTCTCGCGGTAATTGACGTTAATTTAACATAAATACGTTTAGCATCTCCAGGGCTCCATGCATACAAGCCTCATTTTACAAGCCGTTGATGCGCTGATCTACTTTTTTTTAAAAGTCTAATAAATCAATTGAATATACACATCACACTAAATCTATTCTTTATTGTATTTCAGAAGAACAGAATATGAGTTGGCTTACTGTATGTCATCTGGCTACGCTCCACGCCATAGGCTGTAGGCTTGTTCATTTAGCAGACTAGATATGCTTATAAGTCCCGTGCCATTATTTTTATATTATATGATCTTAAAGTAAGAAGAATATAACTGAACTTGGCTGAATAAAATAGAAAGTTTATTTTCCTATTCCGGAGCGAGTGTGCATATGAAGTGGCTACGTTGAGCGTAAAAGTGATCATTTTAAACTGCGCCTATACAAGACATTTGGAGTTATTTGGCAACTTAAGTTGTGAATGATGCAAACCTTAGAACATATTCGAAATCAAAACATATATGGGCTGCATGAAAGTCGCAACAACAAAAAACCTGCGCTCTGTTCTTTGCCTCAGGCGGCACACGCTGTTCTCCCAAGTGATCATATGTTCACCCATCAGGCTACTCTCAATTGAATCGTGTCTTTGCTAATATGTCAAATTAGCTTCGATTTAGAATGTCTCATTATCAAATGGGCAGGAACAGGGGCAGGGGATAAAAGACGTCATCTGTACGCACTCGAAAAGCGAATGGAGGCCACTTTACCGCCGGTTAGTTTTTCACTCAGGCTACTCCAGTTATTTCACTCCACACATCAACCACTGTGTGAGGAGCATGCAGCCTCCCGCTGCGCGACTGGTGGTATACCGCCCAAACTCTGTATGCCATGGGCTCTCCAACCCTGTTCCTGCAGCTACCCGGCGCTTCATTTGGGAAACCAAGTGAAATCTGTTCGCGAAAATCGATAGTAAAAAAAAAATCCCCCTCTCTATGGCACTGCAGAAAGCAATGAAGGAGAGAGAGGAGGAGATGGCAACGCACAGTGCTGAGATGTTCTGTATGTGTCAGCATATTAATTATGAAAATATAAGAAATTCCCTATTACTAGGCTATTCAAAATCAAATAGAAATTCAATATAATTTTAGGCTAACTCTGAATTTGTTTAATTTTGGAGTATAGGCTAGAACAATTATGTACCAAAGACATCTTAAATTATATATTTTTTCATGTTTTTCTGCCATGAGTAATATGCGATAGGCTATGTGTTATATAACGCACAATCGTTATTTTAATTCAGGGTTATGTTCATCTTGGGCTCATATATTGGCCAATGCAAAAGTAGGGATGTGGCGGTCACGAAATGTCATCAGCTGGTGATTGTCAAGCAAATAACTGTCGGTCGTACGGTAATTGACCGTTAATAAACACATTTAGCGTCTCCGGGCTTATACACAAACCATTTTAAAAAGTATAATAATAAATCATGGAATATAGCCTACACCTTCACAATAAATCCATTATTTATTTTATACAGGTCTAAAGAAACATGATATGAAGAAAATGTAGTCTAAATGCGCACATGGTAGTAGACTATAAGCATGAATGTTCCATTAGCGGAAAACCCCATTATCAAAAGTGACTGAAAAATGCAATTAGGCATGTAATGCTTTTATTATGAAGGTGCGTTTTTAAGGTGAAAATTAACTTCCCCAAACTTGAAACTCACACGCTGCTTATATATATGCCAGTTAGGCTCTACACCCCTTGTAAAGCGGATTAATGTGCTTGATAACTTTAAGAAGTTATTTGGCCAATTTAGTTGTGATACAAACCTTATTAAAACATATAGGCCTATGGGCTAGGCTACATGAGGTGCGTGACTATGAATCGAACAAGTCGCAAAAAAAGGCATTGTTTCTTATGCTGGGCATCGTTCACAAGTGATAATATATAATTCACAAGTGATAGGCTAATATTGTCACCCATCAGACTATTCTTGGTTTAATTTTGTCTTTATATATACTAAATAATAATGTGTGTGTGATATTTGTTATGATTTAGAATGGACCATTATCATGCACCTGTATCGAAACAGGAGCAGCCGGGAATAAATACATGTCATCTACGCACTTAAATAGCGAACGGAGGACGCTTTTCCCAGTGGTTTATTTTCATGGCAGCCAGCTAGGACATACTCTTGATCTAAATATAAGCAATGTGCTTAATATTAGGAAAGTTGAGAAATATAGTAGGCCTAGCCTTTAGAAATCTGATGGGATCCTCCTCTTTTTAATAGAGGCCATCACTCTGTTTTCTCCCGCAATTGCATAGCCTATAGAAATGTTGAGCAACATGAGCTCATGGGCTCTCATTAACTGTTTGATTAGATTTTCGAATACATTTGCCTTGATGTCAGAGTGATTAGAGGGACAAAAGAGTGCTGAGTACCAAGCAGTTAGCAAGTTTGGTAGGCTGCTAATGACCAGCATCAGAGCTTGGAGAAGCCTAATTACCGTGACTAAACGGTCATTTGGAATTTGACTGCCTTCATGACTCGTGACCACCAGCGTGGTGGTAATACGGTCACCGCAACAGCCCTAGGCATACACTCTAATATGCATATGGGTGTTTTGAAATAATCAGAAAGCGCTGTCCATTTCGTTGCGTTAGGCGTTGAAACAACATCTCCAATGACCATGTTTTCCACTCAGTTTCATCCCATTTAACTTTTTTCTTCAAATTGATCATCACAGTGGGGGTGAGTTATCAAAAGTACATACTGTTTCGATGATAAGTGTTTGATGTGATTTTTGATAGCATTGCATTGATGTCAGAGTGGTTAGAGGGACAATAGTACCCTGAGTACCAGGCCATTAATGACCTGATGGTTGTAAGCGAGTTGGGTACTACCAAGGCATGTCCTGAGTACATAAGAGGAGATTACCGTGACTGACATGGAATTTTACTGAGGTCATGACTCATGATTGCCAGTGTGGCGGTAATACGGTCACCGCCACAGCCCTACTCATATGACTTTACTGTACATCAGTGCCATGCCCATTGCCCATTTCCCCATTTGCATGTGGTTACTAGCAGTGTTTGTGTGTGTGTATGTTGAAGTGTTGTTGTGTTCTCCAGACAGAGGGGACTATACTGTATGTCTGGGTCCCTTGTGTGGTACTGTGATGTTGTTGTGGCCTTCAGTAAGCTAATTAACTGGATATCAGTGTGCGGCAGAGAGAGAGAGAGGAGGCTGGTCTGGCTAGGTGGATGATGTCACTGAGGACAGACAGACAGACGCAATCTTTTGCCGTTAGCGCAGAAGATTGCGGTGGCCACCAGCTTAAATGCCGTGCCGCCTGCATCTTACTTCCCTCAGCCCCACGTTCCCTCAGCCCCATGTTCCATCAGCCCCATGTTCCATCAGCCCCATGTTCCATCAGCCCCACTTTCCCTCAGCCCCATGATCCATCAGCCCCATGTTCCATCAGCCCTATGTTCCCTCAGCCCCACGTTCCATCAGCCCTATGTTCACTCAGCCCTATGTTCCCTCAGCCCCATATTCCATCAGCCACACGTTCCATCAGCCCTATGTTCACTCAGCCCTATGTTCCCTCAGCCCCATGTTCCATCAGCCACACGTTCCATCAGCCCTATGGTCCATCAGCCCCATGTTCCCTCAGTTCTATCTTCTAAACCAAGGATCGGCATCCCAAATGAGAGGAAGATACATTTTCCTAATTCTCTCCACGGAATGTACCACTGTTTAAGGGGGAGGGGGGGCACTTGATGTTATGTGATAACAAATATGTTTCGTAGCGTATATTTTTCCACACCCTTGATGGTGAGTTGTTAATTAGATTTTTATTTAACCTTTATTTAACTAGGCAAGTCAGTTAAGAACAAATTCTTATTTACAATGACGGTCTACAACGGCCAAACCCTCCCCCAACCCGGACGACACTTGGCCAATTGTGCGCCGTCCTATGGGACTCCCGATCATGGCCGGTTGTGACACAGCTCCGGGCTCGTACCCGGGTCTGTAGTGACGCCTCCAGCACTGTAGTGACGCCCTTAGACCGCTGTGCCACTCCCCCCCCCCCAAGAGTTGATCCACTGTTGTATGAATGAATAAGTAAGGAACTTCAGAAACAGATCCGCTCTGGAGGCCCATGTGCCTCATGCGCCTGTTGTCAAACATTTTTAAACTTAATAAATCATTTTGACAGTAACCCTCCAAAAACAAATTCATTCATAAACATTTTTCATTTCCATATGTTCTAGGAAGCTAAGTGTTTGTTTCTTGGGCTCCAGAAATGTGACTGAAAAAGGGCCCCTGGTCTTGAAAAAGCTCAAATTCAACTGATTGAAAGTACAAGGGGGGTATCGGTGAACAAATGTGGTGGTCAAGGCTAGGACGGCGCCAGTGCAATGAGTGGAGCTTACTCAGGTGTTCAAATGCTCATATCAGACGAGAGGCTAAAAAATATAAATGCAACATGTTTCATGAGCTAAAATAAAAGGTCCCAGAAGTGTTCCATATGCACAAAAACATAATTTATCTAAAAAAAAAAAGGAAAAATATCCCTGTTAGTGAGCTTTTCTCCTTTGCCAAGATAATCCATCCACCTGGCAGATGTGGCAAATCAAGAAGCTGATTAAACAGCATGATCATTACACACAGGTGCACCTTGTGCTGGGGGCAATAAAAGGCCACTCTAAAATGTGCAGTTTTGTCACACAACACAATGCCACAGATGTCTCAAGTTTTGAGAGAGCGTGCAATTGGCATGCATGCTGCTGGAATGTCCAACCAAAGCTGTTGCTTTGTTAATTTCTCTACCATAAGCAGCCTCCAACGTCGTATTAGAGAATTTGGTCATACGTCCAACTGGCCTCACAACTGCAGACCACGTGTAACCACGCCATCCCAGGACCTCCACATCCGACTTCACCTGAGACAAGCCACCCTGACAGCTGATAAAACTGTGGGTTTGCACAACCAAAGAATTTCTGCACAAACTGTCAGAAACCATCTCAAGGAAGCTCATCTGTGTGCTCGTCGTCCTCACCAAGGTCTTGACCTGACTGCGTCGGCGTCCTAACCGACTTCAGTGGGCAAATGCTCAACTTCGATGGCCACAGGCACACTGGAGAAGTGTGCTCTTCACGGATGAATCCTGGGTTTAACTGGGCGAGCGGTTTGCTGATGTCAAGTTATGAACAGAGTGCCCCAAGGTGGCGGTGCGGTTATGGTATGGGCAGGCGTAAGGTACGGAAAACGAACACAATTGCATTTTATCGATGGCAATTTGAATGCACAGAGATACCGTGACTAGTTTTCTGATCCTTGCCAATTTGTTTTTTTAAGTTATCTGTGACCAACTGATGCATATCTGTATTCCCAGTCATGTGAAATCCATAGATTACGGCCTAATGAATTTCATTAAATTGACTGATTTCCTTATATGAACTGTAACGGTAAAATCTTTGAAATTGTTGCAGTTTGCGTTTTTATTTTTGTTCAGTGTACATTTACGGTCACTGTGACCTTCATTTTTAGTCAGTCCAATGGCCTTGTTTATTTGTGCCAAATATATGATCGAAAAAGCTTCTTTTAATGTGGAGGTAAATAACCCCTTATTCAACTGAGAAATGTGTTTCCGGTCACTAATGATTCAATACTTCGGTGGGTCATACCCACTGGGCACAGATGTCAGTTCATCGTTTAGGTTTGGTTGCATTTGGTTGAGTTGTCAACTAACGTGAATCCAACAGAAAATGTCACCATGTCATTGGATTTAGGTAAAAAGTTGGGTGAAAAAAAATATGAAATTACCTTACATTGAGGACTTTTTTAAAAATCCATTCAGTTTTCCAGGTTGATTCAACGTCATCACATTGAATTTGTTTGGTTGAAATGACGTGGAAACAACGTTGATTCAGTCAGTTGTTGCTCATTGGCTAGGCCATATAATTTCACAAATACAAATCTCAGAAAATGCCATTTAGGCTGCTGTAATACTGACAAAAGATCAAGGTCATTGTGACTGAACATATTCAGTAGGTTCCATATAGACTGAGTTTACCAAACCCCACTTTTGCCCTCAGAACAACCTCAGGGCATGGACTACAAGGTGTCGAAAGTGTTCTACAAGGATGCTGGCCCATGTTCACTCCAACGCTTCCCACAGTTGTGTCAAGTTGGCTGGATGTCCTTTGGGTGGTAGACCATTCTTAAAACGCACGGGAAACTGTTCAGCGTGAAAAACCCAGCAGCATTGCAGTTCTTGACACAAACCGGTGCGCCTTGCACCTACAGTACCAGTCAAAAGTTTTGGACACACCTACTCATTCAAGGGTTTTTCTTTATTTTTACTATTTTCTACATTGTAGAATAATAGTGAAGACATCAACACTATGAAATAACACATATGGAATCATGTAGTAACCAAAAAAAAATCAAAATATATTTTCTTCAAAGAAGACACCCTTTGCCTTGATGACTGCTTTGCACACTCTTGGCATTCTCTCAACCAGCTTCACCTGTAATGCATTTCCAACAGTCTTGAAGGAGTTCCAACATACAGTATGCTGAGCACTTATTGGCTGCTTTTCCTTCAGTCTGTGGTCCAACTCATCCCAAACCATCTCAATTGGGTTGAGGTTGGGTGATTGTGTAGGCCAGGTCATCTGATGCAGCACTCCATCACTCTCCTTCTTGGTCAAATAGCCCTTACACAGCCTGGAGGTGTGTTGGGTCATTGTAGTGTTGAAAAACAAATTATAGTCCTACTAAGCACAAACCAGATGGGATGTCGTGTTGCTGCATGCAGAATGCTGTGGTAGCCATGCTGCACATGCAGAGATCATCCGTTCAACTACTCTCTGCGTCTCACAAAGACACGGCGGTTGGAACCAAAAATCTCCATTTTGGACTCATCAGACCAAAGGACAGATTTCCACCGGTCTAATGTCCATTGCTCCTGTTTCTTGGCCCAAGCAAGTCTGTTCTTCTTATTGGTGTCCTTTAGTAGTGGTTTCTTTGAGGCAAATCGACCATGAAGGCCTGATTCACGCAGTACCTCTGAACAGTTGATGTTGAGATGTGTCTCTTTCTTGAACTCTGTGAAGTATTTATTTGGGTTGCAATTTCTGAGGCTGGTAACTCTAATGAGCTTATCCCCTGTAGCAGAGGTAACTCTGGGTCTTCCTTTCCTGAGGCGGTCCTCATGAGAGCCAGCTTCATCATAGTGCTTAATGGTTTTTGTGACTGCACTTGAAGAAACTTTCAAAGTTCTTGAAAATGTCCAGATTGACTGACCTTCATGTCTTAAAGTAATGGTGGACAGTCATTTCTCTTTGCTTATTTGAGCTTTTCTTGCCTTGATATGGACTTGGTCTTTTACCATATAGGGCGATCTTCTGTATACCAACCCTACCTTGTCACAACACAACTGATTGGCTCATACGCAATAAGAAGGAAATAAATTCCGCAAATTAACTTTTAACAAGGCACACCTGTTCATTGAAATGCATTCCAGGTGACTACCTCATGAAGCTGGTTGAGAGAATGCCAAGAATATGCAAAGCTGTCATCAAGGCCTAGGGTGGCTACTTTGAAGAATCTCAAATATAAAATATATATTTTTTGGTTATTACATGATTCCATATGTGTTGTTTCATAGTTTTGATGTCTTCACTATTATTCTACAATGTAGAAAATAGTAAAAAATTAAGAAAAACCCTGGAATGAGTAGGTGTCCAAACTTTTGACTGGTACTGTACTTCCATACCCCGTTGAAAGGCACATAACCTTTTTGTTTTGCCCATTCGCCCTCTGAATGACACACATACACAATCCATGTCTCAATTGTCTCAAGGCTTAAAAATCCTTCTTTAACTTGTCTCCTCCCCTTCATCTACACTGATGGAATTAGATTTGACAATTGATGAGGAATTAAAACAATTGAATCCATTTTAGAATAAGGAGGTAAAGTAAAACAAGTTGGAAAAAGCAAAGGGGTCTGAATACTTTCCAAATGCACTGTATGTCATGAAAAGAGCAGGTGTTCTTAATGTTTTGTACACTCAGTTTATACCATTACATATGTAGATATTAAAATAAACAGCATTTTCTACCTTATAACAATAATAATTTGTGCCAATTTTGACTGAATTTGGTTCAGTGGATACTCAGGGAACATAGGGCTGAGGGAACATAGGGCTGAGGGAACATAGGGCTGAGGGAACATAGGGCTGAGGGAACATAGGGCTGAGGGAACATAGGGCTGAGGGAACATAGGGCTGAGGGAACATAGTGTGGACCCCGCCTATATTAACATGCAGCTTTCTGGATAAATAACAAGTTGTCTCTTCTGTTCACTGGAGCACAGTGAGTTAGATACGCACAAATGATTCTTACAAATGCTCATTACTGTAGCTGCTGATCAAAAACACTCTGTATGTTCTTACTGCATCTCTCACTCTCTCTCTATAGCTCTTTCTCTTTCTCTCATTCGCTCTCTCTCTCTCTCTCTCGCTCTTTCTCTCACTGTGAGAGTGTCAGAGAGGGCATCTGTTTCAGTCTCCTCTAAGCTAACGGAGTGACTTTCGACTGAGGACTAAAAAAGACCCTCCCTCCTTCACAGATGGCTGGATCATATTTACTGCCACGACAAGAGCCCTCCAGCTCTGCCAGTGCGATGATATAATACCGTTAGCCTTAGACGTGATTTCTCATCACCATGCTTACAATGACAAATGATAAGCAAATGCACGAAGAACAACGTAACATACCCCAGAGGTCAAAAAGGTCCACCACAGTCACCTCACGCTTTTCTTCCCCCTCTCTCTCTCTCTCCCCATCTCTATTCCTCTTCTAATCTCTTCCTATTTAACAGTTCCCTTAACATTCTGTCCAGTTTCTCTCACTCTCTTTCCCCCACCATCCCCCTCTTCACGCTCAGCGCCCCTTTCTCTTGGCTCCTTGACCCTCCTCCTCGCTCTCTCTTTCTCTCTCTCTCTCTCGCTCTCTCTCTCTCTCTCTCTCTCTCTCTCTCTCTCTCTCTCTCTCTCTCTCTCTCTCTCTCTCTCTCTCTCTCTCTCTCTCTCTCTCTCTCTCTCGCTCGCTCTCTCTCTCTCTCTCTCTCTCTCTCTCTCTCTCTCTTTTTCCCTCTCTCTTGGCTGCAATGGAAAGGTAAAGAGGAGAGTACAGAATGCCCAGTCGAGCCCCCACAGTGAAGCTATGCCATCTGCAGACCTGGCATAATGCGCCCGTGGCTCTCATACAACCGCGCAACCCCTGAAATGCCAACATACGAGCCGAGGCAAAAACACCATCCCCCATTCCTCCTTTTCACCCTCATCTTCCTCTCTCCTCCACCCTCCTCTTCTTCCATACACTTCATACCCCCTGTCTCTCCCTCGCTCTTCCTCTCCCTCTTCCCCCTCCGTCACCTCCTCCATACACTTCCTCCTCTCCATCTCCTCCTCTAGTGACGTTATTGGCAGTGGGTGAAAGGGAGGAGTTTTGCTGCTCCACTCTGGTTTTATAAGAGGGGGCTGACTGGACTGTATAGTAGGCTAGGCCTCGTGACAGGTAGCACCCCCTCTGCAGTATTATATAGCACTGAGGACTAAGTCTGTGTCCTAGATGGCGCCCTATTCCCTATATAGTGCACTACTTTTGACCAGGGCCGGATCAAAAGTAGTGCGCCATATAGGGAATAGGGTGACATTTGGGCACAGGCTCTGACAGTAGTATATCCCCGTTCCCTTCTGGAATGAGATTAAGATTAGAGGGTGATGTCATGCATCTCAATATTGTTGGGGAAGTGTAGCGGTACAGGGAGTCAAATGGAACTCCCAGTAAATAGACTTTTATCTTCTTCTAAGACTCTTGGTTGTCTATTCCTTGTCTGGGGAGAAACGGATGCTGATGATACTGTATCTACACACTCATTGAAGTTTCGTTACTACGGGGGCCCTGTAATTGCAAGTCAAGGGTCACAAGTTCATCGACGGTCTCGATGGAATAGCCCTGAGTGGAAATGGATGTGGTGAGAAATATTGACCCTTTGCATCAGACGCGGATACACACATGCTTGCGTACACACACACACACACACACACACACACTGGCCAGTGATGGAGCTAATGGAGGTTGAGTTGATAAACCCACTACCTCCAGTTAGTTGTAAATGAACCCCATGAGCATTCTAGGAGCCTGATGGATTAGTATAAACATACCGCAGCCAAATGTTAATGGACATCCATGAAATAATACACAGTCTAAACCTTCTAAAGTGTCCATCATGCCCTCATCGCAGCTCTTTGGCTTAAATGCATTGTCTCTAAAAGAAAGCCAGTCTCCTGAAAGGACTATGGGTGGATCTGCTGCCGAGTGGTAGAGCGCACACACACGCACACACACACACACACACACACACACACACACACACACACACACACACACACACACACACACACACACACACACACACACACACACACACACACACACACACACACAGGATCATCATGGCAGTAAGAAGAGCATTCGAGAACAGTGTATAAAAGGTGCTGGGTGTTACGAAACATCCTGATGGGTGAATACAAAGGTGCTGGCTGTTACGAAACATCCTGATGGGTGAATAAAAAGGTGCTGGGTGTTACGAAACATCCTGATGGGTGAATAAAAAGGTGCTGGGTGTTACGAAACATCCTGATGGGTGAATACAAAGGTGCTGGCTGTTACGAAACATCCTGATGGGTGAATACAAAGGTGCTGGGTGTTACGAAACATCCTGATGGGTGAATACAAAGGTGCTGGCTGTTACGAAACATCCTGATGGGTGAATAAAAGGTGCTGGGTGTTACGAAACATCCTGATGGGTGAATACAAAGGTGCTGGGTGTTACGAAACATCCTGATGGGTGAATACAAAGGTGCTGGGTGTTACGAAACATCCTGATGGGTGAATACAAAGGTGCTGGGTGTTACGAAACATCCTGATGGGTGAATACAAAGGTGCTGGCTGTTACGAAACATCCTGATGGGTGAATAAAAAGGTGCTGGGTGTTATGAAACATCCTGATGGGTGAATAAAAAGGTGCTGGGTGTTACGAAACATCCTGATGGGTGAATAAAAAGGTGCTGGGTGTTACGAAACAAGCGGTTGCGCTCATAACGTTGTGCCGCTGCTGCTGCAACCCGAGGCTGTGACTCATGACTCACACACCGATCGCAGCCAATCACGCGGAACAGAGGAATAATTGAGTCAGAGATCAGAGGAAATGGGCCGGGGAAAAGATGGTTCAACCTCCCTCACAAAAGGAGTTAGTACCGGCCTCGTTTTTTTTACACTGACATCTGTTCCCCACAGCAGATCTCTCTTTATCCGAATAAGCAATCTGTATTGTTTAAAATGATCTAATAATCCAGCAACTGCTTCCTGCTGTTTTTATAGTCTTCCTCCCCAGTCAGCACAAGACGTTGAAAAGACTTATTTTCAACGCCTTTTCAACGTCTTTTGCTCATAGGGTCTCATTCTTGGGAAGTGCTTTGAGTGCCATGTACGAAAAGAACAGTGGGAAAACGGTTAGTATATTGGCTGCTATCGTATGTATCTGTGAGCGCACAGTATGTGGTTTGGGTGGGTGGGTGTGCTGCCCGCGGGAACATGATTCATCCCAAAAACCGTTAACCCGCGCGGCTGACGGTCTACCTCTGGCCAACATGTTGCAGCACCATTTCCAGAGCGGCTACAGCCTGGTGTAACCCACTTAGAAACAGTACCACAGCCACATTGGGAAACAGCATGTTGGCTCTTTTAACAAGGGCGACGGCAAATAGGCCATTCATCTCAATAGCTCTCTCTCAGACAGAATCAGGTAACAACACCGTACGCACGTCTCCCTTTTTCTGTTACTCTCTCTCTCCCTCTCTATTTTCAGTGTATATTCTTTCTCCCAAACCACCATCACAGCCGAATGCAGTTCTTTGTTGTTTTTGTCGTTCGCACACAGTTTCCTCCCCTGTCTCTTTCTATCATTACTTGTCTCCTTTGATGTCGGCTTCTCTCCCATCACCTGTCTTGGATCTCTGTCTCAAACACAATCGCTGTCTGCGCCATGCTGACGGGCAAAATCGCTGCATTTAGTGAACCTTTCTGGGCCGCCTGCGTCAAGTAGCCGTGTCATTTAAAAAGGTACTGTGACTGGCACAAGACACAAAATAGTCCTGTCCTTGTCATAACAAAAGTCTAGCACACGTGCGTGCACACACACACACCAAATGAGCTTGCACATCCCCGTGCAAAAAACAGACAACACACACGCAGCAACGTCAGCATGGGCACTGTGATAATGGCAGGGCGAGAAGCAATCTGTGTACCCACACCATTCTCCATATTGGTTAGCTGCTGTTCTTCAGAGGTACGATCGCTGAGACAAACAGAATCACCCACAAGCACACACACACACACACACACACACACACACACACACACACACACACACACACACACACACACACACACACACACACACACACAGAGGCGCTGGAGGTGAGGCCGTCCACTCTGTTGCCCCTGTATCACGCGTCTGAAAGTAAGACAGCTGGCCAATCAAAACGCTGACTCACTCAACATAACAGGGGCCACCTTCTGTCCAGCAGGACTCTGGGTAGCCAGACCGTTGGTAGGGTGGAGAGGTCACAAAACAATGGAACAATCTTTGTTATTGTGAGAGGTGAGAGCAGAATGTGGTGATGAACACGAGAATAACAACAGGAAAAGGCCCAGTGATGGTCGCCACCCACTGAACTTGCTTTCCCTCTTCCTTTTCTGTCTTCCTCTACTTCTCTCTCTCCTGCTCTCGTTTACTCTCCCTGTCTTTTAACCTCTCTTTCCATCCTCCTCCCTTCCTCTCTATTTCTCCTTTCCGCCAGGGTAGCTCCCCCACAGGGCCCAGGCAGAAGGTCATAAGACGGGGCAGAGAGAGCCAACCTTCAGCCTGTCACGCCAGTTGAGCCAGGACCCAGCGGAGCCAGAACACAGGGAGACACAGCCAGCACCAGAGCAATCCAGCCTGCCTTTAACACATTTTGCGTTTTCATGTTAACTGTTTGTTAGAATATTTTATAGATCCTTCTAAATAATAGGGTACTGAATCCTCGTAGATAGTCAACAAAATGAACAATACAGCACTATAAAGTATATCATATTATAAACTGGGTGGTCTGAGCCCTGAATGCTGATTGGCTGACAGCCATGGTATATCAGACCGTTTACCACGGGTATGACAAAACATGTATTTTTACAGCTCTAATTACGTTGGTAACCAGTTTAGAATAGCAATAAGGCACCTCGGGGGTTTTTGATATATGGCCGATATACCACGACTAACGGCTGTGTCCAGGCACTCGACGATGCATCGTGCCTAAGAACAGCCCTATTGGCCATATACCACACCACCTCGGGCCTTATTGCTTAAGTATATCACTGACCAAATAGATTTAACAACAATAAAGGTGTATTCAAAAAAAAAGTATGTATATTTACATAGGTATGTGTATGCATATACATTTGAAGTCGGAAGTTTATATATACCTTAACCAAATTGTTTACAGACAGATTATTTCACTTATAATTCACTGTATCACAATTCCAGTGGGTCAGAAGTTTACATACACGAAGTTGACTGTACCTTTAAACAGCTTGGAAAATTCCAGAAAATGATGTCATGGCTTTAGAAGCTTCTGATAGGCTAATTGACATCATTTGAGTCAATTGGAGGTGTACCTGTGGATGTATTTCAAGGTCTAACTTCAAACATCTTTGCTTGACATCATGGTAAAATCAAAAGAAATCAGCCAAGACCTCAGAAAATAAATTGTAGACCTCCACAAGTCTGGTTCATCCTTGGGAGCAATTTCCAAGTGCCTGAAGGTACCACGTTCATCTGTACAAACAATAGTACGCAAATATAAACAACATGGGACCAAGCAGTCGTCATACAGTTCAGAAAGGAGACGCGTTCTGTCTCCTAGAGATGAACCTACTTTGGTGCGAAAAGTGCAAATCAATCCCAGAACAACAGCAAAGGACCTTGTGAAGATGCTGGAGGAAACAGGTACAAAAGTATCTATATCCACAGTAAAACGAGTCCTATATCGACATAACCTGAAAGGCCGCTCAGCAAGGAAGAAGCCACGGCTCCAAAACCACCATAAAAAAGCCAGACTATGGTTTGCAACTGCACATGGGGACAAAGATCGTACTTTTTGAGAAATGTTCTCTGGTCCAATGAAACCAAAATAAAACTGTTTGACCATAATGACCATCGTTATGTTTGGAGGGAAAAGGGGGACGCTTGCAAGCCGAAGAACATCATCCCAACCGTGAAGCACGGGGGTGGCAGCATCATGTTGTGGGGGTGATTGCTGCAGGATGGACTGGTGCACTTTATATGGATATATTGAAGCAACATCTCAAGACATCAGTCAGGAAGTTACAGCTTGGTCGCAAATGGGTCTTCCAAATGGACAATGACCCCAAGCATACTTCCAAAGTTGTGGCAAAATGGCCTAAGGACAACAAAGTCAAGGTATTGGAGTGGCCATCACAAAGTCCTGACCTCAATCCTATAGAAAATATGTGGGCAGAACTGAAAAAGTGTGTGCGAGCAAGGAGGCCTACAAACCTGACTCAGTTACACCAGCTCTGTCAGGAGGAATGGGCCAAAATTCACCCAACTTATTGTGGGAAGCTTGTGGAAGGCTACCCGAAATGTTTGACCCAAGTTAAACAATTGAAAGGCAATGCTATCAAATACTAATTGAGTGTGTGTAAACTTCTGACCCACTGGGAATGTGATAAAAGAAATAAAAGCTGAAATAAATCATTCTCTCTACTATTATTCTGACATTTCACATTCTTAAAATAAAGTGGTGATCCTAACTGACCTAAAACAGGGAATTTTTACTTGGATTAAATGTCAGGAATTGTGAAAAACTGAGTTTAAATGTATTTGGCTAAGGTTTATGTAAACTTCCGACTTCAACTGTATATGGATATATATATTTACCAAAAAAAGATATGGGGGATTGGAAATGATGCAGACAATTACATCGATGGAAGAAACAATCTTTCCGCAATATTAAGCTGATCCACGCCTAAAATAAAATAAACACTTGAAAAAATTACAAATAAATAAATAAATAGATTTCACCATGCATTGCGTAACATTTTAGCCATACCCTCATGTAGACAGACTACTCTCACTGTGGTAAACAATATTTATACTGTCATCATTAGACCCACAGACACATCTAATCTCCTATAGGCCAACTCACATGTGCCAGACAGACTACAGTATCTGTTCAAATCAAATCTCATACATCTGTTTCATAGATTATCTGGCAGTGGGCAATCTCTTAATCTCACATCTGTTGAATAGATGATCCTATTTCTTACTCAAAGCATTACCAATAACAAATATCTGTAAGCTCAGCTTTACTCAAATCTCATTGTTAGCGATGTTAAGTTTCTGAGTAAAATATCAGTTTATCTTTTCGAATTACATTACACATACACAGCCTATTTAACTGACACTTGTGGTTGGTTCGATAGAGGGATTAACCTTGATGACCAGACATGACGATGATGACCTGAAAATACTAACATTGTCAATTATTCTAACAATAAAGAGTGTTGTGAGTTTCAATTCACTAGCTGCATTACACAGGCAGCTCAATTCTGATATTTTTTCACTAATTGGTCTTTTGACCAATCAGATCAGCTCTTTTGTCAGTAATTGAGTAAAATATCAGAATTGGGCTGCCTGTGTAAATGCAGCCATAGTGGCATATTACTTGTATTTGTGAGGTCATTTTAGGTTCCATTTAGACAGATTTCACCTGTAAAATGGGATGGTCCACACCATGTTTTTCCACCTCAGAGCATGTGAACTGTTTTTGTAACAACACAGCTGCACGGTGGGAGGCATCATGTGTTGGATGATATGGCAGCATATAACCCCCAGGCTCCCACTGTGTGTATTTGTGTCCCTTTTCCACAGGATGTACACCTCTTCACCCCTGCTAATATAGCCTTTCCACTGACTACAGCTGATCACCATCAAATCACTCGTTTCCCCCGTGGCTATCAGAGGAATTAACTTGGGGGAAAAGGTTTGGAATCAAGAGAAGCAAAAAAGGTACTTGAATGGAGCACAACAAAGAGAGACAGACAGTGAAAAAAAAAACCTTGATAAGAATCGCAAGAGGAAGACATGGCTTGAGGCAAAAACAAGTCTAGCACACAAATTAGAACGTATTATAATTAACCTTTGTGCCGGTTACTAAAAAAATAATGATTAGGGCCCAGTGCAGTCAAAGACGTCATTTTCCTGTGTTTTATATACATTTCCACACGATGAGGTTGGAATAATACTGTCACATTTTGAAAAGGATAATGCCCTTTTAGTGGAAGAGCTGTTTGAAAAGACTGACTGAAATGACAGCCTGTTTTGGTGGGATGGAGTTTTGGCCTGCCTGGTGACATCGCCAGGCGGTAAATTAGTTAAAACACCAATAAGAACGAGAGTTCCAAACCTCTCTGTCAATAACAGGTAGTTTTAGTTTTTTCCACCCCACTCAAACCACTACCAGACAGTCCTAGCAAAATTCTTGCATGAGGAATTCATATATGCATAAGCAGCTATTTGAGTTTATTTTTGACTCTTTTTTTATTGAAAAAAAAAAATCACAGTAAGGTACTTAATTGTTACCCAGAAATGATTTTATATTGAGATAAAAACGGCTGCATTAATCGCGATTGGCAATACATTTCACGTTGAAAAGACAGGAATATCACACAATGAAAACTATGGACACATTCGCCATCTACCCGTCTATATTCAGCACCATTGCGCTGTCCACCGTGCAAAGCGCGAGCTATTCATGTATTATTACGCTTATTCTTATTGACCAACCTCATTACAGGCCTCACAGCAGCGGAAATTAAGCTTGACACTGGCTAATTGTCTAAACGAGTTCCTTCCTAACCCCGTGAACCGGAACGAACAATGGCAGAATCTCAGTATACGAGCGGTCCATGCTCAAGACCCGCGACGCTGAGCAACAACACTGACTAGGTTAGCTACTCACCTGTCAGGCTGTCGTAGCACTCGATCTCCGTGATCTCCACGGTTCTCCGCTGCTCTTCCGTCAGCTTGACGGCGGCTTGGCTCAGGAGGTTGACCTCGGAGTCCGTGTTTCCATCCACTAAATGCACCCCTTTCAGCTGCAGCAGAGCCCGGTGGTACTTCCCTATCGCTTCCCGGAATTTCTTCTCCTTGTAGCAGCGGTGGCCCTCCACCTTGAAGTCAATGGCTTTCTGTATGTTTGCCTCCATCTCCATCTGTGCGGAGCCGGCAAGACACCCTCCTCCACCACCTCCAACGCCGACGTCTCCCGCGGCCGCCGCCAGGCTCCGGCCCCCCGCCTCTGGGTAGCTCTTCAGGCTCTTTATGGAGTGCTGTTTTGCTTCCATCTCTCTCAGTGGGCGCGACTGGACCGGGCCATGCTGTTCCTACGAAGGTCTATTTACTCGGAGAGGACTGGAGCGGCGTGCTGTGCATAAAGAATGCGCGAGACAGGCAGGCAACAACAATAAAGATGAGCGCGAGAGAATATAAGGAGAGGGTTGTCTAAAAACCTAGCACGCACCGCGCAAATAAGCTATCAAAACAGCTTACACAAATTCAGACTACCGTAAATTGTATTTTCTATAAAAATCACAAATAATTGGCTTGGATTCCTGAATTACAAGCCCTCTTCTTCTATGTATTTTTGACCATCGCGCGAGAGGATGCCTTCGACTGTGTGTCTGCGCTCGAGCCCCCGGCATGCGCCGCTTCAGCACCACAGCCAGCGGACTCAGGCTCGCGCGTGGTGCATTGTGGGGGGGGGGGGGGGGGGGGGGGGGGGGAGAGGAGTCGTGCGGAGTTCAATCGGATCTTTCACCTTAAAGCTGTAAGCAATCTCCACTTTGATTCATATGATCAATCAAGAGTCATGATGGATGTGTGCAAAGAAACGGAAAATAAAACTAAAAGCAACACCAACATTTATAACCAGGAGTTGATATTACTGTATGAATATGCCGGGGGTAGAGACTAAATCTATTCTACAAATGTTGTCGTTTTAAAACCTGTAATCAACAACATGATTGTAGTAAGCCTATGCGCTCTAGCTCTGATCCAAATGGCAAGACTTGTCAATTGCGCAAATGAAATCAACGAACTAAAGACTATTCCATATACACTATACATACAAAAGTATGTGGACACCCCTTCAAATTAGTGGATTCGGCTATTTCAGCCACACAGCCATCCAGTGGCGACTCATCATTCAGGGCAGGTGGGGCAGAGTTTTTTTGGGCATTAATACATATCACATATCAGTGTGTAAACAATGTAAAAAAAAATAATAGAAAAGTTAAAAAGGCCGCATACAAACATGGTCTCGGCAGGTAGCCTGTGGAAGACACATTTCAGTTGAAATCATTCAGTTGTACAACTGACTAGGCATCTCCTTCGCCTTTTCATTTTTGCTTTCTTGAGTAAGGCAGCTCCAAAATGCAGGTGTTTCAGCCTAGCTCAGTGCTTTCTGTGGTGGTGGGGCAGCTAGCGGAAAATATGGAGCGTAGGGGTTGGTGATGTTCTCTAGTTGTGCCGTGATTGGCTCAGTGTTCTGTCACTCATGGGACACTACGTCAACGCAAAATCTACAGGTAGAGTTAGAAATTCAAGCCCCTTGGGTGCTGCCATAGAGTTACATTAGAAGTGCCCATCCAAGAAGACTCAATGTCATTGGCCACAGATAAAATAACGTCAAATCACATTATATCTACCGTAGCTTTGATTGGACTGGACATGTCAACATCATACTTTCAAAATCTTAGCTAGCAGGCTAGACAAGCAGTCATCATGATGAATCAAGTTGACAATCTAATGGCAAATCCTTTTCAATACTTGTCATTTGATGAAAAATGATCAATAAAACGTATCATTGCTTATCGGCCATTGGACATAAACGAGTTGCAGCGATGAGACAAGATCATAACTTCTGGCCCATGGCGTTGCATTTTAATGTTTATCCTTTGAAATAAAATGTTTAAAAAATGAGCCCCTTTTTCTCCCCAATTTCGTGATATCCAATTGGTAAAGTTTGAGTGCATTGGCCATGCTGTCAATCCAGCATGACTTCTGCCACGTTCAAGACAACTGAAACTCGGGAACTGGGAAATCTCAGACTTCAGGGAGTTCAAGACGACTAGGAAAATACAGAAAATGATTTTGAATGGTCATCCAACTCGGAATTCCAAATCGAGAAATCGTGCCTCTTTCTAGAGCCCACAAGAAGGACCGTCGCGCCACCTTCCTGTTCAAGTGAGCACAGCACAACAAGGTGAGTCCAAAAATGTATTGTATGCTGCTGAATAAATGAAGTAATATGCCAGGAAGATATGTATACTGTAGCCAAGAAAGTAATACTAAGTGTACTGTATGTTGTGTAGTAAGCTGTTAGTAGCCCATGTCCCTCACCCTAATCATTTTACTGTAAGAATGGCCCATGTTCTGAATTCTGTCGCTGTACATTTCAAAAGTAATTAACAAAGGTGTATTGACTACGTCCGTCCTAGCTTGGATTGCCTCTTATCTGCTAGTCGTTCCCTTATGCCATAGTTTGTACATATCAATTGTCAGTAGAAACCACATTTGTTTCAGCAAGTCAGCCATATCAGCTATGGTTTTTAAAAAGGCAGTAAATGAGGCTGAATGAACTGTTTCGCTGCCAGACAAGGCTCCGCTGATAGCCAGGTGTAGCAGTGGTAAGGATTCACTACATGGAGCTGAAAAGAAAGCTCTGCTGTTGGGACAGATTTATGTTGGCCCTAACAGTTTGTGGGCACCGTTTGTCACCGTTATAATGCAATTCATGTATTGTTTAGTGTTGTGGCTTTGCCGGCATGCATAAACCTTTTTTTTGCTTAAAATGCCACTGCAGCCATGCAATCTACACAGACAAAAATTGGCAGTAGAATGGCCTTACGGAAGAGCTCAGTGACTTTCAACGTGGCACTGTCATAGGATGCCACCTTTCCAACAAGTCAGTTCATCAAATATCTGCCCTGCTAGAGCTGCCCTAGTCAACTGTAAGTGCTGTTATTGTGAAGTGGAAACATCTAGGAGCAACAATGGCCCAGCCACAAAGTGGTAGGCCACACAAGCTGAAAGAACTGGACCACCGAGTGCTGAAGCGCAAAAATATGTTCTGTCCTTGGTTGCAACACTCACTACCGAGGTCCAGGCTGCCTCTGGAAGCAATAACCTTTTGGCGGGAGCTTCATGAAATGGGTTTCCATGGCCGAGCAGCCACACACAAGCCTAAGATTACCATGCGCAATGCCAAGCGTCGGCTGGAGCGGTGTAAAGCTCGCCTCCATTGGACTCTGGAGCAGTGGAAACATTCTCTGGAGTGGTGAATCATGGTTCACCATCTGGCAGTCCGAAGGATGAATCTGCGTTTGGCAGATGCCAGGAGAACATTACCTGCCCGAATGCATAGGGGCAACTGTAAAGTTTTATAGAGGAGGAATAATGGTCTGGTGCTGTTTTTCATGGTTCAGGACCCTTAGTTCCAGTGAAAGGAAATATGTTTTTCTCCCCAATTTCGTCATATCCAATTGGTAGTTACAGTCTTGTCCCATCTGTGCAACTCCCATACGGACTCGGGAGAGGCGAAGGTCAAGAGCCACGCATCCTCAGAAACACAACCCCGCCAAGGCGCACTGTTTCTTGACACAATGCACACTTAACCCGGAAGCCAGCCGCACCAATGTGTCGGAGGAAACACCGTACACCTGGCAACCTTGTCAGCATGCATGCTCCCAGCCCGCCGCAGGAGTCGCTAGAGTGCAATGGGACAAGGACATCCCAGCCAAACTCTTTCCTAACCCGGACAATGTTGGGCCAACTGTGCATCGCCTCATGGGTCTCCCGGTCGTGTCCGGCTGCGACACAACCGGGTATCAAACCAGGATCTGTAGTAACGCAGCTAGCACTGCGATGAGGTGCCCTAGACCGCTGTACCACTCAGGAGGATACGTGAAGGGAAATCTTAACGATACATCACACAGTACCTTCGTAAAGTATTCAGACCCCTTGACTTTTTACATTTTTACATTTACATTTTAGTCATTTAGCAGACACTCTTATCCAGAGCGACTTACAGTAGTGAATGCTTACATTTCATTTCATGCATTATTATTTATTTATTTTTTGTACTGGCCCCCCGTGGGAATCGAACCCACAACCCTGGCGTTGCACACACCATGCTGGCATTGCAAACACCATGCTCTACCAACTGAGCCACAGGGAAGACTTTTTCCACGTTGTTACGTTACAGCCTTATACTAAAATGTATTAAATTGTTTTATTCCTCATCAATCTACACACAATACCCCATAATGACAAAGCAAAAACAGTTTTTTAGAAATTGTTGCTAATTTCATATTTCTTTTTTTTTACTGAGAAATCACATTTACATAAGTATTCAGACCCTTTACTCAGTACTTTGTTGAAGCACCTTTGGCAGCGATTACAGCCTTGAGTCTTCTTGGGTATGACGCTACAAGCTTGGAACACTTGTATTTGGGGAGTTTCTCCCATTCTTCTCTGCAGATCCTCTCAAGCTCTGTGAGGTTGGATGAAGAGCGTCTCTGCACAGCTATTTTCAGGTCTTTCCAGAAATGTTCGATTGGGTTCAAGTCTGGGCTCTGGCTGTGCCACTCAAGGACATTCAGAGACTTGTCCTGAAGCCACTCCTGCATTGTCTTGGCTGTGCTTCGGGTCGTTGAACTGTTGGAAGGTGAACCTTCACCCCAGTCTGAGATCCTGAGTGCGCTGGAGCAGGTTTTCATCAAGGATCTCTCTGTACTTTGCTCCGTTCATCTTTCCCTCGATCCTGACTAGTCTCTCAGTCCCTGCTGCTGCTGAAAAACATCCCCACAGCATGATGCATCCACCACTATTCTTCACAGTAGGGATGGTGCCAGGTTTCCTCCAGACATGACACTTGGCATTCAGGCCAAAGAGTTCAGACTTGGTTTCATCAGACCAGAGAATCATGTTTCTCATGGTCTGAGAGTCTTTAGGTACCGTTTGTCAAACTCCAAGTGGGCTGTCATGTGCCTTTTACTGAGGAGTGGCTTCCGTCTGGCCACTCTACTATAAAGGCCTGATTGGTGGAGTGCTGCAGAGATGGTTGTCCTTCTGGAAGGTTCTCCATGGTGGAACTCTAGAGCACTGTCAGAGTGATCATCGGGTTCTTGGTCACATCCCTGACCAAGGCCCTTCTCCCCCGATTGCTTAGTTTGACTGGGCGGCCAGCTCTAGGAATAGTCTTGATGGTTCCAAACCTCTTCCATTTAAGAATGTTGGAGGCCACAGTGTTCTTGGGGGCCTTCAATGCTGGCAAATTTTTGTTGGTACCCTTCCCCAGATCTGTGCCTTGACACAATCCTGTCTCGGAGCTGAATGGACAATTCCTTCAACCTCTTGGCTTGGTTTTTGCTATGTCATGCACTGTCAACTGTGTGACCTTCTATAGACAGGTGTGTTTCTTTCCAAATCATGTCCAATCAATGGAATTTACCACAGGTGGACTCCAATCAAGTTGTAGAAACATGTCAAGGATGATCAATGGAAACAGGATGCACCTGAGCTCAATTTCAAGTCTCATAGCTAAGGGTCTGAATACTTATGTAAATAAGGTATTTCTGTTTTTTTAATGTTTTTATACATTTACAAACATTTCTAAAAACCTGTTTTCGCTTTGTCATTATGAGGAAGTGCGTGTAGATTGCTGAGGAAACTTGTTAATTTAATCAATTTAAGAATAAGGCTGTAACGTAACAAAATGTGGAAAAAGTCAAGGGGTCTGAATAAAGTCAAGGGGTCTGAATAACTGTTTGGGGAAGGCCCTTTCCTATTTCAGCATGACAATGCCCCAGTGCGAGGTCCATAAAGAAATGGTTTGTCGGGTTCGGTGTGGAAGAACTTGACTGACCTGCACAGAGCCCTGACCTCAACCTCATCGAACACCTTTGGGATGAATTGGATTGCAGACTGAGAGCCAGGCCTAATCGCCCAACATCAGTGCCTGACCTCACTAATGCTCTTGTGGCTGAATGGAACCAAGTCCCTGCAGCAATGTTCCAACATCTAGTAGAAATCTTTCCAGCAGACTGGAGGCTGTTATAGCATATTAATGCCCATGATTTTGTAATGAGATGTTTGACGAGCACGCGTCCACATACTTTTGGTCATGTAGTGTACCTACGTAGGCTAATTCAGTGGCACCATGCCACTCTTCTGTTATTTTTCTCTGGGAAAATGGTGTCAATTTCAATGATCTGTGACCCGATTCCATTTGAACCACAAAAATACCAGTGTTGTGCCCTTTTGTATAGCCTAGCCTGCATTACTTCCACAGGACACAAACCTACACTGGTATAGAATCCATGGTTGTTGTTGTTCGGCCACACTCCACTATTATGAATGCACTGTGCCCATGTTCCACTGTTCACATTAATGAACAGCATCACCTGCTGTGGGACTGTGCTGGTTACTAAGCAGCAGTGACCCAGAGGACTTTCCCTCTGGCAAAGCTGCTCTGGCCCCGAATGATCACGGACACGTAATTACACCCAATCACTTCTCCACTGTAAGATCTGATGAGGAATCTGTTGCAAAAATGGTTTCTGTGCATCATCTAGGTGGGTGCTAGCCTGGGTACCAGTCGGTTTGAGTTATCATTCCACTTCTTGTCATGATCACATGACACAGGGTACAGATGATTATTATAATTATTATTATAATAAACTCGCTGTTTATTATCTATGCATAGTCACTTTACCCCTAGCTACATGTACAAATTACCTCGACTAACCTGTACCCCCACACATTGACTTGGTACTGGTAACCCCAGTATATACCCTCGTTATTATTCTGTGTCACTTTTTAGAATTTTTAAAACTTTAGTTTATTTAGTAAATCTTTTCTTAACCAAGTTCAAGAAATAGAGTTAAGGTCTTGTAAGTAAGCACCTGTTGTATTTGGTGCATGTTAAAAATTTAATTTGATGTGATTAGATTTGAAGGAGTGGAAATGTAGCTAAACAGGTTCTGGATTTCAGGCTAGGTGGGTGCTACACAGTGGTGTAAAGTACTTAAGTAAAAACACTTTAAAGTACTAAAGTCGTTTTTTGGGGTATATGTAATTCACTTTAGTATTTATATTTTTCACAACTTTTACTTCACTACATTCCTAAAGAAAATAATGTACTTTTTACTCCATACATTTTCTCACACTCAAAAGTACTCCTTACATTTTGAATGCTTAGCAGGACAGGAAAATGGTCCTATTCACACACTTATCAAAAGAAAATGCCAAATAATTTTAGACTTTTACTCAAGTACCATTTTACTGGGTGACTCACTTTTACTTGAGTCATTTTCTATCAAGGCATCTTGACTTTTACTCAAGTATGACAACTGGGTACCTTTCCCACCACTGGTGCAACAAATCACAGGTGAAAGTAGTGACTTAACCCCCTTATGAAGTGAAGGTCTATGAGAGTTCGCTCTCTTCCATGTATGATGTCTGTCTGAAACAGTGAGTGGGAGAAGACTGGACAGGCTGTCACACTTGCACCCGTCTGTCTGTCTGTCACTGTCAAAGCCTGGTTAGTGGAAGCAGCTGTGCTCCTGCCCGTGTTTGTCGATGCAGCGCGTTTCTGTGTGAGGGGGAGGCTAAGACACCCATCTCCAGGGAGGTAACACTGACAAGATGGAGCTCACTGACTCAACCCCTAACACACAACACTCCCAGACATATTATTGAACTCCTCGATAAATGATCAGCTCGATGTCTATTCCACCGAGAAGCAAAATATTGACTCTGGTCTCACACCTGCAATTTCAATGATAGGGTATCTCATTAAAAGAGCAAGGTCCAAAGTACAAGAGCACCCCGTAGGACTGAAACCCTGGGGGACGGGACGGCTGCAGTAGCTAGCTCAAAGATGGAAGGAAAATAAATCAGGCGAGACATTTCCCGCCATTTTCTTGTTTATCTTCAAGATCACTTTCTGAAGGCAGGGTGCCTTGTGCCATTACATCTTACAAACGATAAAACCAAGGATGTTTTTTTTTTGTCATGATTTTCAAAATATATATACAGTGTAGCAAAGTTCCGGTGTGAAGTTTAATAAAAAATAAATAAAAGACAGTCTCAAAATGACATTGAGTTGGGCGAACACCTGCTAAGTATTGTATCAACATCAAGGGGACATTACATATCAGTTCCTATACCATGCTGAATTATGACAAACCAGGGGCTTATAGAGGAAAGCACATTACACATTTAGATAGAAAGGGTATGGTGCAGAACTAACATGCTTCTCTTGTTAGTCAACTAAAGCGTCATGTGAGCTCTATACGTTACATTTCTACGTACTGAATAAGCCCCGGGAAAAACCTCACAATAAAATCTACTTCCAGGTCAAGGGTGGGTCACTTCCTTTTCCGTGAACAGACAACTCAGAATCTCTTGGCTTTCAAGCAGGTACACAACCAGAGGTTCAATGTGGTGGTGGAGCCTTCAAAAGGTAGGCATCATCAAGCAATATGCATTTACACATCTCTACAAATACAGTTCATATAAAATGAGGTGATGAGATGCTCTTGCTTGTGGGTTGAGAGGTTCATTGATGTGCTGTTTGCCAGTTGCTGTTGTCCAGTCTAGGGCCAGAGTTACAGCATTAAAGTCTTAGCAGTGGACTGTACTTCTGTACCAGGTAGTCAACAGCCCAGGTGAGGTGAGTGCTTACGTGATATGGTGAATAACGTTACATCGTGCATTCCAACAATCCATTTTATCACTTAGCCAGCTTCACTCTGTAAAGCCTAAAATACAGACCTGTTTTGTGCTAACATTCCACCCCTTGTACTCTGTGTCATATAACCAACATAGCATGACAAGGAGTGTAATGTTAGCACAAACAGGTCTCTGTTGGTACCCTGGTTAGCTCTTTATGTGATGTTATCAACATGTCACAATAACTAGCCTTCTGGGGGGGGGGGGGGGGGGGTTACGGATGGCATCCCCAACTGGAGGGATATGAGGTCAAGAGGCCACTGTGTTGGTGCCGTGCCATAACAATAGTATAAAACAACACCACTAAAAGCTGGAGATGGGTACAGAAGGTTTAATCTCCTTGTTTGGCAGAGGAACAGCAGCGTGGAGAAAATGCAGAGTTTGAGTACAGCCCCATGCATGGCTCTCTTTCGTCTGTATGTGTCTAACCTAAAAATGTAGTTAGCTCGGATGGGTCATTTTATGCCTATAGAAACTAAACTTACCTTTCAAAACCCGATGCAACATCCAAAATGTTCATTCACCCAGGCCGATTGCAGTGGTCGTCTCAAACCTCTATAAAGGTTGGATATAATAACACAATGCTTTTCATGACTCCAACACGTAGGGGGAATAATACCAAATAATAAAAAGGTACTGTTTAAGTCTAGACATGACCTGATATGTGTTAGGTTCTCCTGCTGCCTAGTCTCTTAAAGACATTGACTGACCCTACGTCCATCTGAGCCCCAAAACTCTCCCCTCCTCCAGCCCTGGTGCTGCTGCTGACCTTGGGGCTAGCCAGGGACAGGCCTGGCCGGGCCTTATTTCTGGTGCTGGTCACCCGGCTGTCCTGGGTGTCGGCAGGCGGTGGGGAGGCAGGGGGCTTGCCCAGTCTCTGAAGCACACTGAGCTTGGCAGAGGGGAGGCCATCGGGGGAGGAAGAGGAGGAGGAGGAGGAGGGAGAATCAGTGGGGGGGAGTTTGAATTTCCCTCCCAGGCGGCGGAGGGTGGTGGGGGCCAGCTTGGGGGCCACAGGCTCTTTCTTCTGGGAGGGTGGGAGTCGCTTGAGGACGCCAGCGTACTGTAGGACCGAACCCTCTCCATCACTATCATCATCATCCTCCTCCTCCTCCTCCTCTTCCACTCCGTCTACGTCAACCTTTCCTGCAGTTCCCTGCTCCTCCTCCGCTCCGTCTGCTCGGCCCAGACGACTGAACACACCCGTGGCCTGGAGAGAGATGGGCCATGAGAGCAGAGAGGCCATGCCCTGACTAACACTCAACGTCACTCACACAGACACACATGTAGCGTGTCAAAAGAGAGGGCTCACCTTGCTGCTGCCCGTGGTGGTATCTGCCTTGGACTCGGCTCCCAGTCGCTCAAACACAGACATCCGCTTGTTCCCTTTTTATAGGTAAGAGAAACAGAGTTAAAAAGATAAATATACTGTCAAACACAGAGAATTGAAAGAGACACACAGAAAGAGTGTGATGGTGTGTGTGTGTGTGTGGGGGGGGGGGGGGTTCTAGTGAGGGATAGGGGTCATCTTTATCAGGGTAAGAGATAAAGACATTCCAAGACCAATTTCCTTTAGATGCGTCAGTCCATAATATTAGTGGGATGAGCATTAAAGGGCGTTGAATGATTAGTTTCCTTGGTTCGCCGTGGCCAGAAGGTGAGGCCCTACCTTTCTTGGCCTGCTGGGCCAGGATTCGGGCGGTGCGTGCCGTGGTGCCTTTGGGCATGTTGATGATGTACTTGCCTTCCATCTCTGCAGTCACGCGCCGACGCTTCACCGGCAGACCGTTCCCCTCGTCAGCAGGCCGGCTCAGCACTGGGAAAAAGAGAGAGAGGATGGAGAGAGAGAGAGGAGGTGGAAAGAGGTAGAGAAGAAAAATAATGAGATATTGTGGGATGGAGATGGAGAGAGTCAGTGTGACATCTATGCTAGGGAGATTTTGCCTCCTGCTATGGCAGATAGAGTGAGAGAAGGCCAGTCCACACAGAGGGTGGAACAGGGGGGTAGCTACCTGCTTTGCCACTCTTGGCCTGTTTGTTGGACACTGTCACAGAGATTGCCCGGTTGTCAGGGTGATGGGCTGGTGTGCTTGGCGGTGAGTCGCGGCTCAAGGCATTGGCAATCATACGTGTGGCGGCTGCAGAGAAACAGGAGGATTAGAAACATATGGTGAGGATTCTGCCACAGAACGGCTCCCGTGCATTACCCAAGAGGGTGACGCTACTCATTGGCGATGGAAGGGGTGACTTATCGTCCTACACTGTTAACCTCTTTGGGCTCGGGGGCAGTATTTTCCCGTTCGGATGAAAAGCGTGCCCAGAGTAAACTGCCTGCTACTCTGGCCCAGAAGCTAAGATATGCATATTATTAGTATATTTGGATAGAAAACACTCTGAAGTTTCTAAAACTGTTTAAATGATGTCTGTGAGTATAACAGAACTCATATGGCAGGCGGAAACCTGAGAAAAATCCAACCAGGAAGTGGGAAATCTGAGGTTTGTAGTTTTTTTAAGTGATTGCCTATCCAAAATACAGTGTAAATTTGGTCAGATTGCACTTCCTAAGGCTTCCACTAGATGTCAACAGTCTTTAGAACGTTGTTTCAGGCTTCTATTGTGAAAGGGGAGCGAATAAAAGCTGTTTCAACCAGTGGTCTGGCTGAAAGCCATGAGTTGTTGATCGCGCACGGCCGTGAGCACAAGCTCCGTTCCCTTTCCTTTCTAATGACAAAGGAATTGTCCGGTTGGAATATTATTGAAGATTTATGATAAAAACATCCTAAAGATTGATTCTATACATCGTTTGACATGTTTCTACAAACTGTAATGAATTTTTTTTGACTTTTCGTCTGGACTTAGTGCCCGCGCCTTGTGCATTTGGATTAGTGAACTAAACAAGCGAACAAAAAGGAGGTATTTGGACATAAATATGGACTTTATCGAACAAAACAACATTTATTGTGAAACTGGGATTCCTGGGAGTGCATTCCGATGAAGATCATCAAAGGTAAGTGAATATTTATAACGCTATTTCTAACTTGTTGACTCCACAACATGGCGGGTATCTGTATGGCTTGTTTTGGTGGCTGAGCGCTGTACTCAGATTATCGCATGTTGTGCTTTCGCTGTAAAGCTTTTTTGAAATCTGACACAGCGGTTGCATTAAGGAGAAGTATATCTTTAATTCTATGTATAACACTTGTATGATGAGTATTTCTGTAAATTCATGTGGCTCTCTGCAAGATCACCAGGTGTTTTGGAGGCAAAACATTACTGAACATAACACGCCAATGTAAACTGAGATGTTTGGATATAAATATGAACTTTATCGAACAAAACATACAGGTATTGTGTAACATGAAGTCCTATGAGTGCCATCTGATGATGATCATCAAAGGTTAGTGATTCATTTTATCTCTTTCTGCTTTTTGTGACTCCTCTCTTTGGCTGGAAAATGGCTGTATGTTTTTTTGTGACTAGGCGCTGACCTAACATAATCGCATGGTATGCTTTCACCGTAAAGCCTTTTTGAAATCGGACACTGTGGTTGGATTAACAAGAAGTTTATCTTTAAAATGGTGTATAATACTTGTATGTTTGAGGAATTTTAATGATGAGATTTCTGTTGTTTTGAATTTGGCGCCCTGCACTTTCACTGGCTGTTGTCAAATCGATCCCGTTAACGGGATTTGATCCCTAAGAAGTTTTAAGCACGTTGAGAAAGGCGATACCTAAAAAGCAAATCACTGGTATGAAATTCATAACGGTTCATTGTTTTGAATCAAAATACTCACGGGTGTTGGCAGTTCTTCGTAGTTCGGTCTGAACGCTGGACTGTCCTGAGGTTATGGCCTGTGTGGCCATTTTGCACATGTCCTGGAGAGGGGAAGGGGAGGTGGGTGAGAGGCCGCATTGGAGTAACTTCTGTCAGAACAGCATTAAAAACAGCAAGTCTTCTGGCAAAGCACCATATCTCTCTCGCATGACTTGTAGTGCTGCATTGGAGGAAGTGCTCCCAACATGTGCCCGAAAAGCTCTTTAAAAGAATGATGCAACGGGAAGTGGTTGTATCTTTCCGCCCATCATTTCTCTAGACCGGTGGTCGACCAGCCCATCGATCACGATAGACTGGTCGATCATGCTCTACACAAGCCTTCTCCTTACCTGTCGGTAGACCTGTTTGGCGTGTTTGAGGATGGAAATAATGTCACCGATGACAGTGATGCCAAGGTCCATCATGATGTCCTTACTGAGGTCCATCAGCATGTTCTTCTGGACCCTGCAGAAAGAGTGAGAAAGGGGTGGGATTGCGAGAGAAAATAGATATTTAATTCCTACTAATAGAAGAATGGCTGAGAATTTATTCTTAATTAATGGAAATTATTCATGACTTGATACCAAATGTTTTACATTCTATATTTGCATTTGAGTCATTTAGTAGACGCTCTTATCCAGAGTGACTTACAAAAGTGAGTGCATACATTTTCCAGGGATGCAAACTGGTGAGTACCCAAAAAGGTGACACTTTCTTTTTGCACTGAAACATGCAACAAAACAAATCTCTGCTAGGGGGTAAATACAGGTTTGAACTAATTAAACAATGGTGTAACCCATGTGAAATGGATAGCTAGTTAGCGGGTGCGCGCTAATAGCGTTTCTAACGTCACTCGCTCTGAGACTTGGAGTAGTAGTTCCCCTTGCTCTGTATGGGTAACGCTGCTTCGAGGGTGGCTGTTGTCGATGTGTTCCTGGTTCGAGCCCAGGTAGGAGCGAGGAGAGGGATATGGAATATATGAAATACAAATCGTATAGAGAGAAATAGTGCTATAATTCCTATAATAACTACAACCTAAAACTTCTTACCTGGGAATATTGAAGACTCATGTTAAAAGGAACCACCAGCTTTCATATGTTCTCATGTTCTGAGCAAGGAACTTAAACGTTAGCTTTCTTACATGGCACATATTGCACTTTTACTTTCTTCTCCAACACTTTGTTTTTGCATTATTTAAACCAAATTGAACATGTTTCATTATTTATTTGAGGCTAAATTGATTTTATTGATGTATTATATTAAGTTAAAATAAGTGTTCATTCAGTATTGTCGTAATTTTCATTATTACAAAAAAAAATTATAATAATAATTAAAAAACTATTTTTAAAAAACGGCCGATTAATCGGTATCGGCTTTTTTTGGGTCCTCCAATAAATCGGTACCGGCGTTGAAAAATCATAATCGGTCGACCTGTACTTCTCATCCCCGTCTCCGTGGTCAGGCTTCTCACCTACCTCTTCGTTATCGTTCTGGGACGCGCTGCTGTAACTGGCGAACTGCCTTTGCAGAGTGCTGAGTGCTTTGCAGAACTGCTGTCTTTCCAGAGTGCGCGCTGATTCTGTAACTAGCACATTGGTTGTCTCTTCAGTCGTGTGCTGCACTCTGTTATGTGAATGATTGGCTGAGCCTTGGATACAGCCAGTATTGCGCCAAACGCGCATCACTCGTTCGCTTACAGCCAGTAGTGATCCAAAGCCCACCCTGTTTGAATGTTAAATGACGAGACAGAGGCGTTGATGCGAGTGACCAGTCTTGTTCAGTACATTACAACACATCCGGGTATCTCAAGCACACCGGTAAAAACACTGGAGTTGCAGTAATTAACATTTACCAACAGATGGCATCACTGTGCCATAACACACCCCAACTTTTCTCATCGGCTCTACACGATTCATGTAGGTCACATTTCGCATCCCTGATTTTCATATTTCTTCGTTCTGGTCCCCCATGGGAATCAAACCCACAACCCTGGCGTTGCAAGTCCCATGCTCTACCAAATGAGCCACACGGGACCAATAATCAAATAAAAATGTCTGACAATCTTTCATTTTGTGGTGAACTGTTCCAGGCCAGGGAGTGAGGACAGCCTTAATTACCTGTTGTCCACAAAAGACACGGCATAGTTGACAGCCAGACCAGCAGGTATCCCAGCATCTTTAAAGAACTGGATCCACTCCGAGGTGGCTGAAAAGACAGAGGGAGGAGCGTTAAAAACAGCTCAAGTAGCTGATAAAAAAACAAACACCTTGACTTTAATTGCTTTAGTGTTTAATATAGCTCTTAAAAGATACTTGTACAAAAGTGATGATCTTAAAACGTATTTTGACAAACTTATTTTTCAATGGCAATACTAAAAGCCATAACTTATTGACCTTCAAAGTTAAAATTGAAAGCCATCTGATTAGGCTATATCCATATACAGTGAGCACCAATGGAAGATGCCAAGTGGAAACCCTGGGGACAGGACAGCATGCTGAAGTCAGACAACACATGCTCGACCAGCCAGCTAGGTGTTATTTATAAAACCATGATGGATCGCCTTGTGGTGACAGCGAAATTCCACTGGGGTTCATAGACACATTTGATATTGCCAGTGTTTCCACCAGAACGATAATTCTGCCGTCAAAGCGGATCAGTGAGGTGTAAAGGACTTCATTTTACAGTTTCAGGCACAACAAAATCGTTTTTTAATCAAACTGAGTGGTCTCTGGTTAGCTAACTAGAGGGAGACAACAGGCAGCTAAAGTCAGTCCCAACATTAGCTAAAGGGCCTTGGTTGCAGTGTGTGGGCTACTCGTCGCGAACATATAAAATAACTTGCTAACTGAACTAGTTAACCAACCGTTCTGTCTAGGTTTAATTTCACGATGGCCTGCACGAAACGTAATGAAACAAAGCGACCTTTCGGTAACGGTAGTTGTTAGACTAGCGATCTACCCCTCCATCACGCTAATGTTAGAACGCTAACTGTTACATGTGTAGCTGTGGACTAGCTGACTAGCTACTAGTTGACTTGCTAGCTAGCCAATTTAACAGTAGTTAATGTGAATGAAAATGTAAGGTACGAAGTTGTAGTCAATCTAGCTATCAGTCAACTCGGTGGCGCCAATGATAAACTAGTAATCAGTCCCACTTTTGTTTGTGGTAAAAAATGTAACCACAAATAAGAATGATGCATGAGCAATTTTGAATAGCTAACGTTATCTAGCTAGCTAAACGGCTAACGTTAGCTACTACATTCTAGTCGGCACTTGAGACCGACATACAGAAAACAGTATCTTTACATTCTGAAAAATAAACATCCTTAATCAGTATTCTAAGAATAATTGATAACAATTAAATATTTTTGGAGTCTTTTTAAGCGATCTTCCAAGTTATCTGGGCCCTTTTATATCACTCACCTGTTGTTACGGACGCCATGTTCACAGAAGAACAGCTGCATCCAGGAGACAGCTCCGTTCGTGACGTAATTTCCGTTGCGTTTCTGAAGTGGCATATTTTCACCACCAGAGTACAGTGTAAGCCTTCAATCTACTGCCATCAATTGTCGTTCATTTTTTGGAGACATTTCAGTGACATTACATTTTATGACAGAGGTTGGAATGGAATAAATGGAACAGTATCAAACAGATCAAACATGTGGAGACCACGTTTGATTCCGTTCCATCTATTCTATTCCAGCCTCTACAATTAGCCCATCCTCCTATAGCTCCTCCCACCAGCCTCCACTGGGCCACACACACACACACACACACACACACACACACACACACAACAAATCACCTTGATAATATGTTGCTGTTTATTGAATGCCATTTTCTCGACAATAAAGATTTGGACGGTAAATATAAACAGTTACGGAGGGGATAGCTCACTCAGCTTTCACAGTCTATCAACAACAACGATGAGTAAAGCCCTCCCCTCCGTCAAGTAAAATAAGAGAGAATGGAGGAAAGTAGTTAGAATGGGGTGGACACAGAGAGAGAGAGAGAGAGAGAGAGAGAAAGAGAGAGCGAGAGAAATAAATATGACAGGTGTACTGTCATAACATCTGGTCCATTTGAAAAAGATAGACAGTACTGTATAATATAATCAGAGGTTAAATTGATTCATTCAGAAACAGATGCAAGAGAAGGTTATTGAGCATTACATTTCATCAATTATGATACTTATTTTATGCATTGAACAAGGACAAGTGTGTAGTTATCAAAGCACCATCATTAGATCGATCACTTGAGTAATAGTGTTTGTACCACTGATGCAGCACCCTCTCAATATCCTCCAATAAAACCCATTTAGTTTTGGGCCTCAGCTGTTACAAATAGTCTCAATGTCTCGAGAAAAAAATCCTGTCAAATTTCTGAGTCCATTTTCATTGGTCACTGCTGATCACAACAATGCAACCGTTGCGTCACAGAAAAATACAAATATATGTTTACATATACAGTCTGTGATTTCTTTCTTTTTCTAGAAAAGGCATTCGAGGAAAAGACGAAGGTTCTACGGAAGGAAATAACAGAAATAAGGCATCAAAGGAAAATGCTAAGAAATTGAGTGTTTTGAAATATTTCTTTAAGATTCATATATTTATAATCAAGGTCCATCCCTCAACCTCCACTCAATTAGGTCAAGACCTCTTGGCCCAAACATAGATACAGGGCTATGTGAATGAAAGATCGCAGTACAGTTTATAACGGGTTGAAAATCACAGCAATACATGATCACACTGGACACATAGCGTAGCAGAAAGAGAGTGCCAGAAGATTTCTGGCACTGTGTAAATGACGTTTTACAGATGATTTGCTACATGTCTATCTCAGACGATATGACTGCTGCATCTCAAAATTTCAATTTCAATACATAACATCGTAAGTTTGCAACTCAAGGGAAAATAAATCATTTGTCATTCACAAAAATGGTAAAAGACCTCTTGTCTGTTCCAGTCAGTCTTATATCAGGTATTTGTATGAAGGCAAGTTCACTGATACAACAAAGTTACTGAGTTTATTTCATCATTTCTACATGTGTCCATGGCCCATCTCAACTTTGATTGTTAGAAAAGGAACTTCCAAAATGACTTATCCTCTCAGTTCTCTCCCTCAATCCTCCTCTCTCTATTTCTCTGTCTTTACCTTTCGGTCTCTCTGTCTCTCTCTGTCTCTCTCTGTCTTTGTCTGTAGGCCTCCAGTGATGGCGTGAATAAACAAATCACACGAGGGAGGTGGTGTGAAGGCAGTATTGGCCACCAGCCTGGACACTGCAGAAAATGCCATTTCCGGAGATGAGAGAAGGGTAGAAGAGAAGGGGGGTTGACAGTGAGCAAGCATCTGCAGTGCGGACAGACTCTCTCTCTCTCTGTGTGTGTGGTCTATATAAAGGACACCTTAGACGGTACAGATTAGAAAACGAGATTTATGTGAACTGGACCTCATTTCCTGATCTGTCTAGTGCTGACACAAGTGCGTATTCTTCTTCCTAACCTGATTTCCAGGGTAAGAGAAAAATGACATAACATTCTCTGAGAGAATGCATGGTTGGGATTCAAGAAATCAATGCGATGCTGTTTAGGGTGTGAAATAAGAAGAATATCATCGGCATGAATATTCAAACATGCTCTCGTTCAGTGGAAGAACCATGGTATTGTTATTTTTGTCCAACTCTGGAGACTCTGTGAGCGCTTTTGATGGAACAGGCCCATGGACCTCATCACTGATAAGACTTGTTGTAAGTGAACCTGCCAGAACAGGATGTACTATGATAAGGTCATCTGATATACTACAGGTAGTGCCACAAAACCGTTCCGTACATGTGCCATCTATCAGTATAAACCCCTTTCACACATCATCAACAATGCCATGGTAGGTTCATGGAAGGAAATTAAAAAGGCAATGACGTTCGTCATTCGAAAAGGGCATATAAGGCCTGTCCCTTGTCTTACCAGTTGAAGCCTGGCACGTAAGTTATTTTGGAGGGGCCCTCTTTAAAATTCACAACTAAGACTTTAGCCCATCTAATGATAAGCCAAACACATTTTTTTCTCTATCACACCTCCATTGATATTTCAACAATAACTACTATGAGGTGAATATTTTAAAGAGAGCAACTCTCAAAAAGCTCTCCAAAAATGTCTGTTGATTGAATCACATGATAACTACTTTATTGAACAAGAATGCACACTAGACTCTAACAGACTTCTCAACAAAAACATTCAATTAAAAATTATTTGCATCATTAATACTTTAATATGTATTTTGACATTCAATTCATATTAGCTTCCTCATTTTGGGTCCGAAGGGGACTAAAGTGGTGACATTAAGCTTTGGCGGTGTAGGCATTGGGACTGACCTCACAGAGAAAAACAAACAGGCAAATGTAAAAGCAAAGGCAATAGCACCACCTCAATAATCTCATCATACTGACGAGCTGCAGTACATGCCGTATCACGTGTTAGATATAGTTATCCTAAATAATGTGCTTTATATATAAAACATATGAGCACAGGCAGTGATAATGTGCGTCATATTGAGGGAATGGTTAAGTATGGTAGTTTATTAGAATTCTTTGTTCTTTTAGAAAAATATCAATTTTAAAACCGGCCTCAACAACCACCTCTGTTTCCTCATTGACAAAAATATCCCTTTTTTATATTTTCAAACATTCATACTTTACAATCATTGTACGTACACTTAAATATACACATCATCTGAAGGAATATGCATATGCTTTTAAGTATACTTTTGTCAAATATTAAAAAATATATAGTGCACATGCCTCTGAAGTTGCCAAACCTAATATAAAAAATCAAATAATAACACAATACAATAATAATAGTAACATTAAGGGGAAAGCCTCCCCTGAAAGAACAAAAACGTCCGGCAGCGACAACACAGGTAAGAGCGGAGGACAGAGCAAAAACAAAAAATACATAAAACGTAACAAATGTCACTTGAAAATAAAAGGAACAAATTCACAGGTAAATGAAGAACACATACTCATAAACACCCCCTCCTCTTGTCTCCTCTGTGTGTCCGGCTCTGTATTGTGCTCTAACATCGTGTCAACCTCAATCAAGAAATAAATAAGCGGGGCCAAGTGGCTCAGAGTGGGATACACTCACGATAAATGCACCTCCCACTAGGAGAGGAACAGAGGCCACTCATCCCAATGTTCAGAGGTTGGTTGAATATTCCTTTAAAAGTATCTTTTTAAAAAACATTAATGGTTCACTTCTGATACCAAATAGACTCATGTCTGACAAATGCTTTTTACCAAAAGGACATACCTCTCAATGTTTTTTTTTTCTTCTCATCATAACATTTTCTCTGTCAAAGGTAAGACTTAAAAACAACAACAGAAAATACTTGGTGATAAAGGAGGGGGGAAGAACATTGTACACAATAGTATCAGTAACGAATGGAGGACAATTCAGATGCTTGAAAGCGACGGTATGAGTATTTGTGTGGACCCAGGGTGAAGAGACTTTGCAGTATGGCGGTGGTACTATGCCGGTAAGAGGTAATACATCCACACTGTTGGCAAGAGCTGGATTTTCTTTTGGCTTTTTTAAATTCAATTTAGGCTTAAGAGTACAGGGGGCTCATCCTCTGTCTCTGCCAAAGTTTCAGCTCTCCCTCTAGACCTCTACCTCGGCTAAAGCCTCTTCTCTCACTCTCCTGCCGTCCTCATCTCACCAGCACAACACAAGTCTCATTTCATCTCCATCGTTTCAACATCCAACAATGGCTCAGGAGAAGAATGAAAAGAGTGACAACCCTTTTGCATTTGTGTCCATCCTATTTTGTGTCTTTTCAATGTGTGTTTTTTTGCTTTTTTTTTTTTTTTTAAAGGTCTACTTTGAGCGAAACACTCCAGGGCTCCTCAGTGGGGGGTGCGTCCGTGTCCATGTGGGGGGACGAGGGGGACGTGTGAGGTGGGCCGGCGCTCAGTCAAGGTCCCAGGGTCTGGAAGGGCTCGGCGTGCTCTCAGGGTTCGAAGACTTCAAAGAGACAGAGAGAGAGAGAGAGAGAGAGAGAGAGAGAGAGAGACAGAGGAGAGAAACAAAGATGGAGAGATGGACGAAGAGTAGACGGCAGGATAAAAAGAGAAAGAGCCAAATAGCTGGAGGCTGTGACGCCCTCCCCTTTCCAAGTCACAACTAATGACGAAGAAGCAAGAGGAACCGAGAGGATGAGGAAGGCGGGAGGGGAGAGCAAGAGCTCAGCAGTCTGGCCTCAAAAGAAGACCCAAACCTAAGTCTTTCTTCAATATTCCTGCTTGCACAAATACATTCAGCATGAAGAGAGGGATGAAGAAGATGAGAGCAGGAGCAGTGAGAGAGGGATGACCGACAGAGGGAACGAAGGGGAGGATAAGTGTGCTTGTGGGATCGCAGGTGAGCATGTTACTATTTACTGTATGCACTGTACGTGCACGTCACAAGACGTTGAAAGATTCATTGTGAATTAAGCCGGGTATGATGTCAGAGAATGCTTCACAGATCGACTGACAACTCAGAGCCCAGAGTTTTAGACTCAATTTGAATTCACTTTAAATACTTGATTAGTTATATTTAGTTTCCTCATAAGGACAACGGTGTGCACTAAATGCTATGTGGTCAAACTTTGCTTGATTTCATGTTTACTTGGTCTGAATGTGTGTGAGTTTGTATGGCTCATTATATAATGTATGTTTATCCATGTTGTCGTCTACCGTGAGCAACTGTTTTTTGCCGTATATAAGTGATTGACATAGGGGCGTGTGTGTGTGTGGTGTGTGTGTCTGTCGGTCAGTCAGAGCGCGAGCAGCGAGGGCGAGTTCAGGGAATCAGAGGACTGCTCGCTGCTGCTGTTTCTCTGGTGAGCGCTGACCCCGCAGGCTCCCTCTGGGTAGCTGAACACAAATGAAGATGTGTATGAAGGGTTGTAGCTGCCAGCGGCCGCGCCATCATGGTGACCACCACCCCCACCGTCGGCCACCAGGCACGGCCCACCCGGCGCAGGCTCGCTTGAGCCATAGAAAGAACTAGAAAACGCTACCTCCTGCATCATCTCCGGCTGCGGTTGAACCTGTTGCTGAACCTGCTGCTGAACCTGCTGCTGAACCTGCTGCTGAACCTGCTGCTGAACCTGCTGCTGCTGAATCTGCTGCTGTTGCTGCTGCTGCTGAACCTGCTGCTGTTGATGCTGCGAAGTAGAAGGCTGTGAGGTGTAGGCAGGAGGCAGGTAGAAAGTGTCCTCCACAGTCAAGCCCACGATGGAGACGGGAGCCTGTTGGGGCAGTGGGGGCTGATGCTGGAGCTGTGTGGAGCCTGAGGCCTGCTGCTCCTGGTAGGGGATCTTGCAGCTGGGCTGGTGAGCCACCAGGACAAACTCCAGGCGCTCCTTCTCCTTCTGCAGCTCAGAGATCTCAGCCTCCAGCTCAGACTTCTCCTCCTCCAGGATGTCGGTCTCCTGTGGAAGGAAGGAGGAAAGGCGAGAGATAGAGGGAGAAGAGGGTTAGACTTTACAGCTGTTTGAATTCTATGTCTATGGAGGTGGATGCATGGCTACCTTTCTAGATATAGATAGGCCTACATGTTTCCTCCTTGAAATAGATAGCATAGCCTATGCTAGCACTAGTATATTAGACTATAACAACTGTAGGCACAATAGACTGTAACAAGCACTATAATCATCTTTGCTCACTTCAACTTCTGTTAATAACCAGCCACTTAAATAACATTGTGTTCCTATTACTCACATACACAGTCATTACCATAAGCCTAGTAATGCAGCGTAACACACTGTATATAATTATTACCATAAGTCATTTTGACAGTAAGAACTCCAGCCAAGCTTACCCCTTGCAGTCTGTCAGTGAGTTCGCGCCGGCGGTTTCGGCATTTGGCGGCAGCCAGCTTGTTCCTCTCGCGTCGAACACGCCTCTTCTCCTGCTCCTCTGGAGTCAACTGGAGGAAAAGAATGAGAGATTAAAACAAACCCAAACTCTGTCTTTGCCTCTATCTCGCTAGCTTAGAATAACACATATATAGATGTCTCATCAAACACAGTATCATTAACAAAATGTGGTGAATGTGTTAACTCTGGCTGTCTATCCATTTGACATATAAAGATTGACGCACAGGGCATACACACACACTTACAAACACACCAACATCTCCATCGTCACTCACAGACTCGTCTCGTACACGGCGACTACGGGTCCTAGACTGGCGGATGGGGCCCGGGGCTGGCCCCGGGGTATCAGAGCCTGCGGGAGTAAAGCCTGAGCCAGAGGAATAACTGGGCCCTGGCAGATCATAAGGGTCTACCAGGGAGACAGACTGGGTCATAGTAGAGGTTCCCGTCCCACTCTGGCCAGAGGCCTGGGACGAGATGAGAGTTGGCTGCACCATCCACTGCAGGTCCTGGCTGCTGGTGATGGCTGTGACTGTGGGCACAAAGGAGCCAGGCATGTCTACTCCTCCACTGCTGCCCCCGGAACCACTGCCTACCCCTTCCCCGCCTCCAGCAGACACACAATCCTGGAACACACAGAGATGGAGGGGTTAGACATGAACACAGACAGAGAAATGTGATGCTGCTATACAATGCAATGACAACAAGTGACTTACTCTTTAAACATTGCTTTGTGAACTACTTAGATGTTGATTTCCTTGAACATAAGAGGGTAGATATCACAGCAGAAGATTGCATAGCCTTGATGTCCATAAGACACAAACTTTCAGGGTACAGTTTGACGCACCCATTCTAATTACAAGTCATCTATAAACAAAGTTTGAATAAAATGCCACCATTGCAAACATTTACCATGTGGATGAGAAGCTGACTGGTATAATGCATTATGATACTGTTATAAATGCATTGTACGTCCCCCTTATAATGTCTTATTATGATCCTAACTTAATAACAACAATCAATTTAAATGTGTTAAAATGTAACACATGTATAACCCTTATAATAACATCATGAAGGCTCATACAAGCTTACAATAAGTAATAAAGCATATCAGAAAATGTCACTCTTATGGAATGATTGAATGCCAGTGAGAGTTGGAGTCTCCCAAAATTCCTGCAGAACAACGTTATAAATGGATCACTGCAAGAATAGATTTAGGTGCCCAAATCTATCCTTGGCTCTCTCTGCTTTAATTAGAACTGAGACGAGCAGTGATGCCATAGTAAACTCGGAAAACATTAATATTAATATCAAAGCGTGTAAGGCGAGGGGGCATGCAGCTTTGAGGAGACCGCCTAAACCAATCAACTCGTTCAAAAAAGTCCCCCCTTCTCCTTCCTCCTCCCCCGTCACACCCCCGGCGTTCCCTTAGCAACGCAACGTAACACTCCAAAATAGAACGCATTTACGTCACAGCGAGCCCTGAACTGGGAGCGTGGAGAGAAGCGAGCAGAGGCGGAGTATTTTTGTGCATACGTAGAAGAGTGCCAAAACGCACAAGCGGTTCTGGGGGGGACAGTGCCCCTGTGAGAACAATTTTGGACCCCCTTGTGGCCCCCCTAAATGTGGACTATGAAATAATTTTTACATAACTAATTTTTGCTATCGTTCTTTTTTTACATCCGTTATTAGACAGTGGCAACGCGGAACATGGTCTTTTGCCTGCTAATGCCTGCAATGCAGTGAAGAAAACGACATGACAACAATAACGTCTAATGTAACTGGCCCCTCTAACAGTACAACTGCCCCCAGCTTGGCCCCCCCAGTTGAAATGGTCTAGAACCGCCACTGCCAAAACGTTGTCATCCGTTGCGCGGGGCGTTGTAAACTAACCACCAAAGACAGTACACGTTGCTAGTAGCATTGGCAAAGCCTGAGTCAGAGATCATGCCGGCCGGCAAGCCTTTACTACAGTAAAATTCAAGTGCCTGTAATTTTCCAGGACATTAGCAGCATATGTTTAGCATTGTTGATCCGACGTGAAAGGGGAATGTTCTTGCCTTTCCCTATCATAGAACCTTTGTAATAACAAGCTTATAATAATGATGATACTCAGGTTGATAAATCCAAACTCTGCATGGTAGAACTCTAATGCGACAAGGTATAACTGCACCAGCGTTTGCAAATGCTACTGAACTGTAGAGCATCATATGAAATAATGCTAAACTTAACCCATATTCCTGGAATACAGCCCACGGCCACATCATCATAAACAACATAAATCAGACTTCATGCATTATTATATAAACATCTGTCAAATGAAATGTTGCCTCAATATTATAATAATAAACTTTCGGAAAGTGGGGGAAAAGGACACATAAAACTCCCTTTCTCGAATAATTGCTCAAAGTAAAGACATTTGACTTATTGTACCTACCTGTGAGGCACTGGCCGGCGGGCTCCCGAAGGAGTCCACGGAGGAAAGGTACTGAGACTCAATAGACGGGGACGAACTTCCACGGGAGATGGTATCAAAGTCACCGGGGAACCCTTGGAACATTACCCCGGAGGAGCCGAGTGAGAAACCTACAGTTCCCGGAATGAGTGTGATGTCACCTGCAGTTCGAGCGCACACACATGGTCAAGGGGAGAGAGGGGAGACAGCTGTCAGTTTGCTGTCATTGAAATGCAATCTCATGTATCTAGGATATGGTCAACAGTAAACATGCATAACTACAAACCTTGCTTTACGTGTAGCCTACATGTATATCGGAAATAACGTAATAAGAACCGTGTTGCTGCATTATCTAACATTCACGCTAAGAAAGTATTTTACCGTTATTGTGTTCCTTATTGTGCTCCGGTAAGATGCTCTTGGTCTCTTTCCAAAAAAGTTGCATGAAGAAGGCAATCGAGTTCCCCGCTAAGGAAACTGTCCTTACGTTCCGGATTTTAAAAACTCATTGATCCAATTCAGAGTCCGCTAAAATATGTCCTTTGTCCGTTTTTCCAATGTGCAATTATAGATCCATGTAAAAGTCCACTATGGGTAAACTGATCAGCGATATAGAGTCTCAGCCCACAGAAGCGAGTCTTGTCTTATGAATGAATCCATGGAGTACGAGCGAAGCATTGTAAAGGACACGAAGTCCCGCCTCGGAGTTCCGCTGACGTACGTGCCCATTTATGGGGTTGTGTTTTTGTTTGGTATCCTTGGTAATGACGTTTAGCTAGGGATTCCCTCTCCCACAGAAATGGTACAGCAGACGAGAATAGAAAATGTTACTAACACAGCCTCGAAATATTTCTAACCAATAAACAATTTCGGATAGTAAATTTAATGAAGCAACATGTTTTAGTGTGCACTTAGCCAAATTATGTATCGTAAAGCAGATGAAACGATAATCCAAATGCACTTGTTAGTATTCTGGAGGTGTCTGCTCATGTAGACTAATAATTATTTTGTAGATTAAGGAAAAAGCCTACATATTGTAGAGTTAAGCTCCAGATCAAGTAAAACTTTGAGGGCTAGTTTGGCCCATTGCCTAATGAATTTGTTCATGAATAAGACAGGCAAGATTATTAATGTACAGACTGTCTGCCTCGAATACATATTATTAATCTTTGCATAGGCCTAAAGTGATAAATAAATATATAAATTAATATAGATCTTGCATGTAGGTTAGCAGATATATAGCCTAGTATATACTGTAGGCTATAGCCTAGTGACAATGAAATGGGATATTACTGAAATGACTTCTAAAGGAACATCAATGAAAAGAAGGCTATGGGACAGGCAACTTCGTACTGGCACTATTCAAGTCGGCATATTTAGACCGGTTGGCCATTATAAACATATACACATTCCATTGTCAATTTCTTACGCAATTGTGTTGGTTTGACATCGATCACAAGAGGAAGGAAGCACACCAGGCAAAGAGAGAAAATCCTCTCGGGTAAACTTTCTCACGGACACGCCCTCGGGAGTTCCCTTTCTTGAGGAGGCCGTGGAATCCCTCGTTCTAGAACTGGATCATCTGCTGCTGGGATTTCGACAGGTTTTTCGCGCTGGCAAGTTTGAACGCATTCATTTATTGTTTTTTATCATTGCATCAAATATCATAAATATTAGTTTGTGAGCTGGTATTTTAGACTGAAATGGAGAAGGTCGAGGCAAAGCATGCGAAGCAATAAGCAAGTGTTTTTGGACTTCCATTCGACATGTGTTTGTATGAGTGGAGCATCTTCAGGTAACTCATCTATGGGCTGTGAGTCTATGCACTCATGGAGAAGATAGCAAGATAGACGATGTGTTATTCATGAGCGTGGTGTGTGAAATGTGCAGAGGGCGTCGCTGATCAATGATTCTGTTGTCAATATTTTTTTCCACACAAGTTCCCAGAATAACAACGAGGGGTATTCTTTATTCAAGAGTCTCCAAACGTTTTACCAGAAAATATGTAAACAGATTGAAGCTGAGCGTTCCCGACACGGATAGTGGGCAGTAGTGACGGAAATACACTGCTGTCACTGCAAACATCATCCTCTGTCGAACTGTACAGAAACATTATTGATTTTATTTTCTGTAGCCTGCTCCACTCTTCGTAAAGACGCCAATGGGAATATGGCAGGTGGGAGGAGGTGTGTGAGTGAGTGTGTGTGTGTGTGTGTGGGGGGGGGGGGTAAAACGTCGTAAAATGTCACCGCGGCAGGCATGCTGTAGAATACATCGGTGTATAAAATGACTGGGAATAGTGGAGATAACAACAATTAGTCAGCACTACAACGTCACCGATGAGGAACGTTCTGTACTTTGTCGGTGCTCAATCGCGATGAGTAATCCGTACAGATGGTCCATGGTAAACTCTGAGGTCTTAACAATACCACATACATGTACCTACCTACACAGGAGAGCAGAACGTGTTCTATTATATTAGAGGAAGGTGGTTCATAATCAGGGAAGTTATCAAGAAGATATGGCTGGAGGGATATTATTGAGATCAATAGCATACCTTACATTTCACATTCTAATTGCACTGATTGTAACAACGACAACAACCACAACTAACTACCATTAAGCTGTTTAAGAAAGGAAAAGGTCGTTGAATTGAGGGAGAACTGTGGCGGCAGGTAGCCTAGTGGTTAGCGCGTTGGGCCAGTAACCTAAAGGCTTGTAGATCGAATCCCCGAGCTGACAAGGTAAAAATCTGAACATGGGCCGTACATACGAATTTGTTCTTTACTGACTTGCCTAGTTAAATAAATAAAAAACATCTGCATCAGGCAAACAGCAATTCCCTTGTCATAAACAGACCTGCACTGCAAGCTGAGGCTAGCTAGACATAAACAAGAAAAGCCAAGGTGTGTACAGCATCTTTAATAGCGTGCATACATATATAATCAACGAGACTTGTCTATGTTATATAACGGCTAAAACAAGACAACATCGGTTTTACAGACCAACCATGTGCTTACAATCCCTTTCTCACCACAATCCCTTTCTCACCACGTCTGCTGCATGTTTGTACAGCGTTGCGTTGCCTTGGAGATACCGTTCCAACACGCCTGACGTAGAGACGTAGAACTTTTGTCTTTTTTTTTGTTTTTGTTGCTTGGCAACCGGTTTCCGCAGTAACCAGTTCTTGAGTGACAGGGCAGGGGCAGAGCCGTAGTTGAGGCAGGAATAACATGGCTGACTGAAATGTAGCTTTTCATCGAATCCACTCGTTTAACAGCGCATTTTGCGTGTTTTAAAGTTTGTGTTATAGCCCTGCCATCTCCGTTTACATATAAGTTAATGGTTTTGCGATGCATACATCTAACTTGTAGTCGTGTGAAGCGTCCGGAGATACTAGCTACAACAGCGCAGCATAGCAAGCATTCTAGCTAGCCTAGCTACAGCAAGCTAAATTGTCCCCTAACTTGCTTTTCAGGAGATTCCTCTTGGTTGCTACTCGTGGCTAATTGGTTTGGTCGGGAATGAATTCTTGCAAAATAGTATACATTGAAATAGTGTACATTGTTCTGCTTAGGAAGTTAGCCATGCAGTTGTCATCTGCATCCAAGAGTTGTTAATACTCATTTTCATACAAAAAAATATGTTTAGGGACATTTCTCCTGCTGCTTGATAGAGATGTGGTGGTTTTGAAGTTCATGCAGAAGTGCAGAATAAAAATCTGCAGAAGTCTACGTGGTGCAAAATTACAGAGGTCTTACGACATTGACTGCCACTTATTGCACAATATTATTATCCACCATATGAATACTGCTATACCACACGGTCATGGCTATATTATTTGACTATCATTCATCATTTTCTTAAGCAAATGCCTGAGGCTAAATTGGTATTGTAAGCTACTCAGGGAAACCGGTTCTTAATGAAATACAAATCTCAAATAGATTTGATAAGCAAATTACCCACATTTTTCTTAGTTGTTTCTCATATGTGCGCCACCCTATATTTTATATTTAACCTTTATTTAACTAGCCAAGTCAGTATAGGCACCCTACAGATAAAGGAAATCGCATGACTTTCCCCTTATAAATGTGGTGACTGGTGTATAGGAAGATAAAAATGTTGTGATGGTAATACCGGTCAGATCTTTTGACCTGGTGGGGCTAGAGGAAAGCTGTTTGGGAGTACCTGTCGTAGACGTTAAGGAAACAAAACAATCATGGTCCCCAAGCCATATTAGCTGCAACCTGTTTAGCCTGGTCCCATGATCTAGTATGGTTATTTTATGGACCCATAACGACAGTCTAAAGAATTTGCTAAAACACACACACACCTTGGATCATGACCTGTGGCTGTGACCTGTTTGTGTGCGCTAGAGACTTGCAATGTGGAAAACAAATCAGTATGAACCACCATGCAGTTGACTTTTATTACTCTCCTAATGTTATAGTTTTACAGTATACTCCATTTGGTATCTAGTGTACCACAAGCATTTGAGACTCATTGATATCAGGTAGCCTAAATGTCAAACATGTAGCATTATACACCACAGTGGTGCTACAAGTGCTATATAAACCTGCATAACTGTTGAGATTTTACATTCTCTATCAGTGTCTGTGAGTTCATGCATTTTGCATTCCAGAGGTACTAAATTTGTAATGAACCAGTAGATCTGTCTTGTGCCTCAGTGGGGTTTGTTTCGCTTGTCCCTGCGTATTTTCGGGAAGCTGCTAATTCGCACCCTGCTCGTGAGGCCTGTGCCTGTTTTCTTGAGGGGCGGGGCATTTTTTCCCAGTCTTCCTGACCCAAATATTTGTTACCAGGCAACAGCCAGGCCCGTCCCACTCCAGAATGGTGTTGTTTACACCCCTTCTGTCTGCTCACCCCGACAACATTGCATAACCCTTCTCACAGACTTTCCCCACTGAAATAAGTTTGACCTGGATTGTTTTCTCTCCAGCACACCACAACTCCCACCCCCTCCTGTTAACCACAGAAATATAGCTAACTTTATCTCCAACGCTCTCTCAACCTTTTCCTTCTCTGTTGCAGCTACTCACTTAGTTTGCGAGACAAAAGTTCTGCAGAATAGTTCAGGGCTTTGAGGCAGGCAGGTTACGGGGCTGTTGCTTGCTTTGTGGGTTAGCTCTTGGCTACACAGTTGTATGGCAGTACGTATGACAGCTGCTTTTTCTGATATAAGGGAGAACCTCTGCCCCTGTAACCTCTCCTTCTCCATTCCTAGTCCGTCAAATCCAGTCATTATTTCTTGGCAGCATAGATGGGCCGTTGCCTCAGCCTAAGCAAACATGACTTGTATTTGTTATATTAACTGGAATATAGCAGATATGAAATTAATACCATTGGCCGCTTGAGCGAAACTTCTATGAGCTCACAATGACCCTCAAACTTTTGAACCTGTGGACTTCTCCTTTTTCTGTTTGTTAAAACCTGTTAACTTCCCCCTTTTTCTGGCTACAGTTGCTTTAACACATATTTCAAACTACGATATATTACCACTATGTTGAACCTATTATTAAAACGTTGCAACTATCTGAGGTATGTACTGAGCAAAATGTTTTATTCAGCTCAGGAAAGAGTAATGTCTCTACCTCACACTTCCATAACTACAGTTAAGTATGTATCATGTCTCCACACTCTGTTTATTTGGGGAGGGAGACGGGGAACCCCTGTCCACCTCTGTGTGGCGGTATCTCGCTCAACATTCAGTCGTGCCTGGAAACATCTGGAACGTCTGGGAGCAGAATGAGGTCATACCGCTACCTCCTTCCTGCACTCTCTCTCTCACTGTACAGCTGTCTGGGTTGTGTTATACTTGGACCACAGACCAGGGAGTGTAAAACAGGATTTGCAAGGGCTAGGACTGAAATAACTTGATTAACTAGACCTATCCTTCCTCTGCTCCTCCTGCGTCGCTCTGTGGTCAGACAGACAAATAAACAGACAGCCAGGGTCATTCACTTTTACTTTCTCTTATGGTAGATCACAATGAACTCAAGAGGGCTCGCTCAGAGATGCACAAAAACAATATGACTTTCAAAATGGGGAAATGGATCAGCTTTAATATTACAGATAGATTGTACGTTCTTGAAAAAGAAATGGAGAGCCTTACACTCTAGGAGCTCAGATGCAATAATTTTATATCCAACGTTTTGGACAGACAAGCTGTCTTCATCAGAATATAATGACAAACACTGCAGGTCTCTAATTTATATACTTTGAAAGGACACACACAGGTGTCTGTAATCATGGCAGGGTGTGGCTTGATTTCATTGGTTGATTTACAGATATAACTATAACATATAAAGAGCATGAATGGATAACATACGATTATAGATACAATTTGGCTACATAGGCCTACAAACATTTACAATGGATAGCAAAAACACAATAAACACAAGAATGGCTTCAGATCAAAGTCTACGTTGAGACCGAAGGGAGCAAAGGGTCTTTAAATTAAAGATCCAGGCAGCCTCTCATTTTAACAATAAATTGTCAAGGTCACCCTCTTTCCTAGGGAGGGTGACGTGTTTAATGCTGATATAGCGAAGGGACAAACTATAGTGGTTCGCTTCCAGAAAGTGGGCTGCAACTGGGTACGTCAGGTTCTATCAATTTAATTGTTAACATATGTTTTTGTAAGAGCATGCACAACAAATATAGACGGGATGCCTGTCAATACATTCCTGTGTCTATAATTGTCGACTGCGTAATTTTTTTTTTCAATTGACTTTCTTTTTTTGTCTGAGTGAATCCTTAGCCGTCAGCAGAAATGAACATGGCTTGATCTATTGTATCATGCACTGCATATGAGTTGGGTACCTAAAGCTAAATGCAATCAGTGGGTTTTAGTATTCCGCAGCTCTCCGGGACTCAGACAGCGCGTCAAACCTAGCCTACTTTCAACAGGCCAACTGCCAGACAGGGAGGGAGAGATGGAGGAGAGGGTCGAATGCCAAGATGATTATTCCCCCCACTCACTTTTCTCTCGCTCACCGTGTCTCTTCGTCCATTTCGTTTGCTCCTGTTGTCTTTGTTTCAACCTATTTCTTGCTCTCCATATTCCCCTACCTCCTCCCCTTCTTACTTATATAAGGGATGCCCTATTTTTCAAGGCACATTACAAGGAGGGAAATAGGGAGTGAGTGGGAGAGAGAGAGAGAAAGAAAATAAGAATTTAGAGACATTGGAGGAAAGATAGTTCAAATAAGATTGGATGGGAGAGAAAGAGATGTCAAGACAAAGAGTTCTGCATGTTCTTCCTTCTTCCCCTCACCCCATCTCCACCGTCATTACCCATCTCACCCACACACTCCCCTCTGCTCCTCACCCCTCTTACCCACACACTGCTCTCTGCTCTTCACCCCTCACCCATACACTCCCCTCTGCTCCTCACCCCTCACACATACACTCCCTTCTGCGCCTCACCCCTCTTACCCACACAGTTTCCGCTGCTCCTCACCCCTCTTACCCCCACACTCCTCTGCTCCTCACCCACACACTCCCCTCTGCTCCTCACCCACACAATACCCTCTGCTCCTCACCCCTCATCCACACATTCCCCTCTGCTCCTCACCCACACACTGCTTTTGCATTATACTCCTCACCCAACCTCCTTTACGACTCACCCCTCTTACAACTCTGCACCTACACGCTTAAAAATAAAAGGGTTCTTCAGCTGCCCTCATAGGAGAACCCATCGAATGACCCTTTTTGGTTCCACGTAGAACCCTTTACACAGAGGGTTCTACATGGAACTCACAGATGATTCTACCTGGAACCAAAAAAGGTTTTCCTATGGGGAAAGCTGAATAACCCTTGTTAGTGTACCCCTCTCCTCCTTACCGCTCTCACCTACACTCCCCTGTGCTCCTCACCCCCTCACCCACACACTGCCTTCTGCTCCTCAACCCTCACCCAACCTCCTTTATGACTCACCCGTCACCCACTCCTACAACTCAGCACCCCTCTCCTCCTCCCCCCTCTCACCTACTCCACCTTTGACCCCCCCCCCCCCCCCCCCCCCCCATATCTCTGATCCTCACCCCCATTCCTCCTCTGCTACAGCCCCACTGCTTCTGCATCAACCTATTCACTGGGCCAACATAGCCATGCAAACCAGGGCTTGGAAATCATATCATATCATATCGTTAACCTAACGTGACAGTGCATTTACTTCTGAGCAGGAGAACATCACTCCAACCCTGGAGGGCTGCAGTGTTTGCAGTGTCTTTACCTTTTAGACACCGACTGATTGAGACACGGAAAAACAGATGTCCATATGCTAATATTTAGGACATTGACTTGCATTGGTCTTGGGCCACAAAGGCTTAAGGGAGCAATTCTGTGGCCTAAATGCTCCCTGGAGACAGTGGTCAGCTAAACAAAACCAAAGCATGGATTACTGTTTTACCTTGTCCCTAGACTGGCTTACAGGGTAAGGAAACCAATATGTCATTTGGCTGAATTATCCCTTTGTAACAGGGTTGTATATACCAGTGAAGTGAATGATATGACTTTAGTATGGTTTTAATACTGTATAAAATGTATACTCATCTTCTTTTTATTAGTGAAGAAGGAAAACACAAACAACGTATACAAAAACAAACGAACAAGAGTCTCGTCAGGCACACAGCAAAACAAGAAACAATCTCCCACAAAATCCCATGACAAACACATTCCTATTTATAGGACCTTCAATCAGAGGCAACGATAGACAGCTGCCTCCAACTGAAGGCCCCAACACCAATTAGCTAAACATAGAAATACAAACGACTAGACTGAACATAGAAATAAACTAACATAGAACAATAACCAAAACCCTGGACTAATAAATCAAATACCCCTCTACATACACAACCACCCCGAACCATATAAACCAAATACCCCCTCTACATGAACACATACACAAACACACCCTGAACCACATAAAACAAATATCCCCTGCCATGTCCTGACCAAACTATAAGAACAAATAACCCCTTTACTGGTCAGGACGTGATATATAGCTACTCATTCCATTGTAGTTGTCCAAATATTTACATGATTTTGTCAAAGTTTTACTCAAGTGAAAGCATCTTTGACCACATGCTTGACTTACACACTGTTAGATCATGTTATATCTGCTTGACATTTCACAATTAACTGTTGTTTCAATTAGCAGTCAGTGACTGTGGTACACCGGTCACTTTTAGAGCACAATTTCTAGTAAACTGCCATGGATATACAGTGGGGGAAAAAGTATTTAGTCAGCCACCAATTGTGCAAGTTCTCCCACTTAAAAAGATGAGAGAGGCCTGTAATTTTCATCATAGGTACACTTCAACTATGACAGACAAAATGAGAAAAAAAATCCAGAAAATCACATTGTAGGATTTTTAATGAATTTATTTGCAAATTATGGTGGAAAATAAGTATTTGGTCAATACCAAAAGTCTCTCAATACTTTGTTATATACCCTTTGTTGGCAATGACACAGGTCAAACGTTTTCTGTAAGTCTTCACAAGGTTTTCACACACTATTGCTGGTATTTTGGCCCATTCCTCCATGCAGATCTCCTCTAGAGCAGTGATGTTTTGGGGCTGTTGCTGGGCAACACAGACTTTCAACTCCCTCCAAAGATTTTCTATGAGGTTGAGATCTGGAGACTGGCTAGGCCACTCCAGGACCTTGAAATGCTTCTTACGAAGCCACTCCTTCGTTGCCTGGGCGGTGTGTTTGGGATCATTGTCATGCTGAAAGACCCAGCCACGTTTCATCTTCATTGCCCTTGCTGATGGAAAGAGGTTTTCACTCAAAATCTCACGATACATGGCCCCATTCATTCTTTCTTTTACACGGATCAGTCGTCCTGGTCCCTTTGCAGAAAAACAGCCCCAAAGCATGATGTTTCCACCCCCATGCTTCACAGTAGGTATGGTGTTCTTTGGATGCAACTCAGCATTCTTTGTCCTCCAAACACGACGAGTTGAGTTTTTACCAAAAAGTTATATTTTGGTTTCATCTGACCATATGACATTCTCCCAATCCTCTTCTGGATCATCCAAATGCTCTCTAGCAAACTTCAGACGGGCCTGGACATGTACTGGCTTAAGCAGGGGGACACGTCTGGTACTGCAGGATTTGAGTCCCTGGCGGCATAGTGTGTTACTGATTGTCCCAGCTCTCTGCAGGTCATTCATTAGGTCCCCCCGTGTGTTTCTGGGATTTTTGCTCACCGTTCTTGTGATCATTTTGACCCCACGGGGTGAGATCTTGCGTGGAGCCCCAGATCGAGGGAGATTATCAGTGGTCTTGTATGTCTTCCATTTCCTAATAATTGCTCCCACAGTTGATTTCTTCAAACCAAGCTGCTTACCTATTGCAGATTCAGTCTTCCCAGCCTGGTGCAGGTCTACAATTTGTTTTTTGGTGTCCTTTGACAGCTCTTTGGTCTTGGCCATAGTGGTGTTTGGAGTGTGACTGTTTGAGGTTATGGACAGGTGTCTTTTATACTGATAACAAGTTCAAACAGGTGCCATTAATACAGGTAAGGAGTGGAGGACAGAGGAGCCTCTTAAAGAAGAAGTTACAGGTCTGTGAGAGCCAGAAATCTTGCTTGTTTGTAGGTGACCAAATACTTATTTTCCACCATAATTTGCAAATAAATTCATAAAAAATCCTAAAATGTGATTTTCTGGATTTTCTTTCTCATTTTATCTGTCATAGTTGACGTGTACCTATGATGAAAATTACAGGCCTCTCTCATCTTTTTAAGTGGGAGAACTTGCACAATTGGTGGCTGACTAAATACGTTTTTTCCCCACTGTAGGTGACCGTCTGACGAATAAATAGCAACAGTGTGATGAGAAACAGAAGACAGAGAGGAGGCGTACTGTAAATGTAGATACGGCTCTCTGCGTCTACAAATCACCTCTTCTGGTAAATCATGCACTCTGTGTCCCATGCCAACACACATCTTTAAATACCTCACTATGACGACTGAGATAGGGGTAACCTCATCACATTATGCGTGACCGAGTGAACCTGGGCTAAATTAGCAGCTTGGCAGCCTCCGTATGAACCCCCCCCCCCCCCCCAGCCACCACGGCTGTACAGCCGAAAACACCCCCACACTGCACCACGACTCCAGCACTATTCCTGTAGCCTCTCCTGCCACTATAGCACAGAAATAACAGCACCTCCAATAACAGACGCCAAGCCTATGTCATAGCATCACAGTCAGCACCTCACGGGGGGGGGGGGGGGGGGAGTGTGGCGGATCCCTGTATTATTATCTTGCTGGCTTGAACTGTTGAACTGATACAGCCTCTATGTTGTGTATGTTTTTTGTATTTGTTTTTTTAGTGGAAAGAGAAACACAGAGAGGAGTACCCCATCCTGGTACATGTGTATTGTGTCTGCTGGGCCCAACCTGGGCTAGACCACTGCTGTCACACTAACTCACCTATGTATGTATGTATGTATGTATGTATGTATGTATGTATGTATGTGTGTGTGTGTGTGTGTGTGTGTGTGTGTGTGTGTGTGTGTGTGTGTGTGTGTGTGTGTGTGTGTGTGTGTGTGTGTGTGTGTGTGTGTGTGTGTGAGAGAGAGAGAGATCTGTCTACTATCACCCCTTTCTGTCCTGAGGTGGATGGACTGTTGCCATGGGCAACCTGTGTGTAGTCACCTAAAGATGAACAGGAAGCTGTGTCTGAGCAGAGCTTCTATTTATAGGAGCATCAGAAAGGACAAGAGCATACATGTTTGTGTGTGTTTTTGTGACTTTGAGAGCACACAGGGTAACAGAGGGAGAAGGAGGCAGATTGTGAGACAGTTACGCGAGGGAGGGTGCAAAGGAGGGAGGGAGCAAAGGAGGGAGGGAGCGAGGGAACGTAGCGGAGGAGGCGGCGAGTGCGTGTTGATGCTGTACGTGGCGTCAGTATGATAAGAATAGAGACGGTGCGAGCAGCGCGGCTGAGGCATCACCTTCACTCCCTCACCGGGGCAGGCTGTACTCAACGTGTGTGTGAGGCTGGGCTGTATTTATAAACACAGAAATCATTTTACATTATCAAAGCGGATTTTTATTTTGGGCTACATTTTATTATTGCATTTTAACAGTTTAACTACATTTTCACTATTAAAAAGTCAAACGATGAAAGAGGGGAAATGAATACTTGGCTGTAATACTGAAAATATATAACAGAAATACTGAAAATACTTAGCTGAAATAGCTGATGTACACTGAGTGTAGATGAGGTGGAAGAGACCGGTTCAAGAAGGATTTTAAAGCCTTGAGACAATTGAGACATGGATTGTGAATGTGTGTCATTCAGAGGGTGAATGGGCAAGACAAAAGATTGAAGTGCCTTTGAACGGGGTATGGTAGTAGGTGCCATGTTGACGGGGGGGGGGGGGTCATGTAAAGCACTATAACACAATATGGCAGTAGAGTGACAGCGCTGTACATTATAGTAGAATATAATGTGCTGTGTGACATCGTCATCACATAATGCTTTGAGGCTGTTATTCTGACACTGCTAATGTGACAGTTCCTATAGCAGCGGGGTATCGCATGCTGACAAAGGCCAGGGTTTGTTTGTGTGTGTGTGGTGTGCGCCTGTGTGTGTGTGCGGACGAGGGCGCCGGTGGAGGCATGATGTTATCATATGGTCCTGGTCAGACAGAATGCCCCTGAAGTGCCCAAGCAGAAACCCCCTTTACAGAGCACGCTCACACGGTCAGTAGTCGGAGCAGCCACTCTAAAAGAACAGCAACTATTCAGGGTTAGAGGGCATTAGTAAGGGTATAGTCTGTATTAAAGGTGGGGTCAGGGTCAAGGTACTGTATAAGTTAGGCTTGAGGATATGGTCTGGCACTGGACGGGTTAGGGTCAGGTTATGGTTCATGGTTACCGTCTAGATATAGGGTTACGGCTAGGGTAAGTGTTGAAACAGGATGTGGACATGAAGTTAGGGTTAGGGCCAGGGTTTTGGTTGATTTTATGGTCAAGGAGGACTCACGGCTTTGATTTCTACGCCTTTGACCTCTGGGTTGCTCTCTGATTTAAACAAGGCTGGGGAGAAGGGACACAAACAAACACAATATCATAACCCGCAACAAAATATAACACACCTAAGTGTTTGTGTGTGTGTGTGTTGAAATACTGAATAGCTTGCGCAGCCCGGTGACACAGGCCACAAAGCCATGGAAAGGCAGGTGCAGCTCCCACAGCAGCTGTATGACCTGGCCATCACACTGCACACCTAGCAGGAAGGAGGAAGAAGAGAGGGGAGGAGAGAGTGATGAGGCAGGGATGAGAGGGAAGGAGAGAGAAATGTATTATTATCCATTCAAGAGGAGTCCCTGCTGAAAAAGAACAGCATAAACCAGCATACATTTCAAGCTGGTCCATGCTGGTCAGTGCTGTTCTGATGCTGGTCATTCTGGTCTGACCAGCATGGTCTAACTCAGGGATGGGAAACTCCAGTCTTCGGGGGCCTGATTGGTGTCACACTATTGCCCCAGCGAACACACCTGACTCCAATAATCAACTAATCATGATCTATAATCAACTAATCACTAATCAGTTTAGAATGCAATTTGTTTATTCAGCTGTATTTGCTAGGAATGGGGGAACAAGTGTTACACCACTCCGGCCTCCTAGGACTGGAGTTGCCCATCTCTGGTTCTAGCTGGTCATGCTTATCTGACCATGCTGGTCTATGCCGGTCCAGCATGGTCTAGCTCCCTCAAACTCAATCCTGGACCTCGAAGCCAGTTCCACTGTGTTTTTTCATTGTTCCCCTCTAATCAGAGACGGATTTAGACCTGGGACACCAGATAGGTGCAATTATCAGGAAGAACAAAAAAACAGCAGGCTCCAGACCTCATAGGGTAAGAGGTGAACATACGGCTGTGTTTTAAAAAAAACGTATTGGTCTTTTGACCAATCAGATCAGCTCTGAAAAAGATCTGATGTGAAAAGATCTGATGTGATTGGTCAAACCAATCCAATCTGTTAGTTGTTCCAGTTTAGATGGTTTGGTTGTCTCATTTATTCATCTTTCTAACCCTGGCAGTCATTCTGAATGCAGATTGTGGGTGAATAAAAGCTCCTGTTGCATATCCCCAGCCTGCCTAGATGTTGATAGGAATTAAACATCCCTTTGCAAGCCAGTATAATGTGACCTGCAGGCCTGATGTGGCCACTGTGTTATGGAAGAACTACGCCCTCACTGTATGATATATGTAATGTATTGTCTTAAATGATTAAGCACTTTGATGCTGGTACGCCTGCTCCCTCCAACACTCGACGTCACCGTTCCCTTCAGATAGCCCTCAGTAATAAGGCAGTATTCTGTAACGTATAAGGGTGGTAGTGAAGTTCAGGTGTACTTAACGACAGGGAGGTGTGCGCAATGATGGTTGCCAGGACCGGTGGTTAGTAGACCGACGTCGCCGGAGGGAGGGAGCAGGCGTGACAATACCGGCATCGTCAGCATAAACTGGTCACTAGCATACCAGCATCAAAATGTCCAAAACACAACTAAGGCTGGTCACTAGCAAACCCAGCACTAGTCAGCAGCATATGCTGGTCTATGCTGTTTTTTTTCAGCAGGGGTGGAGTGTAAAATGTAAACGAGGATATGAATGTGAAGTAGTGAGTGAATGGCAGGGTTCTCCCCAGAGAATATGAGTGGCGCTGTGGACTTGCTACGCCACTATGTACAACTTTATTTGTTATCGTTTAAGGACAGGCATCACACCCATAGGGTATTGTTCCGCTTGAGATTGCAGGAAATAGCAGTTACAGATGCTCAAAAACACAAACATCTCCCACCCCCCGCCGTACTCCGCAGCACCACCTTGTTAAAAAATCTCGGAGTAAACTCGGAATGAGTTGGAGATTGAGTTAGGGAGTGAGGATAAGAGACAGAGAAAGAGATTGTGTGTGTACGCACCAGCAGCCTGGAGGGCCAGACTAAGCTCAAAGGGGCTCATAGTCCCTGAAGAGTCCTGATCAAACTTGAAGATGGACTGAAAGAGAGAGAGGTCAATGAAGGATGGTTGAGTAGCTGTAGCCTATCCTGCAAATACAGAAAAGGCCCTGTACAGTTGCCTTTTTTATGAATTCCTTTCTCTTTATTAAACCCGCCCACCCTTCCTTCATCCACACAATATTTCATGACCCTAAACCCGCCCGTGAGATATGAGTCAATCTGCGCATCGCTAGTGTGTGTATCAGACAATAGTGTGCATATCAGACAGAAAAATTGTTTCCTGGTCTATTTATGTTGGTAACCAGTTTATAATAGCAATAAGGCGCCTCGGGGGTTTGTGGCATATTGCCAATATACGACAGCGGTATCCAGGCACTCTGCTTAACGTTGTGCCTAAGAACCCCAATATACCACAACCCCTCTGGCCTTATAGGGCTCCTACCGGCCACGCCCCTCTGTCGTTATTGTTCTGGATCTGACACACCCATGACACACCTGATCTCGCCACCTCCTGCCTGCCTTCCATCTTTGAGGACATGTATTTCCAGCGTTAGAGTGGTCACTAGTATCTTGTCTGAGAAGGTTTGACAGATGCAATAAATATGGTATTAGCACCACCTTGCCCTTTGATAGGCTATGTGGAAGTTTCACCTTATTGCATATATCAATCAGGTCCCGTGTGGCTCAGTTGGTAGAGCATGGTTTTTGCAACGCCAGGGTTGTGGGTTCGATTCCCACGGGGGACCAGTACGAAAAAGAAAAAAAATGTATGCATTCACTACTGTAAGTCACTCTGGATAAGAGCGTCTGCTAAATGACTAAAAATGTAAATGTAATCAAATCCTCTCAGATCTCCACAAGTGCATAGGGTCGATTTGGGATTGGCCGAGGTGTTGCGTTTCTAATTTCTGTTAGCTAGTTAAGTTACCATACACAGCCACGGTCCAGTGTTTAGTCTCGGACTGTAACCCTCACTACGGAGTCTAACTACTGCATTGTACTACAGACGGTTTCCCACGTCTCGTGGAGCCAATCTCAGGGTGACAGTCACAGTAAGCACACACATACAATGCATACAACCAACAGCAGTTATTTTAATAAAAAATAAACATTGTCCGTTTTATTCACGGAAAACGTACAAATGTGTAAAACAGTGAAATATACAACTCAGACTCATCCTCTGGCTTCAAAACATAACTCCAAACTCTGGCGGTAGTTCCATGGTTGTTGGTCGCGTTAGAACTGACCCAGGGGTCTGTTTCTGTGGTGGCAGAAATGCTAAGCCTCATGTTTAGTGTCGTTTTTGGTGCTCTTTGAAACTCGGCACCGACGGTAAAAACACCAATTCTCAGCACAAAGTTTGAAACATTCAAAACTGATTTTGCACTACATCAACATACGAATGGTTTTGCAATCTTGGGAGAAAATAGAACGTCTACGTTGCACAGTAATATCCCTATTGCTAATATTTAATACCGCCACGGTAATGAGGATTGAGAATTCCGTTCCGGAAACACTCGTTACGGAGCCCTATTGCTTAACACCTTGGGGCTTGTCCCTCAAGCAGCCAATCAATCACATTTATTTATAAAGCCCTTTTAAACATCAGCAGATGTCACAAAGTGCTTAACAGAAACCCAGCCTAAAATCCTAAGCGGCAAGCAATGCAGTCCTACCTGCGGACTGCGAAGAGAGGCCAGCAGAGGCTGTCTGATCTCGGGTCAGACTGCTAAGCCCCCCAGTCTAATAGGTGGGTTAAGGATCGCTCTCAGACACAGGTACTCAAAAGTACCAGGGCCCGTATCCACAAAACATATCAGAGTACGAGTGCCGATTGTTTGGTGCCCCAGAAAGAAAACCAAAACTGTCGCTCAAACAGAAGAGGGAACTAAAAGTCACTGACAATCTAAACGAGGCCGGTGGGGTTTTAGGAGGGGTTCTGAAAGACACTTATGGAGGTGTCCACTGAAAGTTGACTAGCAACTACTGGGACGTAAAAGCCACTCACCATGAGCGCCCACTAAATTAGCCCAAGAAGAGGCAAACAAAATAAAACCCCACACCAAACTTAGGCCGGAAGCAAACCAAAAAGTGGACCAAAACAAAAACAGGGAGGATCAGAAAAAGGATAGGTTTAAAAAAAAAAAATTTAAATAGGGAGTGCCAACTAAAGGTGTTAACCCTCCACATCTCTCAAGCCAAGTGCAGTACTGGGCCAGCCACTCTTAAATATCACTTGTGCCAGAACAGGTGAAACACCTGGCTAACAAGATGACAAGCCAGCACAGGTGTAAAACATTCTGATTAATGAGGTGACACCATTAGGTGCGGCCATTGTGCTAACATCCAACCTTGAAATATAAATGGGAAAACCAAAGCCTGTAACACCTTCCCCCTTAAGACAACAAATATATCCTATATTTTTGTTGGACAAGTTTGCTCACAACCAACAGAAAACCACTTCCATATCACAACAAGATCAACTTAAATGCGTTTGTACTTAAATAAGTCACCTTCTCCATTATAACCATGGTATCTACTGGCTATCAATACTTAAATACAAGACCAAAAATACACTTTGTTAGATATATATATACAGTTGAAGTCGGAAATTTACATAAATCTTAGCCAAATACATTTAAACTCAGTTTTTCACAATTCCTGACGTTTAATCCTAGTAAAAATTATCTGTTTTAGGTCAGTTAGGATCACCAATTTATTTTAAGAATGTGAAATGTCAGAATAATAGTAGACACAATGATTTATTTCATCACAGAAGATTACATACACTAAATTAGTATTTGGTAGCATTGCCATTAAAATTGTTTCACTTGGGTCAAACGTTTCGGGTAGTCTTCCACAAGATTCCCACAATAAGTTGGGTGAATTTTGACCCATTCCTCATGACAGACCTGGTGGAACTGAGTCAGGTTTGTAGGCCTCCTTGCTCGCACACGCTTTTTCAGTTCTGCCCACAAATGTTCTATAGGATTGAGGCCAGGGCTTTGTGATGGCCACTCCAATACCTTGACTTTGTTGTCCTTAAGCCAATTTGCCACAACTTTGGAAGTATGCTTGGGGTCATTGTCCATTTGGAAGACCCATTTGCGACCAAGCTGTAACTTCCTGACTGATGTCTTGAGATGTTGCTTCAATATATCCACATAATTTTCTTTCCTCATGATGCCATCTATTTTGTGAAGTGCACCAGTCCCTCTTGCTGCAAAGCCCCCCCCACAACATGATGCTGCCACCCCCGTGCTTCACGGTTGGGATGGTGTTCTTACGCTTGCAAGCCTCCCCCTTTTTCCTCCAAACATAACTATGGTCATTATGGCCAAACAGTTCTATTTTTGTTTCATCAGACCAGAGGACATTTCTCCAAAAAGTACGATATTTGTCCCCATGTGCAGTTGCAAACCGTAGTCTGGCTTCTTTATGGAGGTTTTGGAGCAGTGGCTTCTTCCTTGCTGAGCGGCCTTTCAGGTTATGTCGATATAGGACTCGTTTTACTGTGGATATAGTTACTTTTGTACCCGTTTCCTCCAGCATCTTCACAAGGTCCTTTGCTGTTGTTCTGGAATTGATTTGCACTTTTCACACCAAAGTACGTTCATCTTTAGGAGACAGAACGCGTCTCCTTCCTGAACTGTATGACGGCTGCGTGGTCCCATGGTGTTTATACTTGCGTACTATTGTTTGTACAGATGAACATGGTACCTTCAGGTGTTTGGAAATTACTCCCAAGGATGAACCAGACTTGTGGAGGTCTACAATTTTTTTTAGGAGGTCTTGGCTGATTTCTTTTGATTTTCCCATGATGTCAAGCAAAGAGGCACTGAGTTTGAAGGTAGGCCTTGAAATACATCCACAGGTACACCTCCAATTGACTCAAATGATGTCAATTAGCCTATTAGAAGCTTCTAAAGCCATGACATCATTTTCTGGAATTTTCCAAGCTGTTTAAAGGCACAGTCAATTTAGTGTATGTAAACTTCTGACCCACTGGAATTGTGATACAGTGAATTATAAGTGAAATAATCTGTCTGTAAACAATTGTTGGAAACATTACTTGTGTCATGCACAAAGTAGATGTCCTAACCGACTTGCCAAAACTATAGTTTGTTAACAAGAAATTTGTGGAGTGGTTGAAAAACGAGTCTTAATGACTCCAACATAAGTGTATGTAAACTTCCGACTTCAGCTGTATGTATATTATTTTGAGAAACTGAGGTAAAATCACATACGTTTCTATTATTCTCGATACCGATACATAAACCCTGAAGTGCTGAAGAGTCGGTCCCCAAGTGAGCATCTTTTTTCGATTAGTCAAGTACTGTTTTTGATGCGAGGCCAATTTCTTTGAAAAGGGTGCTCATTCTCCAGACCACGTAGCACAATATGCATGAACCTTTGAAACGTGGCTCCAGCAATTTGTAACCCAAACGGGAGATGAAAGTAGGAAAACAAACCATCAGGTGTGATAAAAGCAGACAGCTCTTTGGTGCGCTCAGTTTCGGGGGACCTGCCAATATCCCTCCAGCAGATCGAACTTGCTAACGTACTTAGTAACGCCAACACGGTCCACACAATCGTCGACACTGCGCAAAGGGTAGGAGTCCGACTTAGTAACGGCATTGAGTTTACGAAAATCGGAAACAAAACCGCAGAGACCCATCCGCAATGCCGTGCTCAAACATAAAATCCAACTCACTGTGGAGTTTCTCTCTCTCTATTCAGGATTTAGTCGATAGGCATGTTGTTTGATTGGGGCAGAGTCCCCAATGTCAATGTCATGCTCTAGTATATTTGTCTGAGTTGGCACATCTGAGAATAAACCCTGATATTCTAAAAGCAGTGCAACAATGTCACCTTTTTCCTCTGGAGACAAGTGTGTCAAAAAGACATCAAGGTTATCTAGAATCTGAGTTACTCAGCCGTCCCCGGGCACAGGGTATATTGGGCTTTCCTCATGCTCTTGAGGAAGACTATAGTCAACGGTGACAGCAGTGGCAACAGGCAGAACATCACTACCGGTTTCCACCGACTTCTCCGCCGGATGGTAACGGGTGAAGTATGGTTTTAATATGTTGACATGACCCAGCCAGGGTTTTTTCCTGCGCTCCAGTGTGGCAATGATGTAATCCAGATTGCCATTTTTTTTTTACTATGGAGTAATGGCCTGAAAAGCAAGCTTGCAACGGTGACCCCAGAATGGAAAACAAAACCAGAACTTAGTCACCCACACTGAAAGTGCAGTTTAGGGCCTTTCTATCATACCAAACTTTCATTTTCATTTGCGCCTTCTCCCGATTCTCACTGGCAAACTCAGTCGAGGTGCAATCTTTATCAATAACTGCTAACGTGCTCCAACAGATTTGTTTTTGTGTTTAAGGTGTTGACTTCCAACAACCTCTCTCTGAGCAAGCTCAAAGATTCCTAAACAACCCTCCGTGCTGCAAACAGCAAGAGGAACCCCTTCATCACAGTCTTTCTCAAACTCAAAGCACGTCATTAAAGGTCAGAGTGATGTACAATGTGAAACCGTGCAGATGTGCGTTCTTCTACAGTGGCTTGTGAAAGTATTCACCCCCCTTGGCGGTTTTCCGATTTTGTTGCCTTACAACCTGGAATTAAAATGGATTTTTGGGGAGTTTGTATCATTTGATTTACACAATATGCCTACCACTTTGAAGATGCAAAATATTTTTTATTGTGAAAGAAACAAGACAAAAAAACTGAACTTGAGCGTGCATAACTATTCACCCCCCCAAAGTCAATACTTCGTTGAGCCACCTTTTGCAGCTGCAAGTCTCTTGGGGTATGTCTCTATAAGCTTGACACATCTAGCCACTGGGATTTTTGCCCATTCTTCAAGGCAAAACTGCTCCTGCACCTTCAAGTTGGATGGGTTCTGCTGGTGTACAACAATCTTTAAGTCATACCACAGATTCTCAATTGGATTGAGGCCTGGGCTTTGACTAGGCCATTCCAAGACATTTAAATGTTTCCCCTTAAACCACTCAAGTGTTGCTTTAGCAGTATGCTTAGGGTCATTGTCCTGCTGGAAGGTGAACCTCCGTCCCAGTCTCAAATCTCTGGAAGACAAACAGGTTTCCCTCAAGAATTTCTCTGTATTTACCACCATCCATCATATCTTCAATTCTGACCAGTTTCAGAAACTGGTCAGAATTGAAGATATGACGGATGGTGCTAAGTACAGGGAAATTCTTGATGAGAGGTGTTGGGTTTGCGCCAGACATATTTTTTTCCTTGATGGCCAAAAAGCTCAATTTTAGTCTCATCTGACCAGAGTACCTTCTTCCATATGTTTGGCGAGTCTCCCACATGCCTTTTGGCAAACACCATTTTTTTTCTGGTCACTCTTCCTTAAAACCCAGCTCTGTGGAGTGTACGGCTTAAAGTGGTCCTATGGACAGATACTCCAATCTCCGCTGTGGAGCTTTGCAGCTCCTTCAGGGTTATCTTTGGTCTCTTTGTTGCCTCTCTGATTAATGCCCTCCTTGCCTGCTCCCTGAGTTTTGGTGGGCGGCCCTATCTTGGCAGATTTATTGTGGTGGCATATTCTTTCCATTTTCTAATAATGGATTTAATAGTGCTCCGTGGGATGAACCCTTATCTGTACTTCTCCACAACTTTGTCCTTAACCTGTTTGGAGAGCTCCTTGGTCTTCATGGTGCCCCTTGCTTAATGGTGTTGCAGACTCTGGGGCCTTTCAGATCAGGTGTATGTATACTGAGATCAACTGACAGATCATGTGCCACTTAGATTGCACACAGGTGGACTTTATTTAACTAATTATGTGATGTCTGAAGGTAATTGGTTGCACCAGATCTTATTTAGGGGCTTCATAGCAAAGGGGGTGAATACATATGCACGGCACCACTTTCCCGTTTATAATTTTAAGTTATTTTTTTCATTTCACTTCACCAATTTGGACTATTTTGTGTATGTCCATTACATGAAATCCAAATAAAAATCTATTTAAATTACAGGTTGTAATGCAACAAAATAGGAAAAACGCCAAGGGGATGAATACTTTTGCAAGGCACTGTAAGCTAGATATAACAGAGGTGACACCCATTCGGTGTGGCCAATATGCTAATGAGCTAACGTCCAACCTCGATGATCTAGGATCAGTTTAGCCTTTTAGATCATAATCAATAAGATTATTTGGACGGATCCTAGATCAGCAGTTCTACTCTGACATGCTTTGTGGATATGGGTCCTGGCAAGGAAAACAAAGCCAGTGAGATGTAAGGGGAAAGGTTGTGACAACTGGTCAAATAAAAGGATACTTCCTCTCCAAAGATGATCTGTCTGCATGTCTCCAGTGGCAGCTGGTAGTCTTTCTCCAGAACTGATAAGGGGAGAGGGGAGGAGTGAACGAGGCTGAGGATTGTAATGGTATACTAGCTATGAGGTTTTGCCTAGAAAAGTCATATCTGTTTCCCCCAAAAATTTGTCTCTTACTACTCTGCTCCCACCTACTGGCTTTTACTGGTACTGCTGTGTACGAATATTCCCCAGCAACACGCAATAGTGGTACCCTTCATTGCAGCAGTTTAAAGAGTTTTGCAACATGGTTTGACTAAATTAACATATCGCCTTATAACGACAACCTGAGTTCATTAAACCCCCTAAGGTTGATGTCCGCGGAAATCTAATTAGCGTAATAATAAAAAATCCCCATAGAAATCTGTCAGTTTAAGCTACAGATAAATGTTTTTGCATTGGATGCGTCTCAATCCACCACATTCGCCTATGTCGCACTTCCGCATCTGAGGAAAAAGGTGACAGAGCTAGAGCAGTGTTTGTCAGACCATGAGACATCCCCCCCAAAAAATCGTTCTTCTCACAAAATCTTCTGTAGCGTCCAAACGGTTTGCTCTGTGACCCCTACAAGCGTCTTGGGGCTCGTCTGAAGTCGGTACAGCCAATCTGACAACTTCCGTCTATAGCGTCCAAACAGTTTGGGCTGCACAATAATATGACTCTCACAAACACGCACATGGCGGTTGTTGTGCTCTAGGACGCCCGCAGGCCACACAAGATTCATCGTTTAGCTGTTGTTTCATGTCGTGAATCTGTTATTCAATGTGTTTGTATTCGTTTTCAATTTTTTCATTTTTAATATATTTTTGGGATACTTCAAGGGGTCTTAAAACCCCCCTCCGGATTAGACAGGGCTTAGACTCTTATGGGTTCATTAATGATCTAACCTGAGTTAACCAGCTTCATGAACTCCTTAGCATTCAGCTTGTCATCCTGCCAGGGAGAGAGAACAGGAGGTTAAGACTGTCTAAGGGAGACATTTATCTTCTATGATTGAGTTAGATTTAGAGATGAGAGAATTCCTACCGGCCCCGCCACCTCATCAAAGGTCTTCTGCACTCTCTTGCGATCCTCTGGCAAGACTGGTGGCATTGACATTACCTGTGAAGGACACGCACACGCACACACACACACACACACACACACACACACACAGACAGTTGGCTTGCTGAACTGGAGAGCAGGACTGCAGTAGAAGTAGGCTTCAGTAAGGTTTAACTCACCATGAGGAAGCCAGTGGAGCAGGTGAAGTCTTGGGTCCTGGAATACAAGGAGGAGCACCATCAGTGCTAGCATCATCAACAGCATCATCACCCCCCCCCCCCTCCTCTCCGTACCCCAGATTGTTGCCAGTCTTGGAGTAGATGCGGAGGAAGAATTCCGCAGGCTGGTTGGGACTGGAGGTGGAGGCCAGAATCACATAGTTTCCCGGGTCCAGCCTCACCTTCCTACACACAGCCCTACGGTGACCAAAGAAGAAGATAACATCTATGGGATAAAAATGAATGGAAGTATATATGGAGACCTTTTATGATTGTGTTTTTTGTGTTTTTCTTTGTGTGTTTCCTATACTCCTGCCTTGATTGTAGTATCAGTGTAATTGCGTGGTCTTGTTATGCAGGGCTCTCTTGAAAAAGAGACATTGGTCTCAATGGGACTCCTCTGCCTAAATAAAGGCTACAAAGAAAATCTAATAATAAATGTATTGACTGTTTTCATAAAAATGTGACATATTTGCAGTAAAGACTGGCTACTGATGTACCTGAGGGGTTGGTACTTCCCAGAGCGCCCCACAGGATGCTGGTTAGAGAAGAAACTCTGGACCAAACACAGGCTCTGGAGCTACGAGAGTGGGAGGGTAGAGGAGAGAGAAAAAGGCAGAGATGGGAAATATGGAGTAAAGGAGATGTGGAGAGAGAGAGAGGGAGCAGCGACCACAGTTGGTCGATTTAAAAGTGTAGTCTAACTAAAGTAAATAGTTGTCTTTTTCAAATACTTTATAATAAAATACTCACCTCTGGAGGAACCTGCAGAGACAGGAAAGACATCAGATTAACTGAAAATGTAGAACATTCACAGCACACACAATTGACAACACATTCTCTCTCTCTCTCACCCTGTAGATGTGGAAGGCGATGTGGAGAAAGTACATTTTATTCCTCTTTCTCCGGTCTTTCTGCAGTAGTTCCACCAGCACGGTGCACTGCTTTGCTTTCTTCTTCTGCTTCTCTGCCACCTTCTTCTCCTCCGGGGTCATCTCTATATCGCCATCATGCTCGGCAAGGACAAGCTGGAACTGGGGATTCTTCCAGAAAGATCCTACAATAGAGAGAGAGAAAGAGAGAGACACAGAGAGAGAGACACAGAGAGAGAGAGAGAGACAGAGGGATAGATAGATAACAGGGTAGAGACAGGTTTGATGAAAAGGAGAGGAGTAAATGAGTGGATGAATTTACAAACATTCTGCCACTGGAACGAGCTGTTCTCCCTGACCGTCTGGCAGACGGTATCGGAGCATGAGGTCTGATACCAGGCCGCCCACCAAAACTCAGGGAGCAGGCAAGGACGGCATTAATCAGAGAGGCAACAAAGAAACTGTCTCTGAGCCTGTTGGTATCAGACCTCATGCTCCGATACCGTCTGCCAGACGGTCAGGGAGAACAGCTCGTTCCAGTGGCAGGGTTATCTTTGGTCTCTTTGTTGCCTCTCTGATTAATGCCCTCCTTGCCTGGTCCGTGAGTTTTGGTGGGCAGCTCTCTCTTGGCGGGTTTGTTGTGGTGCCATATTCTTTCAATTTTTTTAATAATGGATTTAATGGTGTTCCGTGGGATGTTCAAAGTTTGATATTTTTTTATAACCCAACCCTGATCTGTACTTCTCCACAACTTTGTCCCTAACCTGTTTGGAGAGCTCCTTGGTCTTCATGGTGCCGCTTGCTTAGTGGTGGTGCCCCTTGCTTAGTGGTGGTGCAGACTCTGGGGCTTTTCAGAACAGGTGTATATATACTGAGATCATGTGACAGATCATGTAACACTTAAATAAAGTCCACCTGTGTACAATCTAACTAATTATGTCACTTCTGAAGGTAATTGGTTACACCAGAACTTATTTAGGGGCCTCATAGCAAAGGGGGTGAATACATATGCACGCACTACTTTCCGATTAGAATTATTTTGCAACAAGTAATTTTTTTCATTTCACTTCACCAATTTGGACTATTTTGTGTATGTCCATTACATGAAAACCAAATAAAGTCCATTCAAATTACAGGTTGTAATGCAACAAAATAGGAAAAACGCCAAGGGACGCAAGGCACTGTATATTTCTATTATGATTGGGAATACTTAGGAACAGATTTCCAAAATGGAGCTGATTTGCTGGAGTTTTTAGAGTCTTTTATGTCCAACTATAAAAAAATACAAATCACCCACTGGCCAAATTCGGCCCACGGGACAGACGCCAGTTGAGGAACCCTGATCTAGTTACACCACCTTCTCCCATAACACACTCTCTGTCATACACACGATAACACACTCCTCTGTTCTCTCATTCCCTTTGTTCCCTTGAGGACTCCTTAGTTCCACCTCTCCATCTCTACTACTATTTTCAGTCCTACCTTTGCTTCTCTTGCTCTTTTACAAGACCTGCTACTCTAATAAGATAGTAAGGGGCATTCTCATTGCATTCACAAAAAGTGAGTATGCAGAACACATGTACACAGCAAGCTCATGAACCCTCCCCACGTCTTACCATGAAGTGGAAGATGCCAGCATAGGATTCTGTCAGGCTCTGATTAGGTGGTACCACTTTGACAAAGAGATTGGGGTGCATGGTAAGGCAGGACAGGGCAGCCAGAAGCCAACAGTCACCTATTAGAAAAAGATAGAGAGGCAATATGCATGTTAGCAATTGTTATGATATGGGGTTTAGGTTAGTTTTAGCAAACAGTTAGGCAACACACTATCAGGTTGTCACTTCCACACTCCATCCTCAGGCAGCAGCACCAACCAGGTCAAGGGCATTGCTCTGCCAGGAAGCCTTTATAAGCACATCAACTGCAGGCAATTATGGTGATCGCCAGCTGGCAGAGCCTGAGTTACTGATAAATCAGGAAATCAGATTTTCCGTGTCCATTTAAATCCTTTGTAAATATACTTCATTATGGCCTGTCAGCTTGAAACTTTTTAGGGTCATCAACAACAATACCATGATGAACCATGTTAAGTTTGGCATTGACATCTTAAAATACACTGAGTGTACCAAGATTAGGAACACCTTCCTAATATTGAGTTTTCAGAACAGCCTGAATCCGTAGGGCATGGATTCTACGTGTCGAAAGTGTTCTACAGAGATGCTGGCCCATGTTGACTCCAACACTGGGTGAAAAGGGTCAGTATCAGGGGATATCTTTATCTATATATTCCTGGATATTTTGTCGTTTTTTTTTATTATTAGTTGCGTACTTGTTTGACAATTTTAATGCAATGCTAGGAGCTAGTAACATTTCGTTGCACCTGCTATAACACCTGCGGAACTGTGTACGCGACCGAAAACATTTTATTTGATGAATTAAAAACGTTGACCTACCAGCACCATCACCCACTGTCACAGGACACCAACACCCACTTAACCCCAAGGCGGCTCAACTGACCCTGTCCCTATGCTCAACTTACCCCATACCCGGAATAGGTTGTGGAAAGAGACCCCTTTTTTTGGAGACGCTATGTTTTCAAAACTGTTATGTTTACGTGAATTCTGATTATATCCAGGGATACACAACATCCTGAAATATATGTAGATATCTTTGTTAGAAAGAATACTCTATTTCCCTTGACATCGAGGGTGTGTCACAACCGGCCGTGATTGGGAGTCCCGTAGGGCGGCGCACAATTGGCCCAGAGTCATCCGGATTTGGCCGGTGTAGGCCGTCATTGTAAATGACAATTTGTTCTTAACTGACTTGCCTAATTAAATAAAGGTTAAATAAAATAAATAAAAAATGGTGATGCTGAAAATGGCTCAATTTACCCATCTCTCCCCTGCTTTTAATATCTAATAATTTCCTGAGAATTGAGGAACCTGTAGATTTCCCACACACTCTCTCTTTCACAAACACATGCATGCAGACGTGTGCACAAACATGCCTGTACACACACACGCATTCCTCTCTAACAGTAAACAGCTGCCCTGTGTGTCCATGTAGAGGAAAGAACCATGACCTCTCAAGCCCATCCCCAGGAGAATAGGTTTGGAGAAGTGAGGGCAATCTGGTTATACAGGAAAACTGGGAGTTGGAGTTAAGTGTCTACATGTTACTGAAATGATACCCCATCCTATGATGTTTAAAACATACACACACAGACACTTACCCAGCTGGCCCTGGCAGATATCGGTGGTACACGTCGTGTCCTCCACAAACACAGCATCGGTACTGATCTCCTGCAGAGAGAGAGAGACAAGGGGCAGAGTTCAAGACTACAGTTTACCACACAGCACATGTTGCTATTTAGTCTGAGGGAATGTGAAAGCAACACAACACGAATCTCCACATAACAGTTGACTGGATGATGACAAGGCAATGTTAATGACTTAAACTGCATCATACAGGTTGTTATCTCCTCATTCCATCTCTGTTCTGCTTTTAGAGATATCCTGCCCAGCTGTTTGGCTCAGACTCAGAGTCTGGAAGTTCTCTTTCTTTTCTCTCAACATGTTCTGTCAGTTCCCTCTCCTCTCTCAACATGCTCTGTCCGTTTTGTCAGTTCCCTCTCCTCTCTCAACATGCTCTGTCCGTTCTGTCAGTTCCCTCTCCTCTCTCAACATGCTCTGTCCGTTCTGTCAGTTCCCTCTCCTCTCTCAACATGCTCTGTCCGTTCTGTCAGTTCCCTCTCCTCTCTCAACATGCTCTGTCCGTTCTGTCAGTTCCCTCTCCTCTCTCAACATGCTCTGTCCGTTCTGTCAGTTCCCTCTCCTCTCTCAATATGCTCTGTCCGTTCTGTCAGTTCCCTCTCCTCTCTCAACATGCTCTGTCCGTTCTGTCAGTTCCATCTCTCCTCTCTGAACATGCTCTGTCCGTTCTGTCAGTTCCATCTCTCCTCTCTGAACATGCTCTGTCCGTTCTGTCAGTTCCCTCTCCTCTCTCAACATGCTCTGTCCGTTCTGTCAGTTCCCTCTCCTCTCTCAACATGCTCTGTCCGTTCTGTCAGTTCCCTCTCCTCTCTCAACATGCTCTGTCCGTTCTGTCAGTTCCCTCTCCTCTCTCAACATGCTCTGTCCGTTCTGTCAGTTCCCTCTCCTCTCTCAACATGCTCTGTCCGTTCTGTCAGTTCCCTCTCCTCTCTCAACATGCTCTGTCCGTTCTGTCAGTTCCCTCTCCTCTCTCAACATGCTCTGTCCGTTCTGTCAGTTCCCTCTCCTCTCTCAACATGCTCTGTCCGTTCTGTCAGTTCCCTCTCCTCTCTCAACATGCTCTGTCCGTTCTGTCAGTTCCATCTCTCCTCTCTGAACATGCTCTGTCCGTTCTGTCAGTTCCATCTCTCCTCTCTGAACATGCTCTGTCCGTTCTGTCAGTTCCCTCTCCTCTCTCAACATGCTCTGTCCGTTCTGTCAGTTCCCTCTCCTCTCTCAACATGCTCTGTCCGTTCTGTCAGTTCCCTCTCCTCTCTGAACATGCTCTGTCCGTTCTGTCAGTTCCCTCTCCTCTCTCAACATGCTCTGTCCGTTCTGTCAGTTCCCTCTCCTCTCTCAACATGCTCTGTCCGTTCTGTCAGTTCCCTCTCCTCTCTCAACATGCTCTGTCCGTTCTGTCAGTTCCCTCTCCTCTCTGAACATGCTCTGTCCGTTCTGTCAGTTCCCTCTCCTCTCTCAACATGCTCTGTCCGTTCTGTCAGTTCCCTCTCCTCTCTCAACATGCTCTGTCCGTTCTGTCAGTTCCATCTCTCCTCTCTGAACATGCTCTGTCCGTTCTGTCAGTTCCCTCTCCTCTCTCAACATGCTCTGTCCATTCTGTCAGTTCCCTCTCCTCTCTGAACATGCTCTGTCCGTTCTGTCAGTTCCCTCTCCTCTCTCAACATGCTCTGTCCGTTCTGTCAGTTCCCTCTCCTCTCTGAACATGCTCTGTCCGTTCTGTCAGTTCCCTCTCCTCTCTCAACATGCTCTGTCCGTTCTGTCAGTTCCCTCTCCTCTCTCAACATGCTCTGTCCGTTCTGTCAGTTCCCTCTCCTCTCTCAACATGCTCTGTCCGTTCTGTCAGTTCCCTCTCCTCTCTCAACATGCTCTGTCCGTTCTGTCAGTTCCCTCTCCTCTCTCAACATGCTCTGTCCGTTCTGTCAGTTCCATCTCTCCTCTCTGAACATGCTCTGTCCGTTCTGTCAGTTCCATCTCTCCTCTCTGAACATGCTCTGTCCGTTCTGTCAGTTCCCTCTCCTCTCTCAACATGCTCTGTCCGTTCTGTCAGTTCCATCTCTCCTCTCTGAACATGCTCTGTCCGTTCTGTCAGTTCCCTCTCCTCTCTCAACATGCTCTGTCCGTTCTGTCAGTTCCATCTCTCCTCTCTGAACATGCTCTGTCCGTTCTGTCAGTTCCCTCTCCTCTCTCAACATGCTCTGTCCGTTCTGTCAGTTCCCTCTCCTCTCTCAACATGCTCTGTCCGTTCTGTCAGTTCCATCTCTCCTCTCTGAACATGCTCCAGCAGATCAATGTATCTTCCTCAGAACTAGACCACACCTGACAGTGAGCAGCGTTGCCATGTTCGCAGTTTTCTAGCAAATTGGGCTACATTGAAAACTATGTCGTGGGTGAAAATGTTGCGGGTTTTGGGCCATTCTAAATACCTTACGAAAAATGATTGCGGTCAGAGTGCAGTATAACTTCAGTATGCTGTAAATACTGTGCAGTATAACTGCAGTATGCTGCAAATACTGCGTCTAAAATAACGTTTTACTGCAGTAATTTTGCAGTTTAGAGTGCGGTATAAAGGCAGTACACTGCAGTTATTCTACAATTACTGCGTCCAAAATACCACCGTCGACTGTAGTTACTGCACTTTTACTGCAGTTTCAAAACGGCTATCTTTTTTTGTAAGGGCTGCGGCTGCCATCGCATGAATCTTTTTTTATGATCTATTAATTTGACTGTGATCTGCTGCTAACTATCAGGCAGTGAGGCTGTTGCTGAGTGTGTGGTGGTGGGGAGGGAGCTTCATATACAGTCATTGGAAGGGAGGGGCAGGCCGGAGGGGTGTGTGTATGTTGTACTCTTGAGCAGCTGAGTCACGTCATGACAGGCGATGTGAAATTTAACAACGAACAGCGCTAGATAGCTACATACTTCTCTCTCAAAAGTATTATTGGTCTCATTCTTTGCAACCTAACCACCCCCAGTCCTACCAATCATTACAGCCAACACAGCAAGGGAGAGAAACTGATCATGAATAATCCAACAGTTTCAGAGGGAGTCGAACAATGTGCTTTCTCTCTGGTTATGTAGCTAGCTAGCTAACATTGGCCAGAAAGCTGAAGCCAGATGAGAGAGAGAGGACGATGCGCAGTGGCGCAGAGGTGAGGCCAGAAGAACAGATTTCACACGCTAGTTTACTGGCTAGACATGATTCTACTGTCCGAATGCCAGGTAAATTGGGCAAAATATGGGAGAAAATATTGCAAAGACTGGGAAAGAGAACAGGTATAACGGAATGGATAAAGTGCATCCCAGGAGATGACAAAAGCATACTGTAGGCATTGCAAATCAGAAATGTGTGTCCACGACGCCGATCTTATTTCTCATGCACAAACGGAGAAACAAGAGAAATGCTGCACCATTTTTTTTAATGCAAGACCATTGTTTGACACAGGAACTATACTGAACAAACATATAAACGCAACAATTTCAACTATTTTACTGAGTTACAGTTCATATAATTAAATCATGCAAATAAATAAATTCATTAGGCTTTAATAATCTATGGATTTCACTACTGGCAGGGGTGGGCCATGGGTGGGCCTGGGAGGGCATAGGCCCACCCACTTGGGAGCAAGGCCCACCTACTGGGGAGTCAGACCCAGCCAATCAGAATTAGTTTTTCCCCATAAAAGGGCTTTATTCCAGAAAGAATGTCCTCCTCAGTTTCATCAGCGGTCCAAGTGGCTGGTCTCAGATGATGAAGAAGCCAGATGTGGAGGTCCTGGACTGGCGTGGTAACACGTGGTCTGCAGTTGTGAGGTCGGTTGGACGTACTGCCAAATTCTCTAAAACGACGTTGGAGACAGCTAATGATAGAGAAATTAACATTCAATTCCCTGGCAACAGCTCTGGTGGATGTTCCTGCAGTCAGCATGCCAATTGCACGCTCCCTCAAAACTAAATTACTAGCAAGAAACTTTCCACAGACATCTGTGGCATTGTGTTGCGTGACAAAACTGCACATTTTAGAGTGTCCTTTTATTGTCCCCAGCACAAGGTGCACCTGTGTAATGATCACACTGTTTAATCAGCTTCTTGATATGCCACACCTGTCATGTGGATGGATTATATTGGCAAAGGAGAAATGCTCACCAACAGGGATATAAACAAATTTGTCCAGAAAATGAGAGAAATAAGCTTTTTGTGCGTATGAACAAGTTCTGGGATCTTTTATTTCACCTCATGAAACATGGGACCAACACTTTACATGTTGCGTTTATATTTTTGTTCAGTATATATTTGTAAGAGAGAATAACACAGTTAAACGATCAGAGTTACAGATGGCTGCACATATTGCATGCCACTCCAGCATTGCAACTGTAGATCACCTGAGATGTGCTGTTGAAGACATTGCAAAGAAAGGAATCAATATCCACAAAACAAAATGCACAGTGCTCATAAATGCAGTGCTCATAAATGCAATTTTGAGTCTCATATGGTTGTTCAGTCATCTTAAATAAAACTGTGAAGGACCTCGGCGTTACTCTGGACCCTGATCTCTCTTTTGACGAACATATAAAGAATATTTCAAGGACAGGTTTTTTTTCCATCTTCGTAACATTGCAAAAATCAGAAACTTTCTGTCCAAAAATGATGCAGAAAAATTAATCCATGCTTTTGTCACTTCTAGATTAGACTACTGCAATGCTCTACTTTCTGGCTACCCGGATAAAGCACTAAATACACTTCAGTTAGTGCTAAACACGGCTGCTAGAATCTTGACTAGAACCAAAAAATAAGATCATATTACTCCAGTGCTAGCCTCTACACTGGCTTCCTTAAACACAGGCCTCCTTACTGTCCCTAGAAGCTCTAAGCAAACAGCTGGAGGCAGGGCTTTCTCCTATAGAGCTCCAATTTTATGGAATGGTCTGCCTATCCATGTGAGAGACGCAGACTCGGTCTCGACCTTTAAGTCTTTATTGAAGACTCATCTCTTAAGTAGGTCCTAGGATTGAGTGTAGTCTGGCCCAGGGGTGTGAAGGTGAACCGAAAGGCACTGGAGCGACAAACCGCCCTTGCTGTCTGCCTGGCCGGTTCCCCTCTCTCCACTGGGATTCTCTGCCTCTAACCCTATTACAGGCGCTGAGTCACTGGCTTACTGGTGCTCTTCCATGCGTGACTTGAGCGGGTTGAGTCACTGACGTGATCTTCCTGTCCAGGTTGGCACCCCCCTCGGGTTTGTGCCATAGAGGAGATCTTCGTGGGCTATACTCGGCCTTGTCTCAGGATGGTAAGTTGGTGGTTGAAGGTATCCCTCTAGTGGTGTGGGGGCTGTGATTTGGCAAAGTGGGTGCGGTTATATCCTGCCTGTTTGGCCCTGTCTGGGGATATCATCGGACAGGGCCACAGTGTCTTCCATCCGCTCCTGTCTCAGCCTCCAGTATTTATGCTGCAATAGTTTGTGTGTCGGGGGGCTAGGGTCAGTCTGTTATATCTTGAGTATTTCTCCTGTCTCATCCGGTGTTCTGTGTGAATTTAAATATGCCCCCTCAAATTATCTCTCTCTTTTCTCTCTTTCTCCCTCTCTGCTCTCTGAGGACCTGAGCCCTAGGAACATGCCTCAGGACTACCTGGCCTGATGACTCCTTGCTGTCCACAGTCCACCTGGTCATGCTGCTGCTCCAGTTTCAACTGTTTTGCCTGCAGCTATGGAACCTGTTCTGTTCACTGGACATGCTACCTTGTCCCGGACCCGCTGTTTTGGACTCTCTCTCTCTACCGCACCTGCTGTCTCTAACTCTGAATGATCGACTATGAAAAGCCAACTGACATTTACTCCTGAGGTGCTGTGCTGTTGCACCCTCTACAACCACTGTGATTATTATTATCTGACCTTGCAGGTCATCTATGAATGTTTGAACATCTTGGCCATGTACTGTTATAATCTCCACCCGGTCCAGCCAGAAGAGGACTGACCACCCCTCAGAGCCTGGTTCCTCTCTAGGTTTCTTCCTAGGTTCTGGCCTTTCTAGGGAGTTTTTTCTAGCCACCGTGATTTTACATCTGCATTGCTTGCCGTTTGGGGTTTTATGTACAGCACTTTGTGACATCGGCTGATGTAAAAAGGGCTTTATAAATACATTTCATTGATTGATCATAGCAAAGGGTCTGAATACTTATTTACATAAGGTATTTCTGTTTTATAAATTTGCTAACATTTCTAAAAACCTGTTTTTGCTTTGTCGTTATGGGGTATTGTATGTAGATTGGATTAAATTAATGTTTTTCCTCATCAAGGGGTCTGAATACTTTCCGAATGCACTGTATGGTGTCACAGACATATACATGGTTCTCCAATGCCACCCAGCGACTCTCAAAATATGAAGACATGTATACCCCCATCAATGTTAGTGAAGCCCTCTGAAGATATTGCAACTCTGACACCAGATGGCTTGCAATCAGTGAGTGCGTCAATCAGGTACCGTCAATGTATGATGAGCTGAAACTGCACTTTCAGATCACCAAAGACAATGAGAGAAACTGTGCTGCAGAGCTACTTTACCTGTAAAGTCTCATTACCACTGACCCAGCCAACCTTGTGTACCTGAGGTTTCTGCGTCCAATCGTGGGAGCGTTGCACAGGATCAACAAACTTTTCCAGCTCGATTCAGCCAATCCAGGAAAACTAATATCTGATCTAATGACCTTCTACTGCCCTCTTGTGGAGCGAGTCATGACGCAACAAGAATACCACACCTGGAGTGAACTCATGGAATTAGACTTAACAGATGAGCATCGCCTGCCGCTCGAGGCTGTGGACTTCGGAGTTCAGTTCCACCAGAGGAATAGACCCAGAAATGGTACAGGACATGAAAACCCAGTGCATAGACCACATTGTTGTTCTGATAAGGGAGATCAAGAAGAGACTTCTGGGATAACGTCAAACAACTGGAGGCACTCGAGTCTCTCTCATCCTGAGCATTGTGCTCAATGGCGTCAAGCCACGTCTAGATGCGCTCTCCTTCTTCCCTCTCTTCAAAAGGAGATCCTGGAAAGGCTGACCAACAGTGGAGTGACGAACACTCAATAATAGACCAACAAAGAAGGCAGTAAAATAGAAGGGTTAGGCTAGAGGTTAGGTTAGACACACTGATGCTGCGGGGGAGAAAGATTTACAGGAACTTGGACATTTTGCTCTCTCCGTGCTTTCTTTGCCATTCAGTAATGCTGCTGTTGAACGTGGCTTCTCCCAGATGGCATTGATAAAAAAAACAAGCTGAGAAACAGAATGCAGGAAAGATGCCTTGAGAACATCAAGAGAGTCTGAGCCCACATGCAAAGGAACGTCAGCAAGGATGCTCTCATTGTTCACCGCTGACATCTACTCAGCACAACAGGCTGAGGTAAACGGGGACAACCCTCTTATCTAAAAGAAGAGAGGAAACAGACTGTAAATAGTTACATTTGATGTGAATAGTTTGGATCGGTGGAACAAAGAGGAACAGACAGAGTGGCAGTTCACAGCAGGAGGAGAGTGCTCTGGATACGGGCAGGGAGTTTGCTGAACACAAGAAAAAAGCAGGGTGAGCAACTTTTATAAGCGTTATTTCCGTGTCTACACACAGAGACACTTTCTTCAGTCATCTGTAAAGTCTCATTACCCCTGTTTCTCAAACTCATCCCTCATTATCTCTCTGTCTGTTGCTCTACTCTCTGTAGAGCAACATATGGGGAATGGCAGCAGCAACTTGTGTGGGGATCACCCCATCCTCTATGGAGGGCTACTATCAAACCAGCACTGCTGTTTTGGTGAGTACTCATCTCTAAATCCATGACAGACTATCAAAGTATAGTAGTGATTGATTGATTGATTGATTGATTGATTAATAGTAGAATACACTATCTTGATGTACTGGACTCATGATGGATCTCCTCTCGTTTTTCTTTCCATCGTGCTCCAGAGAGAGGATGGATTACTGGGACATCAGGCTGCAAACACACATTAATTGACATTTATTATGAAATAAAAGAAGCCAAAAAGCAAACTGTTGGGGCTTTTAGATTTGTATACTCCCGTTTAAAGGAATACGATTATTTTAGAGCAATGGGACTTGTATTAACACTATTTCACAATGATTAACATTGTGTTAACAGCATTTCAGAAGAATGTTTTCTGAAAAAACATACCTCTTATTAACCATTCACTATGAATCACTTCTATAGTTCAGATTAAATAATTTGGTGGGATGAAAGGGAAAGGGAGAAATGCAAAGAACAAGGTAAAGCAAATTGACCATAAGTATTTAGATTGTCATTATGAAGACACCTATTGGATAAATGTGAGAACTCCTCTCTTGCTGCTGGAAAACAAATTTGGGCTATTTTTCAGCCCTTGTGGGCGGGTTTTGAGTGGTCATTGGACTAGAAATGTTTACTTAACCTGGCAACACAGACAGTGAGTCAGTTCAGGTGTAACCTACATCTGTCCAAGAGCAACACCCAACTTTGAACTCTGCCTTGAACTACCTAGACTTACTCATATCCTCAAATGCAATTAATAATGTCAACATAAAAATTATAACATAGGCTACAGATATCCATAAAATGAGCATGACTATCACGAGTAAGAAGCTGGACTATTGCAATATAGAAGTACGTTTTTGAGCGTGACTATATGACTGGCTATCATGTAAACACCGATAGGACGGTAGCCTACCTTGGGTCGCAGCCACTTGATCTCCTTTTTGGGGTCTGGGTCGGTAGGCATACCGATGGAGCTCTGGTCCGGGGTGAAGGTTGGGTCAGAGAACAGTGAACCGGATTAAACGCAAGAATCTATGAGAGCTACATAGTCCTGGTCCCAAAATTTTACCGGGTTGGCAATAGATCCAGGTGTGACCTGCCGAGTCTCCATTTGCAATGGTAAAATTGAGATGAATTTGAAAAAAATAGGCCTAGCAAATAAAATCAGATTGAACCAACATTCCTATCTCGATTTGTTAGTCTAAACTCCATTTTGGGGAATTGTGCAACAAACAAATCCAGTTCTTAAATACACGCATAGGCCTACCCACCCACTTACTCAAACCATCTGGGAGAGGTATGCAGAGCCTCCGGGAAGTTAGTCAGCTGGAGTCGGGGTAATGACATGCTACCAGGATCTTACTTTGAACTCAATTGTTTATCGTCCATTTGCATCATTTCCCGTGGTTAGTTAATCCCATGTCGATTAAATGTGTGATGGCCTATAACCGCTGTTTATTAAAACGTCAAGGTATTGCTTTCTCACACACACATTTTCCTCTTCTTCCTTATACATTATTTCACAATTCTTCTTCCACACATTGCCTATATTTAGTTAAAACGGTCCTCTCCATCAAGCCAGTCATGTGGGGTCTCTGATGTGAGCGCCTTTTCGCAGTGCCCGACTGCAATCGATAGTAGGCTACTAAATGTTGTCACTATAGAGGGCAGTCTGTCTCCCGTCTAGATGGCGAAAGGGAAGTGGAGTTGAGGCCCATAAAAGTTTGAAGCAGTACAAAATGCCAAGAGACAACAAAGCGGGAAAAGTGATATAATCCGCAAATGTTACTAGCCTAAAATGGAAAAGGAGAGATATATGCCTACGAATAAATCTAGACCGTTTTTTTCTTTCCATATATTACTATGGCCTATGTTCATCTATAGGCCTACATGCAGGAACTGATCATGTAGCCTATAGCATCATTCAGTACCTCACCGGTGGGTTGGGGGGGTGAATGCATGGAGCAGGTGATGGAGGGCTTAGTGGGCCATTTTAAGAGGAAGGAACTGTAGAAAAATGGGGAAGGGGGAGGATGAAAGGAGAAGAGGGACACATTTAGTAAGGGTAAAATAACGGTTCAAATTCAGATGTTGAATTTCAGATGACTCAATACAGTGCAATACCTGTAAAGCTTTCTCGTCGGGTTGAATGTATACAGCCCATGTGTTGTATTTGTTTTTTTATTGGAAAGAGAAACACAGAGGAGTACCCCATCCTGGTACATGTGTATTGTGTCTGCTGGGCCCAACCTGGGCTAGACCACTGCTGTCACACTAACTCACCTCATACAGAAAACTCAGTCAGCTGAACCAGAATAGGCTCTATGCATTATACTGCCTTCCACACTCTATTTTACTTCCTACCGGGTTGCTGACTTGTTTTTATAATTAGCTTACTAGCTCGATAACTGTCGTCGATGCATTTCTGACTGAAATTTTTTGCAATGACTACGTTTAAATTACAGCCCCGCGAAGGAGGTGCTAATGAGCAGTGCCTCTGTATTCAGTTTCTTCAAAATGTAATGGTATTATGAGCTTCCATAGTTTCCCGGTCGATGTAGAACTCAGAAAAGGGTGGTTGGTGGCAGTGTGTTGTGACAAATTTACGGTCACCAAACACACCAAGGTGTGTAGTACACATTTCATCGAGAGTGACTTTGTTGAGGGAAAAAGACAATACCTAAAAAGAGGTGTTGTTCCTACAGTCTTCCCGTGGAACTGGCACATTCAAAAGAGACCTGGTGTTTGGGAAAGAAGACTGAAACCTCCTGCCCCGACTGAGGAGGACGAAGTACAAGGTGTGCTTCCTACGGACTGTGCCGTCTCTTGATCCAGTCCAGACACATGATTACTGTGCAGTCCCTGAACCCGCAGCCCTGGACATGGCCCTAATGGCAAAGCATGAGCATATAAAAGAAATTGAGGAGCTTTGAGCTAAGTTGGAGAAACTGTTCGCCCAACAAGGCTTTGGTCTACAGCGATTTTCTGGTTCTGACAAGGATATACGTTTTTACACACAGTAATGATTTATTATTATCCAGCATTACTATTGTTTATTATTTACTATTATTATATTATTATTATTATTATTCCGAAGTCCATCTTACCTTTAAGAACATGTTCATTGTTATTTAGGGGTGGCAAGTAGTCTAGTGGTTAGAGTGTTGGGCCAGTGTCACGTCTTCCGCCGAAGTCAGTTCCTCTCCTTGTTCGGGAGGCGTTCAGCGGTCGACGTCACCGGTCTTCTAGCCATTGCCGATCCACCTTTCATTTTCCATTTGTTTTGTCTTGTTTTCCCACACACCTGGTTTACATTCCCTCATTACTTGTCATGTATATAACCCTCTGTTCCCCCCATGTCTGTGTGTGAAATTGTTTATTGTCAGGTTGGCACACTTCCGGCTGGTTTGCGCCGGGTTTCGTTTTGTACCCGTGCTTTGTGGCAGCCGGTACTTTGTACTTGGTTGTTGTACTTTGTGCTGCCTCACTTGTTCTTTGTGCATTTATTTTTGTGACGCGGTTGCGTTCTGTTCAAATAATAACAGTAAAGTGCTTTGTCCACTCATCTCTGCTCTCCTGCGCCTGACTTCCATGCACCAGCTACACCCACTGTTTGACAGCCAGTAACCGGAAGGTTGCTGGATCGAATCCCCGAGCTGACAAGGTAAAAAAAATCTGTCATTCTGCCCCTGAACAACGCAGTTAACCTACTGTTCCCTGGTAGGCCGTCATTGTAAATAAGAATTTGTTCTTAACTGAATTGCCTAGTTAAATAAAGGTAAAATAATAAATGTAAAACTAGGCTAGCATAAGTAGGCACATTGAATGTATATTGTCTTTAGATTAGTTTTCAGTTAACCCCCAAAAATGCTCCCAGGTCGTTTCTGCAAATAAGATTTGGGTCTTAGTCCACTTCCCAGGTAAATATTTTGGAAACAAATTCAATGCTGTGAATTACAGTACAAATTGCAGTAACAAGAAAAACAGGCTAAAATAGCAGCTAGGTCATGTCTAGTGCTACTTGATGCTTAGAGAAGATGGGCAACAATAGTAATGAGCTTTTTTGGTATTCAAATACTCTGCATCCGTCTTTAGAGTTGCAAGCTACACCCACCTGATGGCCTTCTGGCACTTGATTGAGCGGGCAGCAGAGACCAAGTTAATAAAAGTCACAAGCACCAATCCATCTGAAACAAGTGTTACTGGAAGAAAACCAGTAAGGGACAACTTCATTAAATACAGTACTTAATAGAGAATATTATTTGATCTTACTGTAATTGTTAAACATTGTTTACTTTTTGTGTTATGGTGTAACTAGGGTCGTATGAACGGGACCAAGGCGCAGCGTGTAAAGTGCTCATATTTCTTTTAATGACGACACTTGAACAAAAATAACAAAAACGACAGCCAACAGTTCCGTCAGGTACATGAACAAAACAGAAAACAACTACCCACAAAACCCAAAGGAAAAACAGGCTGCCTAAGTATGGATCCTAATCAGAGACAACAATAGACAGCTGCCTCTGGTTAGGAACCATACTCGGCCCAACACAAAGAAATACAAAACATAGAAACTGAACATAGAAATACAAAAACAGACAAACACCCCCTGACCTACTCTACCATAGAAAATAACAACTTACTATGGTCAGGACGGGACGTATGGACTGAATTTAAGGACTAGATTGTACTAAAACGGTTTTCTTTATGTTCAGACACTGCCATCAATCGACGAGTTCTTCTTGTTTATGACTCATCTGTCGCTGGGTCTGAAGCAGAAGGATTTGGCCCATCGGTTCAGCCTCCACCAATCGACAGTGAGACGGATTATGATCTCTTGGGCCAACTTCCTCTACTGTCTGCTTGGATCAACACGGATATGGGTCCCCAAGGAAACCATCAAAGCCCACCTGAGTTCAAGGACTATCCAGACACCCAGGTAGTGATCGACTGCACTGAACTCCGCTGCCAGACACCATCTTCACTACTACTGCAGAGGGAGGTGTTTTCTTCCTATAAGTCACACTGTACCTTTAAGGGCATGTTGGGAATGTCACCACATGGAGCTGTCACTTGTGTCATCGTTGTATGCTGGATCTGTGAGTGACAAGGAGATCTTCAAGCAGTCTGGAATAATTTCCTTACTCACCCCGGACATGGCCATTAAAAATCAATCAATTATTATTGGTCACATACAGTACACATGGTTAGCAGATGTTAATGTGAGTGTAGTGAAAGGCTTGTGCTTCTAGTTCCGGCAGGACAGTAATATCTAAAAAGTAATCTAACAAATTCACAACGACTAACTTATACACACACAAATGTAAAGGGATGAATAAGAATACGTACATATAAATCTATGGATGAGCGATGGCCGTGTGGTGGATAAGGGCTTTTTCATAGATGACATTGTTCCGTGCAAGGTCAACAGGCCAGCCTTTCTGTCAAGACGCACACGGATGCCAGCGCATGAGGTTAGGGAGACCCAATCCATTGCCAGGCTGAGAGGGCATGTTGAAAGAATGATCCGCAGAGTAAAGGAACACAAGCTGTTTGACACAGTAATCCCCCCTGACCATCTCATGCAGCATCAACCAATTATTTGCAGTGGCGTGTCTGTTGGTCAACTATCAAAATGAACCGTTGCTCATAGCATGGGCCAAGCCAGTGTAAATGTACATGTGTTTATTTGCTAGCAGCAAAATAATAATGTGTTTATCTATGACATGTATTAGTCATTTCTGTTGCAGTGAATATCAGTTTGTGTGGAGCTTGTATTGACTTTAATTAGGCAATGAGTTTAGGGGTGGGGGAAAGAAATCAAGTAAACACAGAATACAATGAATACAATGTTAGAGATGTGTAATTGAGTAACTGAACTGTTGAACATTTGCTGAAATACATTTTTTTAAACAAATCTATTATACTGTAGTTTTCTTCACAATAACATCAATACTTATTTTTCATGATACCACTAAACTTGGCACCCATGCAGGGGATCCATTCAGGGGCGAGATAAGACGCTTCTGCAGGTAGTGGTAAAAAGAAAAGTGGTCAACCTTCTCTCTTATAGTTTTTGAAACCTGTAGATCTTTATATATCCTTTCAACTAGGATGTCCTCCTGTGCACAGATGACAAAAGTCACACCAGCTACAACCTGGGAGAAGGATTTGGCCTTTGCACCTGCCAGTAGTAAGCATGAGATCTCTTCAATTTCAGCTCTCCATTCCATATCTTCAGGTAAGAGCAGTCAACATAACTTGGTACATTTGGGCACTTGACCTCTAAGAGTCCAAAGTGTGGTCTCACACTGGGATCAAATGTGATGCCATCTGGAGAGGATCCTAACCACGGGGCATCAGGGTGCACTACGAAGCCACACGGAAAGAAGTTCACATTCTTCAGTGTGCAGTACTCCTGTACAGCCACTGGCTCCATGGCCCCCTCTTCATCTCCATGGTCTGCATACCAGATCCCTTGAACATTCGCTCAGCTAGGAGGTCAGCTGAGGTCCCTCCCCGGACATGGCAAACCTCTCAAACGAGAGGATGTTATTCTCATTTTCCTGAGCTGATGCCATTCTGGGTTGCTGCTCTGCTCCCTTGTAGCAAACTCGACTTAGTGTGACATCTCGTAGGTTGTCTCGAATGCCTTGACGTGGAACTGCTGCTGATGGCTAAGGACGTAAGTACACTGGGAAGACTGAAGCCTGTTGCCATCTAATGGAAGTATTGGTGGAGAAGGGGCATCGGCAATCTTCACAATTTCTTTGGCTGTGGAAGTTGATAGGACAGCACACTGCCAGCTTGTACTGGCCCAAAGGCGGACTCCACCAGGGGCATGTCGGCTGACATTTCCATTGTTGTCACAAGAGGGGCAGTAAGTTGAGTAAAGTTGGCATATGTTTCTGAGATGTGGAGAAGGTCCATGTCAGGCATGTATCTGTTGAGTGCTTTGTAGAGAGAACTTCTGCAAAACATTTTAAAACCTTAACATCAGGTTGGAGAGATTACTATGACAAAGACTCATGTAACTTTTCCAGAAACAGCACAAGCCCGAAAGTTCAAATAAAATTGATTAAAATATAGAGATTTATAGATTATTATATATTTCCCAAATGATATATAGCCCTGTGTTAAGCCATTAATCAACATAGATGGTCTATTTGTCATGTATGATGAGGGAGAAGTGGGACTCTGTTGTTTTTTAACAATTTTTTGAAAAACGTCCAAAATGACCATTACCACCACGAATTTCACATGCTCAAAAATACTGCAAAAATGCATAATTGACTGGCCCGATGAACTCGGGATGGCCTGGCAGTGACTGTGGTTCCTCTCCATCGCTCGTTGTGGTGTTTTCATCATTTCCATTTGGTGATGTTTTTCACTATTGAATCATATTGCAAATGTAGCATATGTTGCAATTTGTTGCAATATTTTTCAATGGGCATTTACCATCACCAATTCGACATGCTCAAAAATACTGCAGAAATGCATAATTGACTGGCCCGATGAACTCGGGATGGCCGTGCAGTGACTGTGGTTCCTCTCCATCGCTCGTCACCCAGCAAGTCAGCATCCATCTGTCAATTAGATGTCATTCTGACACCAAACTGATACCATCTGACACCAAATCCACTTTTTCCAACTCGTTTAGAAGCCAACTATCACATATATCAGAGCAGGCCCATAATTCACAGCGCCTTCAGTTTTAACCATAAAAAACATAAAACACATAGTTACGTTCTAGCTGCGGGTCCAGCTCTGACATCATGTGTAGACCTATGTGAGGCGACCCCGAATCCCAAGTTTCGGCTCGATAGGTCATTCGGTGCCCGAGCAATGACCTTAATTGGTGCTGAAAATCCACTTTTTCAGTGCGTTGCTACGGGGTCCTTGAATGAGCTATCGGACAGAAACGTTGGGGTCCGTCTCTATGGGCCGAGGCGGTTTCAATGCACCTAGTCTTGCGACTCTGGGACATTTCTAAACGTCACCATTTTCGTGACGGTAAAAATGAATTGAACATATTGCAAATGTACGAGACTGTTTCTCGGTCTGAGAACCTTCTAGAGCCACATAACTCACCGTGCACTATCGACTTGAGCTCTAGAACAGGTTTCTAAAGTTTCAGAGCTCTAGGTCTGACGGTTCTTTGATCGTTCGAACAAAGGTAACTGTTGCAGGCACAGTATGTCTCTTAGCCCCACACTGTGTCACTATGTCCTATCTGTGTGTGTGTGTGTGTTAGTTTTTTGCAAATCTGATGGGATAAATGACTGATTTACAGTTCATGAGGGTTACCTAGTCACACATATGAAGTTTTGGAAAGATGACTTTTTTAACCCTTCAAAACAGCTACTGTGACCCCAATTTAAGGCACTTCCGGTTGGCACAGGAAGCTTAGAATCAACACACGTTGTCATTGGGGTAGGCTTTCACAGAATCCTGAGTGTTAAGTCTTTACGTTAAGAATTGACTGACTTACACAGGGTTGAATTCAGTGATTTGCACAATCTGCACTCTGTCACCATCCTTGCTGTGTGTGTGTGTGTGTGTGTGTGTGTGTGTGTGTGTGTGTGTGTGTGTGTGTGTGTGTGAGAGAGAGAGCTTTTCTTTGACATCTGTTTGGAGAAATGACTGATTTACAGTTCATGAGGGTTGCCTAATCACACATATGAAGTGGAAATATCTGACCTTTTTAACCCTTCGAAACAGCCCCTATGACACAATTTTAATGCACTTTTGGTTGACACAGGAAGCTGAAAGTGAACACATATCATCCTTGGGTTAGGCTCTTATAGAATATTGAGTTTTAAGTCTTTACGTTAAGAACTGACTGATTTACAGAGGGTTGAACTAGTGTGTGTTGTTTCAGAAAATCACAGAAAATCACAGAAGTCTCACAAAGCTCCGAAACCCACCTTAACGGATTCATCTGAACACGCTGCAACTGGATCTGTAACTTTTTTGGAAAAAACCCTCATGTTTTTGAATATCACCAATTTGACATTGTACGATTTCTCTTAAATGACGATAGATAAATGTCTGGTTATTTTTTCCTGACACCATAGATTCATGTACTTTGACGTCAAATTAGCGCTCTATTTTAATTTTTGACTTTTAATCCCAGAAAAATAGCCTTAACTCAAAAGGCGTTGAGGCCTTGGCTCGATCTTGTTCGGGGCCAACTGCCCATTATGCCAAACCAATGCTCACCAAGTTTTGTCTTCGAAGTCTTTTCCGTTTAGGAGAAAAGGCCACGTCGTGATTGGTGATGTTTGTTACATTTGCAATATGATTCCATGTGCCCTCCATTCGCCCTCCTGTGGTATAATCCGAGACAGGTGAGAAATTACCAAAATTTGAAAATTGTATAAAACGGAAACCGAATGTCCGAGAGACTCCGTTCGATGACTTCCCGGAAGATCCGGCCCCGGTGCACGGCCCGACGCGAGATTTACAAACGTTTGCGGACGTCTAGTAAGGGACCGTACATTTGCAATATGGACTTCCTCACTAATCATACAGCAAATGCCGAAATGTTCCTTTCATGTATGTAATGGAACACAGCTACATCTCTCGTGAATGCGCGCAATTGAGGCCATGTCTTTTCCTGAGTGAACAACTTCCAACTTCCTTTGTTCGCTCTCTGTTCACCATAGAAGCCTCAAACAACTTTCTAAAGACTGTTGACATCTAGTGGAAGCATTAGGAAGTGCAAAATGAACCCTAAGTCACTGTGTACTGAATAGGCCCAGTCTTGAAAAACTACAAACCACTTCCTGGTTGGATTTTTTCTCAGATTTTTGCCTGCCATATGAGTTCTGTTATACTCACAGACATCATTCAAACAGTTTTAGAAACTTCAGAGTGCTTTCTATCCAAATCTACTAATAATATGCATATCCTATGTTCTGAGCCCGAGTAGTAGGCAGTTTAATTTGGGCACGTCATTCATCCGAATTTTCAAATACTGCCCCCTGTCACAAAGGTTTTAATGGATATTGATAGACTCACAAGTGTTCTTGGCTTGTGCCAACGCTGTTCTGTGTCTGTGCAGCTGTGAACTGGTGGTGCAGCAGGAATGTTTAGCTGAGAGTAGTGCACTGTCTGGTAAAGAAGGGCCACCAGATGATTGCACATAGCACTTCCTGCAACACAGCAGCAGTGGCTTTGGACCTATCACTGGTACGGAGTGCTTTAACACCATCTGTGAAGTGAAGATCCGTGTTATGAATGACTGAAGTGAGAAACAAGAATGATGCGGCCCATAAATAACAATAAACATAGTAGTGTCGAGTCTTCTTAACTAGGGGCTCATTTAACTATACAGGAATATATTGTGTCTCAGTAACACAATGACCGCATCAACAGATCTTTACCAAATAACCTGTTAAGTGGGCAATTCTAAATTGGGATTGGGACCCAACATTAATATCTATCTATTGATAAGATTAAACGTTGACTCTGTCTCCAACACATTTTCACCATGATGAGAGTGTCCCACAGGAGATGTTCAACAAGGTCCCTAGTAGCCATCTTTAACCTTTCCCTACTCTCATGTCAATATATCTTTGTTAGATACCGTGTAGAAAACATGAACATCAATTATTTTTAGCTTGCAAATAAAGCTAGCAAGCATAAACTTTAAGCACGCTAACGAAAATACACACATTCTCAAGTAGATTCTGTCAACGTTACATACTTTTACAAAGTAACTAGCTAGCTACAGTTACTAGTTAAATTAGCTAGCTAGCTAGCTAGCTAGCTAAAATGATTGTAGCTAGCTAACGTTACATCTGTCACTGACTTGCTACGCACCTTCATAGTTGTCTATGTAGCTTCCTATATACATCTTGAACCCCTTTTTGTTCTTGCTAGCTGGAGTCTCCGAGGCTGATTTAACAATTCGATGTACACCATTAATATTAATTTGAGGCAAGTCCTGAAGACACCTAGTAAAAAAACTGCGATATAGTGGTAGTAATGTTATATCGTCGATAACAACTAGACTGGCAACCTAGCAACCTGTATGTAGTCCCCTAAAGATGAACAGGAAGCTGTGTCTGAGCAAAAATTATATTTATAGGAGCATCAGGAGAAAGGACATACATGTTTGTGTGTTTTGTGACTTTTGTGACTTTGAGAGCACACAGGGTAACAGATGGAGGAGGAGGCAGATTGTGAGACAGAGTTACTAGAGAGAGAGCGCGAGGGAGGGTGCAAAGGAGGGAGGGAGCAAAGGAGGGAGGGAGCGAGGGAACGTAGCGGAGGAGGCGGCGAGTGCGTGTTGATGCTGTACTTGGCGTCAGTATGATAAGAATAGACGGTGCGAGCAGCGCGGCTGAGGCATCACCTTCACTCCCTCACCGGGGCAGGCCGTACTCAACGTGTGTGTGAAGCTGTATTTATAAACACAGAAATCATTTCACATTATCAAAGCGGAATCATTTTTACAAACATTTTTATTTTTGGATACATTTCAACTACAGAGCTTCAACTACATTTTCACTATTTAAAACTCAAATAATGAAAGGTTAAAGAAATACTTGGCAGTAGAACTGAAAATACTTGACTCAATTGCTGAAAATACTTAGCTGATATGCGGGGTATCGCGTATCAGGCCAGGGGCTGTTTGTGTGTGTGTGGGGTGCGTGTGCGCCTGTGTGTGTGTGGACGAGGGCGCCAGTGGAGGCATGATGTTATCATGTGGTCCTGGTCAGACAGAATGCCCTGCAGTGCCCAAGCAGAAACCCCCTTTACAGAGCACGCTCACACGGTCAGTAGTCGGAGCAGCCACTGTAAAAGAACAGCAACTATTCAGGGTTAGAGGGCATTAGTAAGGATATAGTCTGTATTAAAGGTGGGGTCGGGGTCAAGGTACTGTATAAGTTAGGCTTGAGGATATGGTCTGGCACAGGACGGGTTAGGGTCAGGTTATGGTTCATGGTTACCGTCGAGATATAGGGTTATGGTTAGGGACATGGCGCTAGGGTTAGGGTTGTGGTTGAGGGTAGGGATATGGTTTAGGCTAGGGTTAGGGTTGAACCAGGATGTGGACATGAAGTTAGGCTTAGGGCCAGGGTTTTGGTTGATTTCAAGATCAAGGAGGACTCACAGTATTGATTCCTCCGTCTTTGACCTCAGGGTTGCTATCTGATTTATACAGGGCTGGGGAGAGGGAACACAAACAAATCAAATCAAATGTTATTAGTCTCATGCGCTGGATGCAACAGATGTAGACCTTGCTTACTTACGAGCCCCTTATCAACAATGCAGTTTTTTAAAAAACAAGTAAGAATAAGAAATAAAAGTAACAAGTAATTAAAGAGCAGCAGTAAAATGACAATAGCGAGACTATATACAGGGGGGTACCGGTACAGAGTCAATGTACGGGGGGACCGGTTAGTTGAGGTAATATGTACATGTAGGTAAAGTTATTAAAGTGACTATGCATAGATGATAACAACAGAGAGTAGCAGCGGTGTAAAAGATGGGGGCAATGCAAATAGTCTGAGTAGCAATTTGATTAGATGTTCAGGAGTCTTATGGCTTGGGGGTAGAAGCACACAATATTAAGGCTGAATATCATAACCTGCAACAAAATATAACACACCTAAGTGTTTGTGTGTGTGTGTGTGTGTGTGTGTGTGTGTGTGTGTGTGTGTGTGTGTGTGTGTGTGTGTGTGTGTGTGTGTGTGTGTGTGTGTGGAAATACCGAATAGCTTGCGCAGCCTGGTGACACAGGTCACAAAGCCATGGAAAGGCAGGTGCAGCTCCCCAGAGCCAAACCTCTCCCACAGCAGCTGTATGACCTGGCCATCACACTGCACACCTAGCAGGAAGGAGGAAGAAGAGAGGGGAGCAGAGAGAAATGTGTTGTTATCCATTCAAGAGTGGAGCGGAAGGTAAAATGTAACAACGATATGGAAAGTGAGGGTGTGAGTGAGTAAGTGAGTGAGTGAGTAAGAGGCAGTGTGTGTGCGCGTGTGTGTGTGTGCGTGTGTATGCACCAGCAGCCTGGAGGGCCAGACTAAGCTCAAAGGGGCTCATAGTCCCTGAAGAGTCCTGATCAAACTTGAAGAAGATGGACTGAAAGAGAGAGAGAGGTCAATGAAGGATAGTTGAGTAGCTGTAGCTAAGTAATATCACTAATTATAAACTGGGTATTTTGGGTCCTGGATGCTGATTGGCTGAAACAGCATTTCAGCCATGTGTATATCAGACAACATACCTTGGGTATGATGCAAGAACACTTTTATGTTGCTAACCAGTTTATAATAGCAATAAGGCACCTCTGTGGCTTGAGGTATATGGCCAATATAGTTTATTTAGTTTAGTTGATTAATTTGACCATTTTAAAAAACAAGCACACATAAAACTTGAAAAAACCATAGATGCACATGAATATAATCATGGAGGATAACACACAATAAAGTCTGGGACTTATTTCCATTGTGGTCCTCTTGAGACAAGATGGCTAGACAAGATCAAACACAGTATGGCAGTGAAATAATAAAACAAAAACAGAGAAGAAGAACATCTATCTCATCATTGCAGTTACCATGGCTGAGGCCAGTATCCAGGCACTCCGCTTTGCATCGTGCATAACAACAGCCCTTATCTGCTGTATATTGGCCAATACACCGCACCCCCGTGGGCTTTATTGCTTAACATATTGGGTTTTGTACCTATTGCAGTCGTACCTGCAGACTGCGAAGAGAGGTCAGCACAGGCTCTGTCTGCTCTCGGGTCAGACTGCTCCGCCCCCCAGTCTGACACGTGGGTTAGGGACAGCTCTCAGACACAGACAGAGGCGCTCAAAAGTACCAGGGCCCGTATCCACAGAGCAAATCAATGCTGATCTAGGATCAGTTTAGCCTTTTAGATCACAATGCATAAGATTAAATGGACAAATCCTAGATCGGCAGTTCTACTCTGACATGCTTTGTGGATACGGGTCCTGGCAAGGAAAACAAAGCCAGTGAGATGTAAGGGGAAAGGTTGTGACAACTGGTCAAATAAAAGGATACTTCCTCTCCAAAGATGATCTGTCTGCATGTCTCCAGTGGCAGCTGGTAGTCTTTCTCCAGAACTGATAAGGGGAGAGGGGAGGAGTGAACGAGGCTGAGGATTATAAGGGTATATTTAAGCAATAAGACACAAATAGATGTGGTATACGGCCAACATATAACGGCTAAGGGCTGTTCTTATGTACGACACAACGCTGAGTGCCTGGATACAGCCCTTAGCTGTGGTATATTGGCCATATACCGCAAACCCTTAAGGTACCTTATTGCTATTATAAACTGGTTAGCAACGTAATTAGAACACTAAAAATAAATGTTTTGTCATACCGGTGGTATATGGTCTGATATACCATGGCTGTCAGCCAATCAGCATTCAGGGCTCGAAACACCCAGTTTATAATAGCCATTAGGTTTCGCCTAGAGAAGTCATCTCTGTTTCCCCAAAAAGTGTCTACCTGCTAGAGGAAACCTTGCTACTCTGCTCCCCCTAATGTCGTTTACTGGTACTGCATTGTAAGAATATTCCCCCCCAATAGGACCAACATACAATAGTTGCACCCTTCATTACAGTAGTTTATGGAGTTCTGCAACATGGTTTGACTAAATTAACCTTATAATGACAACCTGAGTTCATTAATGATCTAACCTGAGTTAACCAGCTTCATGAACTCCTTAGCATTCAGCTTGTCATCCTGCCAGGGAGAGAGAACAGGAGGTTAAGACTGTCTAAGGGAGACATTTATCTTCTATGATTGAGTTAGATTTAGAGATGAGAGAATTCCTACCGGCCCCGCCACCTCATCAAAGGTCTTCTGTACCCTCTTGCGATCCTCTGGCAAGACTGGTGGCATTGACATTACCTGTGAAGGACACACACACACACACACACACACACACACACACACACACACACACACACACACACACACACACACACACAGTTGGCTTGCTGAACTGGAGAGCAGGACTGCAGTAGAAGTAGGCTTCAGTAAGGTTTAACTCACCATGAGGAAGCCAGTGGAGCAGGTGAAGTCTTGGGTCCTGGAATACAAGGAGGAGCACCATCAGTGCTAGCATCATCAACAGCATCATCACCCCCCCCCCCCCCCCCCATCCTCTCCGTACCCCAGATTGTTGCCAGTCTTGGAGTAGATGCGGAGGAAGAATTCCGCAGGCTGGTTGGGACTGGAGGTGGAGGCCAGAATCACATAGTTTCCCGGGTCCAGCCTCACCTCCCTCCACACAGCCCTACGGTGACAAAAGGCAAGAAGAAGAGATACAACGTATATTGACTGTTTTCATGAAAATGTGACATATTTGCTGTGAAGACTGGCTGCTGAGGTACAGTACCTGAGGGGCTGGTACACCCCAGAACTCCCCACAGGCTGCTTGAAAGAGAAGAAGCTCTGGTCCAGACAAAGGCCCTGGAGCTACGAGAGGGGGAGCGGGGAGAGAAGAGAAGGACAGGGGAAGAGAGGAGAGGAGAAGAGAGAGGAAGGCAGAGATAGAAAAGAGGGAGAGAAAGAAGTAGTGGTGGAGAGAGGGGGGCAGCAGACATGGTTGGTAGATTAAAAGCCATGTCATTGTCTAACTAATGAAAATATGTAGTTTTTTAAAATACTTTATAATAAGATACTCACCTTTGGAGGAACCTGCAGAGACAGGAAAGACGTCAGATTAACTGAAAATGTAGAACATTCACATTCACAGCGCACACAGGGACAACACATTTTCCCTCCCTCTCTCGTCCTTTCTCTCTCACCCTGTAGATGTGGAAGGCGATGTGGAGGAAGTTGATTTTCTCCTTCTTTCTCCGGTCTTTCTGCAGTAGTTCCACCAGCACGGTGCACTGCTTTGCTTTCTTCTTCTGCTTCTCTGCCACCTTCTTCTCCTCCGGGGTCATCTCTATATCGCCATCATGCTCGGCAAGGACAAGCTGGAACTGGGGATTCTTCCAGAAAGATCCTACAATAGAGAGAGAGAAAGAGAGAGACACAGAGAGAGGTGGGGGGATAGAGGAGGGATTGTTGAAAAGGAAAGGAAGTAAATGACAAGTAGATGAAATTACAAACATTCTGCTTTTGGAAACACACACACACACTCACGAGGGTAACTACAGCTTCCCCCTGCCGTGGAGCCCGATACCCAGGAGCCTTTGTGGGAGCTGAGGGTCCAGGCAGAGGGGGGGTCAGCAGGGGAGTCGGGGTCAGTGGGTGTGTCCTCTTCCACTATGGGGTCAGGGTTCACACTACACAGCTCCACTGTGTCAAACAGCCTGTTGAAGTCCTCCACATTTATCCTGACACAGAGCGGATACACACTGTCAGAATGTGTTTGTGTGCTGTTGTTGTAAAGTGTCAAACTAGATGAGATGTAGAGTTAGAGTGAGAAGCATTTATTAAAGTGTCACTTCACAATGATACAGTAGTTGACAATACAAAAGACAGATTTTAACAACCACAATTGTGGACCACTCAAACAGTTTTGAGACACGAAAAGCAGTCATAGTCAAACAGTATTTCATTTGGAGTCATCTATAATACGTACAGTACATCATCTATACATATCAGTTATTATACATTACGTTATATATACACACGTATGCATAAACAAAAACAAAGTACAATAGATAAAAGCCGAGACTGGTCGATGTACAGTGCCTTCAGAAAGTTTTCACACCCCTTGACTTTTCCACATTTTGTTGTGTTACAGCCTGAATTTAAAATTGATTAAATGTAGTGTTTTTTTCACTGACCTACACACAATACCTTATAACGTCAAAGTGGAATTGTGTTTTTCTAAATTTGAACAAATTAATAAAACATGAAAAGCTGAAATGTCTTGAGTCGATAAGTATTTAACCCGTTTGTTATGGCAAGCCACATAATAAGTTGCAGACTCACTGTGTGTGCAATAATAGTGTTTAACATTACTTTTTATTGACTGCCTCATCTCTGTAACCCACACATACAATTATCTGTAAGGTCGAGCAGTCAATTTCAAACAAAGATTCAACCACAAAGACCAGGGAGGTTTTCCAATGCCTTGCAAAAAAGGGCAGATGCATAAAAATTGAATATCCCTTTGGGCATAATATCCCTTTATTAATTACACTTTGGATGGTGTATCCAAACACCCAGTCACTACAAAGATACAGGCGTTGTAACGACTATCGTAGAGAGGGGACCAAGATGCAGAGCGGCACGTGTTCATTATCTTTTATTAGAATCAAACAAACACTCGAACAAAAATAACAAAGGGAAAACGAAAGCGCACAGTTCTGTCAGGTACAGAAAACTAAACAGAAAACAACTACCCACAAACACAGGTGGGAAAAGGCTGCCTAAGTATGATTCCTAATCAGAGACAATAATAGACAGCTGCCTCTGATTAGGAACCATACTCGGCCCAAAACAAAGAAATACAAAACATAGAATGCCCACCCCACACCCTGACCTAAGAAAATAGAGAAATAAACCGTCTCTCTCAGTTCAGGGCGTGACAGTACCCCCACGCCCCCCCCAAAAGGTGCGGACTCCCGGGCCGCAAACCTGAACCTATAGGGGAGGGTCCAGGTGGGCATCTATTCTTGGCGGCGGCTCTGGTTCGGGGCGTAGCCCCCACTCCGCCCGCTGATCCCCCCGCTTCTGTGTCGCCGGAGTAACCAGACCGTGGATCATCGCCGGAGGCTCTGAACTGCCGGCCGCCGCTGAAGACTCCGGGCTGCGGGCCGTCTCAGGAGGTTCCGGGCTGCGGAGCGTCGCTGGAGGCTCCGGACTGGGGAGCGTCGCTGGAGGCTCCGGACTGGGGAGCGTCGCTGGAGGCTCCGGACTGGGGAGCGTCGCTGGAGGCTCCGGACTGGAGAGCGTCGCTGGAGGCTCCGGACTGGAGAGCGTCGCTGGAGGCTCCGGACTGGAGAGCGTCGCTGGAGGTTCCGGACTGGAGAGCGTCGCTGTAGGTTAGGACTGGAGAGCGTCGCTGTAGGTTCCGGACTGGGGACCGGCGCTGCAGGCTCCGTGCCATGGATCATCACTACAGGTTCCACGCCATGGATCATCACTGGAGGCTTTGTGCCATGGATCATCACTGGAGGCTCCGGGCCATGGATTATCACTGGAGGCTTCGTGCCATGGATCATCTCTACAGGCTCCGGGCCATGGATCATCACTGGAGGCTTCGTGCCATGGATCATCCCTACAGGCTCCGGGCCATGGATCATCACTGGAGGCTTCGTGCCATGGATCATCACTGGAGGCTTCTGACCATAGATCATCACTGGAGGCTTCTTTCGTGGAGCTGGAACAGGTCTCACCGGACTGGAGAGACGCACTGGAGACCGGGTGCGCAGAGCTGGCACAGGGTATACTGGGCCGTGGAGACGCACTGGAGGGAGAGTGCGAGGAGCAGGCACAGGACGTACTGGGCTGTGGAGGCGCACTGGAGGGAGAGTGCGAGGAGCAGGCACATGCTCACCACGATAAGCACGGGGAGTTGGCTCAGGCCTCAACCCTGACTCCGCCAATCTACACGTGTGCCCCCCCCCAACAACAAAAAAATTGGGGGGGCTGCCTCTCGTGCTTCCCTGGCAGGCTTCTGTATCTCTCCAATACTTGCCCCCAAGTCCAGTCTATCCTCTCTCGCAACTCCTCCAGAGACCAGGAATCCATCTCCTCCCGGGCACGCTGCTTGATCCAGTTGTGGTGGGTAACGACTATCAGTAGAGAGGGGACCAAGATGCAGCGTGGCACGTGTTCATGATCTTTTATTAGAATCAAACAAACACTCGAACAAAAATAACAAAGGGAAAACGAAAGCGCACAGTTCTGTCAGGTACAGAAAACTAAACAGAAAACAACTACCCACAAACACAGGTGGGAAAAGGCTGCCTAAGTATGATTCCTAATCAGAGACAATGATAGACAGCTGCCTCTGATTAGGAACCATACTCGGCCCAAAACAAAGAAATACAAAACATAGAATGCCCACCCCACACCCTGACCTAACAAAACAGAGAAATAAACCGTCTCTCTCAGGTCAGGGCGTGACAGGTGTCCTATCTCAGTTGCAAGAGAGGAAGGGAACCGCTCAAGGATTTCACTATGATGCCAATGGTGACTTTAAAACAGTTACAGAGTTTAATGGCTGTGATAGGAGAAAACTGAGGATGGATCAACAACATTGTAGTTACTCCACATACTAACCCAATTGACAGTGAAAAGAAGGAAGCCTATAGAGGATACAAATTTTCCAAATCATGCATCTTGTTTGCAACAAGGGACTCAAATAATACTGCAAAAAATGTGGCAAAGCAATTAACTTTTTGTCCTAAATACAAAGTGTTATGTTTGGGGCAAATCACATACAACACATTACTTAGTACCACTCTCCATATTTTCAAGCATAGTGGTGGTTGCATCATGTTATGGGTATGCTTGTAATCATCAAGGACTGGGAAGTTTTTGAGGATAAGAAATAAATGGAATGGAGCTAAACACAGGGAAAATCCTAGAGGAAACCCTGGTTCAGTCTGCTTTCCGCCAGACACTGGGACATTAATTCACCTTTCAGCAGGACAATAACCTAAAACACAAGGCCAAATCTACGCTGAAGTTGCTTACCAAGAAGACAGTGAATGTTCCTGAGTGGCTGAATTACAGTTGTGACTTAAATCTGCTTGAAAATCTAAGGCAAGACTTGAAAATGGTTGTCTAGCAATGACCCACAACCAACTTGACAGAGTTTGAAGAATTTTGAAAAGAATAATGGGCAACTATTGTACAATCCATGTGTGCAAAGCTCTTAGATACTTACCCAGAAAGACTCACATCTGTAGTCGCTGCCAATGCTGATTGTAACATGTATTAACTCAGGGGTGTGAATACTTATGTAAATGAGATATTTCTGTATTTCATTTTCAATAAATTTGCACAAAAACAATCAAACATGTTTTCACTTTGTCATTACGGGGTACTGCGTGTAGATGGGTGAGAGAAAAAAAAGCTATTTAATACATTGTGAATTCAGGGTGTCACACAACAAAATGTGGAGGAAGTCAAGGGGTAGGAATACTTTCTGAAGGCACTGCATGTGTATGCATGTGTTTACGTACGTTTGTGTCTACGTGTGTTTGTAACGCCAGAACGTACCAGAACTCTCCGTCCTCACTGTTTTTCAGATCAATCCTTTTCTTCTCAGCAGCATCCACATCATCCCAGTCTTTACTCCTGCAATTACACACACAGGATTACATGCCTGTGTAATGACAAAATGAAACACACACACACACACACTTCCTTACTTGTCACTCCAGGGTCCAGAGTACTCCACAAAGCCCCAGGGGTTCCTCAGCCTCAGCAACAAGGCCTCACCAGCCGGCTTCTTCACCTGAACCACATGCACGCACGCACGCACATGCACACACAGACAAACAATTATTTGAGCAAAATGAGAAAGTGGATTCTTTTCTGATGACTTTAGCTTAGTGAAGCGCAGTATGATACATACCGTGTCAGTGTCTGTGATGGCGTAGGCATGGCCCTTCACCAGTCCCTCTGCAGTCACTGTGCCGATCTCAAGATAGTTACTAGCCTGTGGAGATAGAGAGCAACTTCCTGCTTACACAGTGAGAATCGCACTTGCCATCACAGTAGCTATTGACCAAGGAGAGGTGTGAGGAAGGTATGTAGCTATGTTTGTACAGCTTTCATCATAAAGTCTATGAGTCATATTTGTTCCATGGAAATGGACAGGGGAATACCTAGACAGTTGTACAACTGAATGCATTCAACTGAAATGTGTCTTCTGCATTTAACCCAACCCCTCTGAATCAGAGGTGTGCGGGGGTGCTGCCTTAATCGTCATCGGCACCTAGGGAACAGCGGGTTAACTGCCTTGCTCAGGAGCAGAACGGCAGATTTTTACCTTGTCAGCTCTGGGATTCGATCCAGCAACCTTTCGGTTACTGGCCCAACGCTCCGACCTGCCAGGCTACCTGCCGCCCCATCGGGTGTGAGTGTGTGTGTGTGTGTGTGTGCGTTCTTGCGTGCATGTATGTGCTGCACCTGTATGAAGCAGCTGAGCAGGCTGCCACGGGACAGGGCATCGGAGAGGGCTTTCCACATGACCCTGGGGGCGCGGGAGGAGACAGGGAGGGAGTAGGCTATGCCCCCTGTAAAATCCTCCATCGCCTCTGAGATATTACCCCCCTTCAGACTTCCATATGACCCGATCAGCCTGCTCCGAGATAGGAGTAGAGGGAGCGTGAGAAACAGGTGTGTGGAGAGAAAGGGGGAGGAGAGAGAGTGGTGTGGGAGAGGAAGGATTGAGAAACGAGGGATATACATTTTATAGATGTACATGTTCTGTCATTTAGCAGATGCTCTTATTCAACATTTACAATAAACACATTCAAATGAGGCTGAAACCTCATTAGAGCAGTGTCAGGCACACACAGCCAGACACACACGAACGCTCGAATGATGTACGACATTACACACGGATGCATGGACGCACGCATACACACACACACGCACACACACCCCGAGTGACTGACTTGGCATAGGCTTTCTCCACCAGGGCGCTCCAGTACTCGTTGCGGGTACAGGAGTAGCTGAAGAGCAGGCGGCCTCCGCGTACAGGCAGCCTGTCATCCACTACCACCTCCACCCACTCACCATACTGCCAGAACTACAGTATGGACGGAGAGGGAGGTAGGAAGGGACGGAGAGGGAGGCATAAAGAGGGTGGACAGGGAGGGAGGGAGGAAGGACGAGGCGTAAGGAGGAGGATGTAGGGAGAGAGGGGGAGAGGGAGGGAGAAGGGAAAGAGGGGAGGGTGAGAGATATGCATTTGATGCGTTGCATAACAGTGGGCAAGTACAAGCCTGCATCACTTGCCCCATAAGCAAGGCTGTGTGTGTGTGTGTGTGTGTGTGTGTGTGTGTGTGTGTGTGTGTGTGTGTGTGTGTGTGTGTGTGTGTGTGTGTGTGTGTGTGTGTGTGTGTGTGTGAGGGTAGTAGCTACCTACAAGTCTGTACTACACTCCAAACATAACCCCTCCAGGTCTACTCATATCTACCCTTTTTTTCCAACCAATGCGTTAAGTCATGCCACATATACTTCACTGAGAGGGCCAAGTCACCTGAGAAAATATTAACGCGGTCTGTCAATCTAAGTAACACCATTTAAAAAATCCACATCAAAATCTGTCAATTTAAGCTAGTGATATTTGGTTTTTTTTTGCATTGGCTGAGTCTCAATCCAACGCATCCGCCGATGTCGCACTTCCACATCTGTGGTGAAAGGTGGCAGAGCTAGAGTGGTGTTTGTCAGACCATGAGACATCCCAGAAATCGGTCTTCTCACGAAAACGTCTATAGCGTCCGAACCGTGCCCTACAAACTAATGTGACCCCACTGTAGAAAGGGGAGATTCTCACGAGCACGATGGTGTTCTCTGTTTTGCAAAAGTCTGAACGCTCGGATCAACTCTACGCCTCGGCCAGAGCGTCCGGTGTGCACTCTGAACACTCCGAGAGTTTACGAATGGACAATCTGACAATGCTCTTTACGAACGCGTGTACTCTGGCACTCCAGATTGAATTTACGAATACACCCGTAGTATAAACCAACCTTTAGTCTTGAAATCTTTGGTTGTTTAGTACATGGCCTTACATGTGAATCCTTAAAGAGCTGGGTGGGGCTAAGGCTTAAGAGGGTGTGAACTATGCTGAATGTGTGTCGACAAAGAAGAGCTCTCCAGTAGGTACCAAAACATTCAAGGGACATTTTCTCAAAAGTGATGTTACAAGTTTATCAACTTTCAAAGCAGTATTACTTTCCCATTGTTCCTCAACTGTAGTGTATGATATATCATTTTCTAGCTCTGAGTCTCTACTTTTATCCAATGTAAAAAACACAATTTCAAATTTTGCTACATAGACCGAATTGTGCCGGTCGGTCACAAAGGGGTCCTAAAATTCTAAAGCAAATAGCTAAATGATACATAGTACGACCATCTTAAAACAATTCCATATGTAAACTTAGAACCCCCCCCTCCCCCCAGGGGTAAAGCAATTAGAGAAAATCACTAAGGCATAACTCATGACCTCTATGATGTTTTAATGCTTTTCATGAGACAATGTTTTAATTATCAATCTCTTTAACCTGACACAATTGGTCCAGAGAAGATGCCTTTGAGGCAAATGCAAATTATTAAATGATAATGACGATAGGGGCAAGTGTGCAGAGATGAGAGAGAATGGGTTAGAGGTGTGTGTACAACGTGAGTGTGTGTGAGTGTGTTTGTGTGTGTGGGGGGGGGGGGGGTAATTAGAGATCACCCTCATTAGTGAAGAGGTAGCCTGGGGGGGGATCATCAACTAGATTTTGCCTCGTGATGATTTTTTTCTTGAGCGGATGGTCAGGGGGCCTGAACATAATTACAAATAATTTGTAGACTGCAAATTGACCACAATAAGCCCAAACAGATATAGTATTTGACTAAAACATAAGCATTTCAAACCTTGTTTTCAAAGCTTGCTTGTATACGATCACATATATCTTCTCTATTATGCGTGGGAACACTTTGTAACAGATTTCCAAAATTAAAATCACTTGGAGGTGATTTGCTGTTGAATTTATAGTCATTTATGTCCAACTTTAAAAAAAAATATATACAAAAATGTGTTCACTAGAGGGCCAAATTTGGCCCACGGGCCGCCAGTTGGGGAACCCTGATCTAGTTACACCACCTCCTCTCATAACACACACTCTCTGTCATACACACGATAACACACTCCTCTGTTCTCTCATTCCCTTTGTTCCCTTGAGGACTCCTTAGTTCCACCTCTCCATCTCTACTACTATTTTCAGTCCTACCTTTGCTTCTCTTGCTCATTTACAAGACCTGCTACTCTAATAAGATAGTAAGGGGCATTCTCATTGCATTCACAAAAAGTGAGTATGCAGAACACATGTACACAGCAAGCTCATGAACCCTCCCCACGTCTTACCATGAAGTGGAAGATGCCAGCATAGGATTCTGTCAGGCTCTGATTAGGTGGTACCACTTTGACAAAGAGATTGGGGTGCATGGTAAGGCAGGACAGGGCAGCCAGAAGCCAACAGTCACCTATTAGAAAAAGATAGAAACAGGCCAAAGGCAATATGCATGTTAACTAGCAGTATAGATGATTGATTCTACATGTATTTTTCATTTCAAATCATTTCCTGAGGCTTGTGGAAGATATGTCACTGCAGAGTTCCCACACTCACACGTTCTCCCTCACAAACACACCCACGTGCACACACGCACACAAACATGCCCGTACACACACAGGCCCATTCCTCTCTAACCGTAAACAGCTGCTCTGCGTATTCATGTGGAGGAAAGAAAGAGGTGTTGATGTTTGACGCATGTACGCACACACACACACACACACACACACACACACACAAGGGATGCCGCATTGCCATCAGATTCATCACACAAACGTTGAGGACAAAATGAATCAAGCAATAAGAAAGCAAGATGAGCATTCTCACCCTTTCACACAAACTAAAAACAGACTGGGCATCACATGAAATGCGGTCACAAACAAATCACGTTGTTTTTTTATGGGAGAAAGGGGTGTGATCACAGGGTTCCGACTCCCTTTAGACCCACAGATGCTCCGGGGAGGTTGGGACTGGGAGACTGGGAGGTGAGAACACGAACGTCACCCCTCATATTGGAGAATATGTTTGGAGCGGAGCCCCTGGGGCGATGTGGAGGGGTGACATATTCAGTGTGATTGATAGTTGATCCTCCAGAATCACTGAGAGACTGAACCGTGCAGAGAAGAGAACCAGGATCTCTCAAGCCCATCCCCAGGAGAATAGGTTTGGAGAAGTGAGGGCAATCTGGTTATACAGGAAAACTGGGAGTTGGAGTTAAGTGTCTACATGTTACTGAAATGATATCCCATCCTATGATGTTTAAAACATAAACACACACAGACACTTACCCAGCTGGCCCTGGCAGATATCGGTGGTACACGTTGTGTCCTCCACAAACACAGCATTGGTACTGATCTCCTGCAGAGAGAGAGAGACAAGGGGCAGAGTTCAAGACTACAGTTTACCACACAGCACATGTTGCTATTTAGTCTGAGGGAATGTGAAAGCAACACAACACGAATTTCCACATAACAGTTGACTGGATGATGACAAGGCAATGTTAATGTCGCTCATGAATTCTAATTTGAGCAGCAGCAGCTGAAAAATGAGCTCCTACAAATATAGAAATTTACATGGTTTTTAGAGTGAAGTACATCGGAAAAAATCAAAAGAAAACTGCAAGACTGAATAGGAGAAAAAACAAGCAACAAACAAAGAAGATAGGCTTTTGAAAAAAGTTACTATTTTTCATAAAATTGTAGTTATCTTAGCTAGCTGAATTGTTTACCAGTTGCTAAACAGTTGCTAGGGACTCTTTTTGAAGAAGCTAGCTAGCTAACGAAGAATAACAAAGAATATCTAGTTAACAGAAGAAAAGAAAGAGAAAATCAGGACAGAAGAAAAAGGATATCAAAGTGAAACAGTTCTCTAAAGACACAAGAGACAATAATACAAGAAACAACACTTCTGTAGCTTGTCAACTATGTGTCTGTCTATCCCTGTTCTCTCCCCTCTGCACAGGCCATACAAACGCTTCACACCGCGTGGCCGCTGCCACTCTAACCTGGTGGTCCCAGCGCGCACGACCCACGTGGAGTTCCAGGTCTCCGGCAGCCTCTGGAACTGCCGGTCTGCGGCCAACAAGGCTGAGTTCATCTCAGCCTATGCTACCCTCCAGTCCCTAGACTTCCTGGCGCTGACGGAAACATGGATTACCACAGATAACACTGCTACTCCTACTGCTCTCTCCTCGTCTGCCCACGTATTCTCGCATAACCCTAGAGCATCGAGCCAGCGGGGTGGTGGCACTGGAATCCTCATCTCTCCCAAGTGGACATTCTCTCTTTCTCCCCTGACCCATCTGTCTATCTCCTCATTTGAATTCCATGCTGTCACAGTTACCAGCCCTTTCAAGCTTAACATCCTTATCATTTATCGCCCTCCAGGTTCCCTTGGAGAGTTCATCAATGAGCTTGACGCCTTGATAAGTTCCTTTCCTGAGGATGGCTCACCTCTCACAGTTCTGGGTGACTTTAACCTCCCCACGTCTACCTTTGACTCATTCCTCTCTGCCTCCTTCTTTCCACTCCTCTCCTCTTTTGACCTCACCCTCTCACCTTCCCCCCCTACTCACAAGGCAGGCAATACGCTTGACCTCATCTTTACTAGATGCTGTTCTTCCACTAATCTCATTGCAACTCCCCTCCAAATCTCCGACCACTACCTTGTATCCTTTTCCCTCTCGCTCTCATCCAAAACTTCTCACTCTGCCCCTACTCGGATGGTATTGCGCCGTCCCAACCTTCGCTCTCTCTCTCCCGCTACTCTCTCCTCTTCCATCCTATCATCTCTTCCCTCTGCTCAAACCTTCTCCAAACTATCTCCTGATTCTGCCTCCTCAACCCTCCTCTCCTCCCTTTCTGCATCCTTTGATTTTCTCTGTCCCCTATCCTCCAGGTCGGCTCGGTCCTCCCCTCCTGCTCCGTGGCTCGACGACTCACTGCGAGCTCACAGAACAGGGCTCCGGGCAGCCGAGCGGAAATGGAGGAAAACTCGCCTCCCTGCGGACCTGGCATCCTTTCACTCCCTCCTCTCTACATTCTCCTCTTCTGTCTCTGCTGCTAAAGCCACGTTCTACCACTCTAAATTCCAAGCATCTGCCTCTAACCCTAGGAAGCTCTTTGCTACCTTCTCCTCCCTCCTGAATCCTCCTCCCCTCCCCCCCTCCTCCCTCTCTGCAGATGACTTCGTCAACCATTTTGAAAAGAAGGTTGACGATATCCGATCCTTGTTTGCTAAGTCAAACGACACCGCTGGTCCTGCTCACACTGCCCTACCCTGTGCTTTGACCTCTTTCTCCCCTCTCTCTCCAGATGAAATCTTGCGTCTTGTGACGGCCGGCCGCCCAACAACCTGCCCACTTGACCCTATCCCCTCCTCTCTTCTCCAGACCATTTCCGGAGACCTTTTCCCCTACCTCACCTCGCTCATCAACTCATCCTTGACCGCTGGCTACGTCCCTTCCATCTTCAAGAGAGCGAGAGTTGCACCCCTTGTGAAAAAACCTACACTCGATCCCTCCCATGTCAACAACTACAGACCAGTATCCCTTCTTTCTTTTCTCTCCAAAACTCTTGAACGTGCTGTCCTTGGCCAGCTCTCCTGCTATCTCTCTCAGAATGACCTTCTTGATCCAAATCAGTCAGGTTTCAAGACTGGTCATTCAACTGAGACTGCTCTTCTCTGTGTCACGGAGGCTCTCCGCACTGCTAAAGCTAACTCTCTCTCCTCTGCTCTCATCCTTCTAGACCTATCTGCTGCCTTTGATACTGTGAACCATCAGATCCTCCTCTCCACCCTCTCCGAGTTGGGCATCTCCGGCGCGGCCCACGCTTGGATTGCGTCCTACCTGACAGGTCGCTCCTACCAGGTGGCGTGGCGAGAATCTGTCTCCGCACCACGCGCTCTCACCACTGGTGTCCCCCAGGGCTCTGTTCTAGGCCCTCTCCTATTCTCGCTATACACCAAGTCACTTGGCTCTGTCATATCCTCACATGGTCTCTCCTATCATTGCTATGCAGACGACACACAATTAATCTTCTCCGTTCCCCCTTCTGATAACCAGGCGGCGAACCGCATCTCTGCATGTCTGGCAGACATATCAGTGTGGATGACGGATCACCACCTCAAGCTGAACCTCGGCAAGACGGAGCTGCTCTTCCTCCCGGGGAAGGACTGCCCGTTCCATGATCTCGCCATCACGGTTGACAACTCCCTTGTGTCCTCCTCCCAGAGTGCTAAGAACCCTGGCGTGATCCTGGACAACACCCTGTCGTTCTCCACTAACATCAAGGCGGTGACCCGATCCTGTAGGTTCATGCTCTACAACATTCGTTGAGTCACCCCGCTCCTCCGCTCTCTCCACTGGCTTCCAGTTGAAGCTCGCATCCGCTACAAGACCATGGTGCTTGCCTACGGAGCTGTGAGGGGAACGGCACCTCCATACCTTCAGGCTCTGATCAGGCCCTACACCCAAACAAGGGCACTGCGTTCATCCACCTCTGGCCTGCTGGCCCCCCTACCTCTGAGGAAGCACGGTTCCCGCTCAGCCCAGTCCAAACTGTTCGCTGCTCTGGCACCCCAATGGTGGAACAAGCTCCCTCACGACGCCAGGACAGCGGAGTCAATCACCACCTTCCGGAGACACCTGAAACCCCACCTCTTTAAGGAATACCTGGGATAGGATAAAGTAATCCTTCTAACCCCCCCCCCCCTTAAAAGATTTAGATGCACTATTGTAAAGTGGTTGTTCCACTGGATATCATAAGGTGAATGCACCAATTTGTAAGTCGCTCTTAATAAGAGCGTCTGCTAAATGACTTAAATGTAAATGTAATGTAAATGTAATGACTTAAACTGCATCATACAGGTTGTTATCTCGTCATTCCATCTCTGTTCTGCTTTTAGAGATATCCTGCCCAGCTGTTTGGCTCTGACTCAGAGTCTGGAAGTTCTCTTTCTTTTCTCTCAACATGCTCCATCAGATCAATTTATCTTCCTCAGAACTAGACCACACCTGACAGTGAGTCAGCTCAGGTGTAGCCTACAGCTCAGGTGTAGCTCAGGTCCAGGAGCAACATCCCAATTGTACACAACTAGACCCGCTCATATCCTCATCAAACTCAATGCACAAGGTCAATATAAAAGTTATAACACAGGCTGCAGATATCCGTAAGATAAGCATGACTATGATGAGTAAGAAACTGGACTATGGCAATATGTAGGCTATGTTTTTGAGCGTGACCACATGGCTGGCTATCATGTCGACCAGTGGTCACCAACCGGTCGATGGCGACTGGTCCATCTTCAAGGTATTCCTACTCGATAACCAAACATTCCTATAGAAAAGCCAACGATAAAAGCTTCCGCGCCTTTTTTTGTTATTCATGTTGCGGTGTTGATGGTAGATGCACTTGATTTAAAAGCCATGCGCATCGGGTTGGCAAAGTGTTCCATTTTGAACCATTTCATTTGTCTGAAAAGACATGGTCGACACCGCCACCCTGGCGGACCGGGAGATCTGTGGCTAAATCGAGTGCGCCTATACTGCGCTGGCCAATCCGTAGCTCAAATCACCATGCCTTTCGCTTCCACACCCTGGCCACAGCAAATGTGAGACGTAATAACTTTTACAACGATGACTAGAGAGACTGTCAGAGAATACAGCTGCTCTTCCGAGTGAGTTCATGTCTATTTTTATTCAGTAGTGTCAAAACAGTTTTTATTTAACACTATTGCAAAACAAAACGTGCTTCCCCCTACTTTCACTGGCGCTGCAGCTGCAATGAATGAGTAGCCAAGTGTATTATTATTAGCATTTCGTCCTGTCTATTTTAATACCAAGGAATATTTCACTTCCTCTGTTCAGAGGAACAACATGAATTTGTGCATGAGGCAGGTGCAGTGTGACTCGAGTTTCGCCATCAGGTGGAAGAAGGTGTCCCCTATGGTCAGTCTCACCAGAGGAAAGGAAGGAGAGCATGGGCCGTGAGATATCAGGGGCCGTGAGATACCAATACCAGGGACTCTGCTGCTCTCTCCCTCCGCTAAGACTAATACCGGGTTCAGAACAACTCGGAACATAGAAATCTCCGACCGCGGTGTATTCAAGACAATTGGGAACTCGGGGGGTTGGGAAATCTGACTGGGAAAAGTCGTGTTTAACGGTTATCCAACTCGGAAAATCTAGAACTCCGACTTTCCGACCTGAAAATCACTGATGTCATGATTTGAAAGCACCATGACCATCAGATGCAGGTAGCATCAGTCCAGTAAAATAAAAATGTTAATCATTTCAGTTGCTACACCAACTGAACTATTTTGTTATCAAAGCTCGAGTTTTAAAATATAATATGGTCTGAGAATAACAGTATTGGCAGGCCAGGCGTATAGCCAATATGCTGTGCTAATGTATTAGGCCGACTACATAAACCTCATTCCTACAGAACTGTTTTTATTAGGTTAAACATTATGTGCGGTAGATCTCGACTTGCTTTTTGACTGCGAAAGTGATCTCGACTCACTTGATGTAAACACCGATAGGACGGTAGCCTACCTTGGGTCGCAGCCACTTGATCTCCTTTTTGGGGTCTGGGTCGGTAGGCATACCGATGGAGCTCTGGTCCGGGGCGAAGGTTGGGTCAGAGAACAGTGAACCGGATTTAACGCACGCATCGAGGAGGGCTACATAGTGTTGGTCCCGAAATTGAACAGGGTTGGCAATGGAACCAGCTGCGAACCTCTGAGTCTCCATTTTCAATGGTAAAGTTGAGATCAAAATAGCAAATGTCTATGCTTATTTTGCGGGGACTTGTACAACAATCCCAGTTCTTAAATACACACACACACACTCATTCACCCGTATGGAGACATAGGGGCGCCTCCCTTAGTCGAACCATTCCAGCAAGGAGTGCAGAGCCTACGGGAAGTTTGGAATGTTCCCATTTATTTCACGCTATCAACGTGAATTGTGATCGAATCAACATAATATTAGCCACTTTCAATGCAACATACTGAAACAAAACGAACTATGCCAGACTTAGTATGGGGGTGGGGGGGCATATATTTTGTGGAACTTTCCACAAATGATAACCGACTCTTAGTATGCAAAACTAACTACACAAGAGATTGTACAGAGCGCATCGGAGTAGGATTCAATTGCATTGACTGGCACAAGCGAGTAGATTACTATTGTGTTGAGATCAAAGCGAGATATTAGCCCAGTTATACAGTAGCTCATTTCTGGTCAGAAATGGTGGAGTGATTGCTTCATACAAAAGCACAAAACGTGTACATTTCTAACCATCTGAAAAACGAGTCAGGTAAAGAGGTATTTTTATGTCTTAAAGGGGCGGTGTTGTATTTTGAGTCGGGTTTGAATAAACTAAGTAGCCAATAGGCAGAGAGAAGGTAGCATACATTTTTGTCATTCACCTGTTTGAGCCCCACCGGTTTTGTTGCCTGTTTAGCATTTTATTTTAGCATTAATTCGTGTCACATATCAGTTTGCAAACAAAAACAAATGTATTGAGTGAATAAAGCCGCATACAAACACTGTCTTTTTCTTGCTTTCTTGAGTAAGGCAGTTCCAAAATGCAGGTGTTTCCGACCTGAAAATCACTGACGTCATGATTCGACTTTGTTTTTTCCAAGTTCCCAGTTGTCTTGAAAGCACCATAAATCCAGAGAATGACAGACTTTCGTGACAAAGTTAATGTCTTAATCAAAATTACGGATGGCCTCTTATCTTCTCATCGTTCCCTTATGCCATAGTTTGCACATCTCAATTGTTATAGGCCTACTGCTTCTGTAGGTCTATCTCATCAGTATCTTATTCATAATTTTAGGCAATGTTGGAATGATTTCATTGTTTTGCTTACTGTGTGTATTATAATTTGGACATGTGCTTTTCTTGACAAGGAGGAGATACTATATAATGTTGTTGGGTCTGTAACCATGTTTGCCAGTGACAGTCTTTTCCCATTCAAATATTTGTTTTCAACAAAAAGTTCAGTAATAAATCCATGTAATTCCAGTTGATATTGTGAGGGTTGTTTTGTTTGCGCAATGCGCTGTCTGTTCGTCGGTATATTGTATGTTAAAGTGGATCCTCGTGACTGTATTTTCCTTCCTTTTTAGACCGCATAGTCCTAATAAAATACTTCAAATGGTAGGCTAACCGTCTCTCTCTCTCTCGCTCTCTCTCTCTGTGTGTGTGTATGTATGTGGTGACTTAATCAAAGAAGAGTAAAGTTAAGGCCTCAACATCTTGCTGAATTTATCTGAATCGATATCTATCTGAATTTCTGTCGGTGTCCATTTTGAAAGTGCTGAACAAACAGGCCTACCTCATTGCAGCCCGTTTGCTTGCGCTTGCTTATACTTAGAGCTAAGTTTTAATGATATAAGAATAAACATTATGAATTTACTGAACAGAAATGTAATAATGTTTGTGTATCCTTTTGGCCTTTGTTATTACTGAAGGAGAATGCAGTTCTTATCGACTTACACAAATCCACAAGGAGTCAGTAGAAACCACATTTGTTTCAGCAAGTCAGCCATATCAGCTATGGTTTTTTAAAAAGGCAGTAAATGAGGCTGAATGAACTGTTTCGCTGCCAGACAAGGCTCCGCTGATAACCAAGTGTAGTGGTGGTAAGGATTCACTCCATGGTGCTGAAAAGAAAGCTCTGTTGTTGGGACAGCTTTATGTAGGAGATAACAGTTTGTGGGCACCATTTGTCACCGTTATTATGCAATTCATGTATTGTTTAGTGTTGTGTTGTGTATGCATCTAAAAAAACATGCTGAGTTTGCCCCACCAAGATTTACATGCTAAAATCGCCACTGGTAATAATAACTTTACGGGAATAATAATGCAGTTTTATTTGATGAAATGGTTTCTTGCATCAAACACAATACAACAACATGTTCAGTTTCTTCTTAGTCTTTTTTCAAACGTGTAATGGGTTGTAGACATTGAACACCCCAGATTGGCTACTACTGTAGGCTGAATTAAATGACTATTTCCTTGTTAAAATGTTATGGCATTCATTTAGTAGGCAACTGATAGGTCCACCCTATATTCAAATATCCACAGTAGCCTTCCATAGCCACAGTTAAAACTGTTACTTAAAGCAGGTAGGCTTCAGCCTCGGTGTCCACAGTAAACGCGCACCGGAAGTTGCACCGAATTTTCACAACGTTCAAGTTTGCCGACCGAAATGTGCTCAGTGCCCCCCCCCCCCCCCCCAAAAATGGAGGGAACATTGGATCTGACACTTGTTTTGTCCGCACGAGGACTCGGACTCTCAAAGAGCCCGTCAGTCTGTCACTGGGCCGTTCTCCATCACGCCTGATTAAATCGACGATGAGGACAAGAATAATTATGACCAGAGCTAAACAAACACAAATAATAGCGACACAAACCCATAGAATGGTCCCTTTAAATCCATTATCCGCCTGCCCATTATCTCCGTATGGTCTTTGAGGCCGGGATTATATACATCCCTAATAACATAGATCGCCGACCCGCCCTACCCATGCCGACACTCCCACGCCTTCCGCGACCCTTTTGATCCCACGAACCGCAGCAGCCTGACGAAAACTGTCGCCGCAACTATTTAAAAATATATATATATATATATTGTTTGTTTGTTTTCTTGAAAATTTTTATTTGCATAATTTTCTGTGGTCAGGCAATCCCATCTCGATTCAATGTGAATGTCGATTAAAAAAGTATGAAGAACAGGCACACAGCCTGTGTTCTCTCTCCCACTCTCTCTTTCTCTCTCACTCTCTCACACGCACACATTTTCCTCTTCTTACTTTAAACACATTATTTAACACATTCTTCTTCCACACAGCCTATATTTAGGCACCATAATTGGGGAGGACGGGCTCATGGTAATGGCTGGAGCGGAACTAGTGGAATGGTTTCAAACGCATGGTTTGTGTTTGATGCCAAACACAAGGTTTGTGTTCGATGCCTTTCCATTGTCTCCGTTTTAGCCATTATTAATGAGCCCTTCCTCTCCTCAACATCCTCCACTGATAAAACCTGAATTGCTGATGTTATGTATTGGCCAATAAGAGGCTTTGAAGACACCGGCAGCCATTTTGGTAGCAGTCCTCCATAGGAATGAATGGAATTCAAAATTACATGTACCTCTTTGTTGTAGTGGTGTCAGTAACATTATTACTCTCTAAAAAAATACTCTAAGGAATAGGTTTTTATAAAGAAATATATATTTTTATGTTCAGTTCACATATCCTAATATAATTTAAAAGTAGGCTAAGCATTAAGGTGTAAGCATTAAGGTGTCAGTTTACTGCTAACCTACAAAGCATTACATGGACTTGCTCCTACCTATCTTTACGATTTGGTCCTGCCGTACATACCTACACGTACGCTACGGTCACAAGACGCGGGCCTCCTAATTGTTCCTAGAATTTCTAAGCAAACAGCTGGAGGCAGGGCTTTCTCCTATAGAGCTCCATTTTTATGGAATGGTCTGCCTACCCATGTGAGAGACGCAGACTCAGTCTCAACCTTTAAGTCTTTACTGAAGACTCATCTCTTCAGTAGGTCCTATGAATAAGTGTAGTCTGGCCCAGGGGTGTGAAGGTGAACAGAAAGGCTGGAGAAACGAACCGCCCTTGCTGTCTCTGCCTGGCCGGTTTCCCCTCTTTCCACTGGGATTCTCTGCCTCTACCCCTATTACGGGGGCTGAGTCACTGGCTTACTGGTGTTCTTCCATGCCGTCCCTGGGAGGGGTGCGTCACTTGAGTGGGTTGAGTCACTGACGTGGTCTTCGTGTCTGGGTTGGCGCCCCCCCCTTGGGCTGTGCCGTGGCGGAGATCTTTGTGGGCTATACTCGGCCTTGTCCCGGGATGGTATGTTGGTGGTTGGAGATATCCCTCCAGTGGTGTGGGGGCTGTGCTTTGGCAAAGTGGGTGGGGTTATATCCTACCTGTTTGGCCCTGTCCGGGGGTTTCATCGGATGGGGCCACAGTGTCTCCTGACCCCTCCTGTCTCAGCCTCCAGTATTTATGCTGCAGTAGTTTATGTGTCGGGGGGCTAGGGTCAGTCTGTCACATCTGGAGTATTTCTCTTGTCTTTTCCGGTGTCCTGTGTGAATTTAAATATGCTCTCTCTAATTCCCTCTTTCTCTCTTTCTTTCTTTTTCTCTCTCGGAGGACCTGAGCCCTAGGACCATGGCTCAGGACTACCTGGCTTGATGACTCCTTGCTGTCCCCAGTTCACCTGGCCGTGCTGCTGCTCCAGTTCCAACTGTTCTGCCTGCAGCTATGGAACCCTGACCTGTTCACCGGACGTGCAACCTGTCCCAGACCTGCTGTCCCAGACCTGTTGGAACCCTGACCTATTCACTGGACGTGCTACCTGTCCCAGACCTGCTGTTTTCAACTCTCTAGAGACAGCAGGAGCGGTAGAGATACTCTCAAAGATCGGCTATGAAAAGCTAACTGACACTTACTCTTGTGTTACTGACTTGTTGCACCCTCGACAACTACTATGATTATTATTATTTGACCACGCTGGTCATTTATGAACATTTGAACATCTAGGCCATGTGCTGTTATAATCTCCACCCGGCACAGCCAGAAGAGGACTGGCCACCCCTCATAGCCTGGTTCCTCTCTAGGTTTCTTCCTAGGTTTTGGCCTTTCTAGGGAGTTTTTCCTAGCCACCGTGCTTCTACACCTGCATTGCTTGCTGTTTGGGGTTTTAGGCTGGGTTTCTGTACAGCACTTTGAGATATCAGCTGATGTAAGAAGGGCTATATAAATAAATTTGATTTGAAATTTGATTAATAGAATATACTTGTCAAAAACTAATAGATAGTAGACCTTAATGCATTTCTATAGATTCCAAAATCTTTTTTTACTTTGGGAGGAGTACCAAAATGGCTGTGTGGTAGCTTTAATACAGCGCCCCCTGTCAGTCATCTAGGGTTTATAGGCCACACATCATTGGCTAAAACCAGAGAGTAAGAGGCGAAGCGAGAGGGGTTACTCGGCCCAAAATCTGTCCACGAAAATAAGACCACGAAGTGAGGGCCTTTTTTATGTAGGTCAACGAGAGTGTCAAACTCAACCGAAAAGGTAATAGCTCATTTACTACATGAGGCTTATTCGATCTAATTTAAGTTTTGTAATGGTTAGGTTGTTAGGAATGCACTGATATAATTGGAGGCATGTTGCATTTTGTCAACTTTGAAAAAATACTGCTTTATATCGGAGTTGTGCCTGTTGTTCACGTGCGTATCTGCCCTCTCATTGCTAGAATGGTGCAACCTGATCTCGCCTCCTCCCGCCTGTCTTCCGTCTTCGAGGACATGCATTTCCATTGTTAGAGTGGTCCCTCGACTATGTTTTCAATATAATAGATCATCTTTGCTAAAACTGTCCTCGCCATCAGACCAGTCAAATCAAATCAAATCGAATTTTATTAGTCACATGCGCCTGATACAATCTTACAGTGAAATGTTTACTTACGAGTTCCTAAAAATATAAATAAGAATAAGAAATAAAAGTAACAAGAAATTAAAGAGTAGGGAGACTATATACAGGGGGGTACCGGTTGTGGGGGGGCAATGCAAATAGTCTGGGTAGCCATTTGATTAGATGTTCAGGAGTTTTATGGCTTGGGGGTAGAAGCTGTTTAGAAGTCTCTTGGACCTAGACTTGGCGCTCCAGTACAGCTTGCCGTACGGTAGCAGAGAGAACAGTCTATGACTAGGGCGGCTGGAGTCTTTGACAATTTTTAGGGCCTTCCTCTGACACCACCTGGTATAGAGGTCCTGGATGGCAGGAAGCTTGGCCCCAGTGATGTTCTGGGCTGTACGCACTACCCTCTGTAGCGCCTTGCGGTCGGAGGCCGAGCAGTTGCCATACCAGTCAGTGATGCAACCAGTCAGGATGCTCTCGATGGTGCAGCTGTAGAACCTTTTGAGGATCTGAGGACCCATGCCAAATCTTTTCAGTCTCCTGAGGGGGAATAGGTTTTGCCGTGCCCTCTTCACGACTGTCTTGGTGTGCTTGGACCATGTTGAGTGGAGATGAGAGTGAGAATAATTGGATTCCAGTGGCGATTGCAAAAGGAAATAAGAGAAGTAAAGTGGTAGTGGAATCTAGTAAATGCAAGCCTAGTTCAGCATTTTGGAGTAAGGGTTTTGGATCGATGTTGTTACTTTGTATTGGATAACACCACAATCATTTGGGCTTGCTTGGGCTCATAAAATGTCTTCAATTTAGGGCTCATAACATGTATTTAATGTATGGCTCATCAGGATCCGGTCACATCAGACTTTAATTTTCATGCCGAACAAAGCTCTACTCAAATCCATACATGTTAATATTCTTTAAACGCTTTAGAATTACACTTCCGGGTTGGGCAGGATATACCAGGTTACCCGTGAGAAAAGTGATTATTTTCAGGATGGAACATTTGTAATACCGGGAAAATATTCTACCCTAGTCTGTAGTTTATTCTTTAGATGTTTGGAGCTTCTGGTGAACCATGATGTGCAGGCATAATCAAAGTGACACTGAAATAGCGCACTTGCCAGATACTTTTGGGTGTCTATAGGTTTCCATCCAATTGGCAACAGATTTTCATGCAAATTTTCTAACATCTGCATAAAAACAATATGCACATTTCAGGGTTTCGTTTACGAAAATTTGTCGCGGGGCAACGTGACCGGGAAGATTTAAATGTACCATACATTTTACAAATTTACCAGACAACCATATGCATTCAAAACCGACTTGGCGCAGTTAGCACGATCAAAAAACTAGGGATATTGGCCAAATGATCCACATTTACGTGTCCTTAAAAACAGCCTATAACAAATTAGAAAAACACTATTGCTTGTGTTTTGATATGTAGCATATGCAAAACTTTATAGCCATTCCCCCCCCCCCCCCCCCTTTTTAGGCTACTTTCATAAAGCAATGATTGTCCACCTTACGGTTCAGCTGTTGGAGATTTGAGCACTAAATGCATCAGGGCATTGCATATATAGGCCTATAGGCTTAGGCGTGTACTGTATGATGTTGATATATATATAAACATATGGCCTATTTAAAGAATAAAAAGCTCAGGCTTAGCCCCAGAGAGAGAGACAGAGATATGCCCGGCGGCATGCTAAGACACCGACATGCATGTATTTATGTTAGATGGTTACTGTGTCTGCTATACAGATACAGATGTACAGAAAGAGGCCAATTCGTACATTTTTGATAAGAATATTTTGTATTAAGACAAGCATTATATTGTTAGATTATAGGAGTAACTCTGGTAGGTCTGAAACATTCTTCCTCACCTTCAACTGTCAGGGCAGAGTCAGTCATATTATAGGCCTGCAGTAGCTAAAGCTTAATAGTAGCCACACCAAACTTTCCCAAAAGTTTCTCAACTTTATTAAGGTAATATCAAAAGTATGTCAAGCCATTGTTTATAGGGAAAATACAAGCAGGCTATTATATTGTGGCAAACACAGAATTACAGTTGGAACTTAATTAAAACATTTTACTGCAGTGGCTAAATCAGGGTCACACAGAGTATTTCTTGGTAGTCTTAAAGAAATCTACTTTGAAACAAAAGTGTACACCTCACACACATCATTATGGGCAAAATAAAAAAGAAGAAACCTGTACCATGTCAGATATAGAGTTGAAATGTATAACATGTTTAGTTTGCATCCAAATATTACACCTTATATACACCGTTTGGGATAGAAACACCAGATTTTCTGCAGATTTTTTCAAATAATGTTTCAATTAATATTAATAACATTCCACCCGTGAGGCCACTAGGTCACTTGATTGCAGGAAAGGGCTACTTTGGCCGAAGGAAATGTCTCAACAGAATGAAACAAAACACTTGCAAAGGTGTTAAAGCCTGTTCAAAAGTTTTGAACAGGCTATATTGCAGCAATTACCAACAAAAGCAAGTGTCAACCATACTCAACAAATGACAGAAACAGGCTAATGTTATTTATATTACAGCGACCTACTTATAACCTTTCTTAAACTAAATACCAAGTACACAATTAAAAATACAGATCGAATTTAATTTAGCCAATAAAAATTTGTCAACAGAATTAAACAAAACAGGTTTCACATATTTAAAGAACTGGTTTCATTTATAAATAGGCTTACAATAATAATAATAATAATAATAATAATAATAAAACAAATGATTATAAATACAGTTTTCTTCCAAAATTGCATCCTACCTGAATGGGGAGTTGTGTAGTTGCCTGCATTCTTTTCATCTTAGTCCACTACAATATTTCAATTTATATTAAATTCCCCTTGTATGCTTTTTTCACTATAAGCATACTGTTTTTCCTCTTTCCAAGGCTGCTCTGTTGTTCTCGCTCTCCTCAGCAGCAGGCGCACGTGTGCGCAAGACGTGAGAGAATGGTGCTGGAGCGAGAATTCAAGGTGTAGGATATGATAGACAGACACTACTGTACAATTCGGCCTGCTACAATTTTTATTTATCTGCTTTAAAAACAAATCTGCCAAATGCTGACAATTACCAGCTAAGGGAGCATTTTCCTATTAGAGTTGTTTCCATCAAATTTACTTGTTGCGGATACTTTACTCACATAAAAAGGCCTGAAGGAAACCTGGTTAATGTCAAGTCATTTTGAGGATGCTGGAATTATATTTTGGATGAATGAATGTGCGCATGGCTACAGGATCATTTTGAAGTAGCCTAATCTGATTAAAACAGTGTGACTGGTAGTGTTTATGCCACATATAAAAGGTAATACATTTAGAAAGATAAATGTTAAATATTTAGGGTATATTTAAGCTTTAGGTTCTAGGTGCGTGAGGAACAGCCGCGGAGAGGAGGCTGTGCGTGTTAAGCTTTTCTGAGGAACTGGGCCTGCCGGGAGCATACGTCGCCACATTATTATAGGACGAGCTGGGAGAATGATGATCTGCAACAGACAGTAGCAAAAATACAGCCAGACTGGCCTGCTACTGTGCCTTTCCTAGGCCTTAAGAACTGTCGAGAGTAGACCCACCTGTGATCCAAATCAAATGAAGCATTGAAATCACAGGGGTTTTGTGCCATTTTTCAAATGCCATTTTTACTGCAGCCTAGAGTAGGCTAGAATGTTGTACTCACATGAAAACAGTAATGCAATTATTAATTGCATTGTGGTGTGGCAGGCTAGTCTAGGTAGGATAATTGTATTGTCCCTTGACAAGATCAATAGGGGAGATTGTTGAGCTGTGTGTCTCATGTCTTCACTGTTCTTTCATGTGCAAGGATGCACCTGGCCTTTCCTCTGCCGATCAGCTATTCCTATTTGTTCTTGTCAATTCATTAAAAAAAAGATTGGTAGATCTGGACAAACAATCCACCTACCACTACTGTCACTTTGAATGGTGGATAGAGGGCAGGATAAACCGTCAGACTGGTAGACTATACTGACCTGTGGTATAGTAAAGTTAGCACACGGAAAAGGGTAGTGTGGTGTATAAGGGTACCAAAACGCCTTGATATAGGGGAGGTGCGTGAAAGCAGATGAGGAAATGTGGCTAGGATGTAAGAAATTATATATAGTAAAACCTGCAAAAGAGCCAATGTAAACCAGGAAAAAACGTACTACCCTCCCATGTGCCCAATAAATAACTACACATCCCTTCCTAAAGCAAAAATAAAAGTTTGACAACCCTCCCCTATCTTGGACCATCCCTCCCCCCAGTAAATTGCGATTATGTCCCTTATTTCTCCTTGGCTGTCCCATCTATGCCCCCTCCACTGAACCTCCACTGCCTTTCTAGCTCAAACTGCCTCAACTTCATCCCAAGATGACAACTTTCAATCTCTATCATTAAAATGTTTTGTTTGCTCTTTTACTTTTTATGTGCTTTGAGAATCTTTGAAAAGCGCTGTATGTAACATGTATACGTATAATGAGGTTTACAATTAAATCTAGCTTCTTATCAATGTTGTCAAAATAAGAAAGTCTATTTTTTGCTCATGGTAAAGTTATAAACAGACTTATTTGAAAAATATATGTCACGTCCTGACCAGTAAAGGGGTTATTAGTTATTGTAGTTTGGTCGGGACGTGGCAGGGGGTGTTTGTTTTATGTGGTTCGGGGTTTGTTGGGATATGTCCTTATGTAAGAGGGGTGTTTGTTTTATGTGTTCCGGGGTTTTTTGGGTATTGTTCTATGTTTTGTATTTCTATGATTTTCTATGTTGTGTATTTCTTTGTTGGCCTGGTATGGCTCTCAATCAGGAACAGCTGTACATCGTTGTTGCTGATTGGGAGTCATACTTAGGTAGCCCTTTTTTCACTTGTGTTTTGTGGGAAGTTGTTTTTGCATTGCTGTGTGTAGCCTGCAAGACTGTTTGTCGTTCGTTCGTTTTCTTGTTTTTGTTACGTGTCTCAAATAAAGTAAATATGAGCACTCAACCCGCTGCGCCTTGGTCTACTACATACGACGACCGTTACAGAACTTCCCACCAGCAAAGGACCAAGCAGCGGGGTAAGGAGCAGCAGAGGAACTATAGGGACTATGGGGAATCACGGACATGGAAAGAAATTCTGGACAGGGCTGGACCATGGAGGAAGGCTGGAATGGACCGGGACTGTTATATCGGAACACGGCTGGCATGGAAGCCTGACAGGCAGCCCCAATAATTTATTTGGGGGGGGGGCACACGGGTAGTTTGGCTGGGCTAGGGTTGAGCACCAAGCCAACTCCCCATGCTTACCGGCGGCAGCGTGATACTGGTCAGGCCCCGTGCTATGGGGTGATGCGCACGGCGTCGAGGCCGAGCATTCACAGGCTGGTGTGCTTGGTGCCAGTGTCCTGCATTTGCCAGGGGGAAGCGGGCACTCAGCCAGTAAGGGTGGTGCCAGTCCTGCGCTCGAGACCGCCAGTGCGTCTCCACGGCCCAGTGTATCCTGTTCCTGCTCCTCGCACTAGCCTTGGGGTGCGTGTCTCCAGTCTGGTACCTCCACTACCAGCCCCACGCACCAGGCCTCCAGTGCATCAGCCCAGTCTAACTCGTCCTGTTCCTGCTCCTCGCACTAGCCTTGGGGTGCGTGTCTCCAGTCTGGTACCTCCACTACCAGCCCCACGCACCAGGCCTCCAGTGAGTCAGCCCAGTCCAACTCGTCCTTGCTCCTCGCACTAGCCCTGTGGTGCGTGTCCTTAGGCTGCCCGTTCAAGACCTCTCCATCATGGTTGAAAACTCCACAGTGTTGCCCTCCCAGGGTGCAAAGAACCTTGGCGTGACTCTGGACAACACCCTGTCGTTCTCTGCAAACATCAAAGCAGTGACTCGTTCCTGCAGGTTCATGCTCTACAACATCCGTAGAGTACGACCCTACCTCACACAGGAAGCGGCGCAGGTCCTAATCCAGGCACTTGTCCTCTCCCGTCTGGACTACTGCAACTCGCTTTTGGCTGGGCTCTCTCATGTCATCCCGCTCCTCCGCACACTCCACTTCCTACCAGCCGAAGCTCGCATCCACTACAAGACCATAGTGCTTACCTAGGGAACAGCAAGAGGGACTGACCCTCCCTACCTTCAGGCTATGTTGAAACCCTATACCCCTCAACCCGAGCACTCCATTCTGCCACCTCAGGTCTCTTGGCCGCTCCCGCTCAGCCCAGTCTAAGCTCTTCTCTGTCCTGGCACCCCAATGGTGGAACCAGTGTCCCTGCCCATCTTAAGAAAACATCTGAAACCCTACATCTTCAAACAGTATCTTAAATAATCCTCCTCCTCACCTCGACCCCCCCCCCCCCCCCAAATAAACCAAAAATCTTAACCAGCACTTGCACTTAACCACCCCCCGTAATAAAGAGATGCTCTGCTTTTTTGACACCACACACCAAAAAGCAAGTTTTGCAGGCTCTAATTTTGTCTAATCTTGATTGTTGTCCAGTCGTGTGGTCCAATGCGGCAAGAAAAGACCCAGTTAAATTGCAGCTGGCCCAGAACAGAGCGGCACATTTTGCTCTTAATTGTAATCAGAGGGCTGATATAAATACTATACATGCCAGTCTCTCTTGGCTGAGAGTTGAGGAGAGACTGACTGCATCACTTCTTCTTTTTATAAGAAACATTAATGTGTTGAAAATCCCAAATTGTTTGCATAGTCAACTTACACACAGCTCTGACACACACACTTATCCCACCGGACATTCCACCAGGGGTCTTTTCATAGTCCCCAAATCCAGAACAAAGTCAAGAAAACGTACAGTATTATATAGAGCCCTTACTGCATGGAACTTCCTTCCATCTCATATTGCTCAAATAAACGGCATACCTAGTTTTAAAAAACAGATAAAGCAACACCTCGCGGCAAACGCCTCTCCTATTTGACCTAGATAGTTTGTGTGTATACATTGATATGTAGGCTACGTGTGCCTTTTTTAATTTTTTTTTACGTATGGGGTTCTGTCCTCAAGCTGTTCTTGTCTAATGATGTTCTGTATTATGTCATTCTGTATTATGTTTCATGTTTTGTGTGGAACCCAGGAAGAGTAGCTGCTGCTTTTGCAACAGCTAATGGGGATCCTAATGAATACCAAATACCCCCCATTCTTCTAGCTCTGACACTACTCATAGCTAAGTAATTAAGGAAGAATGTACTTTCTATGCCTCTGATATGTGGTTGTCCCACATAGCTATTTTAAGATGAATGCACTAACTGTAAATCACTCTGGATGAGAGCGCCGGCTAAGTGGCTAAAATGTAAATGGGTGCTGCAGAACAAAGCTCATTGATTTGTGTAAATTCTTGCTGAGGTAAAGGAATGTGTGTTCCTCACTGAGGACCATGTATGTTGCATTGATCCAATCTCTAATAGAATATGGAAGTATAGTGTAGAGGCAGCCAGGACATCACTGAAAAGGCTTGATATCTGGCGCAGCTGAAAATGAAATGTTGGGTTAACTTACAGGGACATGGGGTGTCTTACCCCAAGAAAGGGGTGTTACAGGCATGCTGGGAAGATGAACTTATTTATTGGTTTACAGTACAATTTTTTTATTTTTCATTTGTCATTGTTCATGTTCATGAGGTCACGCTTTGCTAATCTTTAATATTACTTTTGTTTGATCATTCTGCTGGACACCAGACTTGTTGAATTATTGATGAGACATCCTGCTTATTCAAACATGTTCCAAGCCAGACCTCTCTCAGCAGAAGACCTCATCACTCGCTCTAATTTGAATTTAGGCCCCGGTTGTGATGAGAGAATAGTTGAGAACACGTATGACTATTGGAGGCATTGGCTTGTAAATTGGATGGTAAATATAGAGAATTCATAAATCTGTCTTCTATTAATGAGCAATGTAAAACTGAGATTAAGAGAAGGTTTCCCGGATCCAGATTCTGGGCTAAATAGCCTCGATTTACAGTATAATTGAGATTGAGAATGCTTTATTCCAGGATTTACACTTAATCTGTGTTTGGGAAAACGGTCCTAAGAGGACATTAACCTATTAAAATGTGTTTGATAGACTGAAATGCAGCGTAATTCATAATCATTATGTTTAGGAAAAGCCCATGTTAGCCTCTCAATATTTAACCCAAGTCAAATGATCTGTGTTCTTGTGTCCTCTTCAGTAAGGGGATGTGAGTCTTTGACCCTCAGGAAGCTTCTCCTCTTCGTGTCTGGCCTAGAGGACATTCCTACACTGGGTTTCCCCACACAGCCTAACTTGGAGTTCCGACATGCCCAGTGGGTGAGACGGGAGTTCCCCATGCTGTACCAGAGGTCAACACCTCCACTATGGTCCTCTGTCTGCCGACCAACGCCTCTTATACGCATTTAAGGAGTTTATGACATCTTGCATTCTCGAAACACTGAGGTTGGCTTGGAGAAAACTCACTGGAGCATCACGTACAAGTAAATACAAGACAGCAATGTATACCTGGATCTGGTCTATGACTGTTTTGTCATGTTGTTGACAAGCATGTTGTTATCCTATGGTTAGTACTGTAGCTATATGAGACATGTTTTAATTACCCCTGAGTGGGCTAACCCTATTGGCGCAATGCGTAGGATGTATTTGTTTCACGCCAGCAACCCGGGTTCAATTTCCTGTCTGTAGCCTACGTAAATTGTGCAGGGAGAACACGTTCACTTGAATTGCCGAGATGTGCCCAGATGTTTCCGCTTGGACTGGTTTGACCTGTCATACCTGATCTACATCCATATATCTACTCTGATACAGATACTTCCCTCTCTTTTGAGCTTTGTCTAACGGCCTGTCTCATCCCTGGTTTGCAGCTCTGCCTCCGGGAACATCTTTAGCCAACGAAAAAAAACAAAACAAGCTGGATGTTAAAATACAACACAAACAAAGATTAAGTGTTGGAGATGGCATACAATCTCCCAGCAGAGGAATGTGATTATGAAGGCGTCCTAAAATTCTAAATCAAATAGCTAAATTATCCATGGTGTGACCATTTTAAAACAATAGCTTAGTAGGGGGGAGGGGAAAACTGAAAGGCTTGGAACTCTCTTTCTTATTGGTCTATTAACTCATTTACCGCATGGTGATGTCACCATGGAAGGCCAAAACTCAAGCTGAAATTTCAGGCTGTCTTTTCAAATAGCTCTTACACTAAAAGGGCACTGTCTGTCATCATTTTCACAATTTCATAGTATTATTCCAACCTCATAGTTTGGAAATATATATATCAAATACAGGAACATCACGTTTTTGACGGCACTGGGCCTTACTGTTTCATAAGCCTGCCATCTTGTGGTAGGTTGCTGCAGTTGCAGCTACTGTCGTCCATTCTGGGAACTTCATCCGGGAATACAGAGAGAGCACCTGATGCAATCTTTATGCCAGCCTCGGCAAACAAATACTTATTAATGATGATGATACATTTGTGTGTGTGTGTGTACCTCCTACGGCAGCTCCTTTATTATGCTTGGCGTGTCCCGGTCCCTCGTATCCACACACACACACACACACACACACACAGACACACACACACACAGTGAAAGTAACTACACTTAGGTCCAATGCCTTGATCGCCTGGCCTACACAAACACACAGACACACTTGACACACACGCACACCCTTGCCTAGCTCGAAAGATAACTTCTTTCCTTGTTCGAGGCTAGAGTTAAACAGGGTTCCTTCCAGCAGCATGCCAACACAGTAAACAAACACCCTGTCCCTGTGCTTCACTAACTACAGAGGGGAGGGAGGGAGAGGGAGAAAGAGAGAGAAGGTTAGTTGTGCTGTAGCAGTGTGTTGCACAGTCAGCCTGTGGTATTTTTTATTTAGCCCATCCACCCCACCCCCCCCCCCACCCCTCCTCGGACAAATGTAACTTTGCCCTTACATTTTTGCTTTTAAAGGTTTTTTTGTTACATATACATTTTACACACATTTTACATACATGCTACTTTTTTTTACACAGTTACATAACAAAGACATTTAAATATATATATATACAGTACCAGTCAAAAGTTTGGACACCTACTCATTCAAGGGTTTTTCTTTATTTTTAATATTTTCTACATTGTAGGATAATAGTGAAGACATCAAAACTATGAAATAACACATATGGAATCATGTAGTAACCAAAAAAGTGTTAAACAAATCAAAATATATTTTAGATTTTAGATTCTTCAAAGTAGCCACCCTTGCCTTGATGACAGCTTTGCACACTCTTGGCATTCTCCCAACTAGCTTCACCTGGAATGCTTTTCCAACAGTCTTGATGGAGTTCCCACATATACTGAGCACTTGTTGGCTGCTTTTCCTTCCCTCTGCGGTCCTACTCATGGCAAACCATGTCAATTGTGTTGAGGTCGGGTGATTGTGGAGGCCAGGTCATCTGAAGCAGCACTCGATCATTCTCCTTCTTGGTCAAATAGCCCTTACACTGGAGGTGTGTTGGGTCATTGTCCTGTTGAAAAACAAATGATAGTCCCAATAAGCGCAAACCAAATGGGATGTCGTATCCCTGCAGAATGCTGTGGTAGCCATGCTGGTTAAGTGTGCCTGAATTATAAATAAATCACTGACAGTGTCACCATGAAGCACACCCACACCATCACACCACCTCCTCCATGCTTCACGGTGGGGACCACACATGTGGAGATCATCCGTTAACTTACTCATGGACTCATCAGACCAAAGGACAGATTTACACCGGTCCAATGTCCATTGCTCATGTTTCTTGGCCCAAGCAAGTCTCTTTTTCATATTGGTGTCCTTTAGTAGTGGTTTCTTTGCAGCAATTCGACTAAGAAGTCCTGATTTACACAGTTGACGTTGAGATGTGTCTGTTACTTGAACTCTGTGAAGCATTTATTTGGGCTGCCATCTGAGGTGCAGCAGAGATAACTCTGGGTCTTCCTTTCCTGTGGCGGTCCTCATGAGAGCCAGTTTCATCATAGCACTTGATGGTTTTTGCAACTGCACTTAAAGAAACTTTCAAAGTTCTTAAAATGTTCCGCATTGAAGGACTGTCATGTCTTTAAACAATGGACTGTCGTTTCTCTTTGCTTATTTGAGCTGCTCTTCCCATAATATGGACTTGGTATTTTACCAAACAGGGCTATCTTCTGTATACCACCCCTACCTTGTCACAACACAACTGAAATGCATTCCAGGTGACTACTACATGAAGCTGGATGAAAGAATACCAAGAGTGTGCAAAGCTGTCATCAAGGGAAAGGGTGGCTACTTTGAAGAATCTAAAATCTAAAATCTACACTGCTCAAAAAAATAAAGGGAACACTAAAATAACACATCCTAGATCTGAATGAATTAAATAATCTTATTAAATACTTTTATCTTTACATAGTTGAATGTGCTGACAACAAAATCACACAAAAATAATCAATGGAAATCCAATTTATCAACCCATGGAGGTCGGGATTTGGAGTCACACTAAAAATTAAAGTGGAAAACCACACTACAGGCTGATCCAACTTTGATGTAATGTCCTGAAAACAAGTCAAAATGAGGCTCAGTAGTGTGTGTGGCCTCCACGTGCCTGCATGACCTCCCTACAATGCCTGGACATGCTCCTGATGAGGTGGCGGATGGTCTCCTGAGGGATCTCCTCCCAGACCTGGACTAAAGCATCCGCCAACTCCTGGACAGTCTGTGGTGCAACGTGGCGTTGGTGGATGGAGCGAGACATGATGTCCCAGATGTGCTCAATTGGATTCAGGTCTGGGGAACGGGCGGGCCAGTCCATAGCATCAATGCCTTCCTCTTGCAGGAACTGCTGACACACTCCAGCCACATGAGGTCTAGCATTGTCTTGCATTAGGAGGAACCCAGGGCCAACCGCACCAGCATATGGTCTCACAAGGGGTCTGAGGATCTCATCTCGGTACCTAATGGCAGTCAGGCTACCTCTGGCGAGCACATGGAGGGCTGTGCGGCCCCCCAAAGAAATGCCACCCCACACCATGACTGACCCACTGCCAAACCGGTCATGCTGGAGGATGTTGCAGGCAGCAGAACGTTCTCCACGGCGTCTCCAGACTGTCACGTCTGTCACATGTGCTCAGTGTGAACCTGCTTTCATCTGTGAAGAGCACAGGGCGCCAGTGGCGAATTTGCCAATCTTGGTGTTCTCTGGCAAATGCCAAACGTCCTGCATGGTGTTGGGCTGTAAGCACAACCCCCACCTGTGGATGTCGGGCCCTCATACCACCCTCATGGAGTCTATTTCTGACCGTTTGAGCAGACACATGCACATTTGTGGCCTGCTGGAGGTCATTTTGCAGGGCTCTGGCAGTGCTCCTCCTTGCACAAAGGCAGAGGTAGCGGTCCTGCTGCTAGGTTGTTGTCCTCCTACGGCCTCCTCCACGTCTCCTAATGTACTGGCCTGTCTCCTGGTAGCGCCTCCATGCTCTGAACACTACGCGGACAGACACAGCAAACCTTCTTGCCACAGCTCGCATTGATGTGCCATCCTGGATGAGCTGCACTACCTGAGCCACTTGTGTGGGTTGTAGACTCCGTCTCATGTTACCACTAGAGTGAAAGCACCGGCAGCATTCAAAAGTGACCAAAACATCAGCCAGGAAGCATAGGAACTGAGAAGGGGTCTGTGGTTACCACCTGCAGAACCACTCCTTTATTGGGGGTGTCTTGCTAATTGCCTATAATTTCCACCTGTTGTCTATTCCATTTGCACAACAGCATGTGAAATTTATTGTCAATCAGTGTTGCTTCCTAAGTGGACAGTTTGATTTCACAGAAGTGTGATTGACTTGGAGTTACATTGTGTTGTTTAAGTGTTCCCTTTATTTTTTTGAGCAGTATATTTTGATTTGTTTAACACTTTTTGGGTTATTTTTTATTTCTTTTTATTTCACCTTTATTTAACCAGGTAGGCTAGTTGAGAACAAGTTCTCATTTACAGCATGATTCCATTTGGGTTATTTCATAGTTTGATGTCTTCACTATTATTCTACAATGTAGAAAATCGTAAAAAAATTAAGAAAAAGTCTTGAATGAGTAGGTCTGTCCAAACTTTTGACTGGTACTATATATATATATATATATATATATATATATATATATATATATGTGTATGTGTATGTGTGTTTTTTATATCTTATTTACATAAGTATTCACACCCTTTGCTATGAGACTCAAAATTGAGCTCAGGTGCATCCTGTTTCCATTGATCCTCCTTGAGATGTTTATACAACTTGATTGGAGTCCACCTGTGGTAAATTCAATTGATTGGACATGATTTGGAAAGGAACACACCTGTCTATATAATGTTCCACAGTTGACAGTGCATGTCAGAGCAACAGGACTGTGTCAAGGAACAAATCTGGGGAAGGGTACCAAAACATTTCGGCAGCGTTACTGGTCCCCAAGGACACAGTGGCCTCCATCCTTCTAAAATGGACGAAGTTTGGAACCACGGAGACTCTTCCTAGAGCTGGACGCCAAACTGAGCAATTGGGGGAGAAGGGCTTTGGTCAGGGAGGTGTCCAAGAACCCGGCTCCAGAGTTCCTCTGTGGAGATGGGAGAACCTTCCAGAAGGACAACCATCTCTGCAGCACTCCACCAATCAGGCATTTATAGTAAAGTGGCCAGACGGAAGCCACTTCACAATAAAATGCACATGACAGCCCGCTTGGAGTTGGCTGAGGGCACCTAAAGGAATCTCAGACCATGAGAAACAAGATTCTCTGGTCTGATGAAACCAAGATTGAACTCTTTGGCCTGAATGCCAAGCGTCACGTCTGGAGGAAACCAGGCACCATCCCTAAGGGTGAAGCATGGTGGTGGCAGCATCATGCTGTGGGAATGTGTTTCAGTGGCAGGGACTGGGAGACTAGTCAGGATCGAGGGAAAGATGAACAGAGCAAAGTACAGAGAGATCCTTGATGAAAACCTGCTCCAGAGTGCTCAGGACCTCAAAATGGGACAAAGGTTCACCTTCCAACAGGACAACGACCTTAAGCACACAGCCAAGACAACGCAGAAGTGGCTTCGGGACAAGTCTCTGAATGTCCTTGAGTGGCCCAGCCAGTGCCCTGACTTGAACTCGATCGAACATCTCTGGAAAGACCTGAAAATAGCTGTGCAGCGACGCTCCCCATCCAACTAGACAGAGCTTGAGAGGATCTGCAGAGAAGAATGGGAGAAACTCCCAAAATACAGGTGTGCCAAACTTGTAGCGTCATACCCAAGAAGACTCGAGGCTGTTATCCCTACCAAAGGTGCTTCAACAAAGTACTGAGTAAAGGGTCTGAATACTTGTGTAAATGTGATCTTTCCGGGTTTTATTTTTAATACATTTGCAAAAATTTGGAAAAAATTTGGAAAAGGTCAAGTGGACTGAGTTCTTTCCGAATGCACTGTATGTCAATGATTTTTGTGATCTTCTTAAGGGCGTGTGGTAGTGTTACTGTTTGCTGTGTAGTAATGATGGGTCAATGGAATAGTTGCATGGACTATGGTCCCTGGGTTGTCATATCGATGGTTGGTCAGGCAAATGTTTTGTTGCTTCTAATCACTGCAATCCACACCAACTGCTTGCATAATTCAAGGGAGCACACAATTAGATAGTAAGATATAGAGTTAGATTACTATTAACTAACTTTAGCTACTTTAGTAGATGTACACTTCACTACCATAACGCACATGAACAGTGCTGTAAAAACTAGCCAGCTGGATAACATTTTCATTATTCAGACAGTACCAGTCAAACATTTGGACGCACCTACTCATTCAACTGTTTTTCTACATTTTAGAATAATAGTGAAGACATCAAAACTATGAAATGACACATATGGAATCATGTACAGTTGAAGTTGGAAGTTTACATACACTTAGTCATTAAAACTCGTTTTTCAACCACTCCACAAATTTCTTGTTAACAAACTATAGTTTTGGCAAGTCGGTTAGGACATCTACTTTGTGCATGACACAAGTAATTTTTCCAACAATTGTTTACAGAGAGATTTCACTTATAATTCACAAGTTTTTAGACATTTTTGCATATTTATTGAAAATTAAATACAGAAACATCCCATGAGTCGATACTTTGTAGAAGCTCTTTTGTCAGCGATTACAGCTTTGAGTCTTTCTGGGTAAGTCTCTGGATTGTGCAACATTTGCCCATCATGCTTTTCAAAATTCTTCAAACTCTGTCAAATTGGTTGTTGATCATTGCTAGACAACCATTTTCAGGTCTTGCCATAGACTTTAAAGTAGATTTAAATCAAAACTGTAACTTGGCCACTCGGGAACATTCACTCTCTTCTTGGTAAGCAACTCTAGTGTATATTTGGCCTTGTGTTTTAGGTTATTGTCCTGCTGAAAGGTGAATTAATCTCCCAGTGTCTGGTGGAAAGCAGACTGAACCAGGTATTCCTCTGTTATTTTGCCGGTGCTTAACACCATTCAATTTATTTTTTATCCTGAAATAAAAAGCATACCCATAACATGATGCAGCCACCACTATGCTTGAAAATAGTGGTGGTACTCAGTAATGTGTTGTATTGGATTTGCCCCAAGCATAACACTGTATTCAGGACAAAAAGTTAGTTGCTTTGCCACATTTTGTACAGTATTACTTTAGTGCCTTGTTGCAAACAGGATGCATGTTTTGGAATATTATTTTTCTTTACAGGCTTTCTTCTTTTCATTTGATCAATTAGATTAGTATTGTGGAGTAACTACAATGTTGGATATCCATCCTCAGTTTTCTTCTGTCACAATCATAAAACTCTGTAACTGTTTTAAAGTAACCATTGGCCTCATGGTGAAATCCCTGAGCGGTTTCCTTCCTCTCTGGCAACTGAGTTAGGAAGGATGCCTTTATCTTTGTAGTGACTGGGTGTGTTGATACACTATCCAAAGTGTAATTAGTAACTTCACCATGCTCAAATGGATATTCAATCTCTGTTTTGTATTTTGTTACTCATCTACCAATAGGTGCTCTTCTTTGCGAGGCATTGGAAAACCTCCCTGGTCTTTGTGGTTTAATCTGTGGTTGAAAGTTACTGCTCAACTGAGGGACCTTACAGATAATTGTATGTGTGGGGTACTGTCACGAGAATTTTCAATCCCAATGATAATAACTAACAATTATTAAAGCTTTGACTAATTCCCGAGGTTTGTAAGACCCTGGGTTTAATAATAATTAGGCCAAGACTCAGTTTATGCAAAAGGTCCGTACAGTTTATTCAGAGAACGTTCTAAAGACAAAATACTAAGAACATGTCATCTTATACTCCCTACTTACGCACATACCTACACACAAACAGTAGATAGCCTACGCACATACATACACACGAACAGTAGGTGGGATGTATCCTTCCCCATAGTTCTCACCACTGTTTATCACTACCAAGCTGGCAGTTCCATTCCCCCGAGATTAGAGGGACCTTGATGGGACTCCCTTTCCTGTCGTAAGTTTCTCAGAGTTCTAGCCAGGTCAGGTCATACACAGTTTAATTGTTCTCGGTATCTTCTTAGACACACACACATTTCTACTTGTCTCGACCAAACCTTATTAGACTGAAGTTTATCATTCTAATTCATTATACATGTTACAGAATCGAATGATTACTAATAGTTACGTTTGTCTAATTATTCATTATATATGTTACATAATGTCATAATTACGTTTCAGGGTGGAATTGTTTAGTCATTACCTTTAAGCATATAAATTCCTCTGTGCAGCTGTAAGGTAGTCATTCAAAAAATCATGTTAAACACTATTAATGCACACAGAGTGAGTCCATGCAACTTATTATGTGACTTGTTAAGCAAATGTTTACGCCTGAACTTATTTAGGCTTGCCATAACAAAGGAGTTGAATACTTATTGACTCAAGACATTTCAGATTTTCATTAATTTGTTAAAAAAAAATCTAAAAACATAATGGACATAGTGTGTAGGCCAGTGACAGAAAATCTAAATGTAATCCATTTTAAATTCAAGCTTTAACACAACAAAATGTGGAAAAAGTCAAGGGGTGTGAGTACTTTCTGAAGGCACTGTTCATGGGGTACAGTACCGAGTCGATGTGCAGGGGTACGGGGTAATTGAGGTAGATCTCTACATATAGGTAGTGGTAAAGTGACTAGGCAACATTATATACAGTAAGCAGCAGCAGTGTATGTGATGAGTCAGAAGAGTTAGTGCAAAAAGAGTAAATACAGATAGTCTGGGTAGCTATTTGCTTAACTGTTTAGTAGTCTTATGACTTGGGGGTAGAAGCTGTTCAGGGTCCTGTTCATTCCAGACTTGGTGCATCGGTACCGCTTGCCGTGCGGTAGCAGAGAGAACAGTCTATGACTTGGGTGGCTGGAGTCTTTGACAATTTTTAGGGCCTTCCTCTGACACCACCTGGTATAGAGGTCCTGGATGGCAGGGAGCTCGGCCCCAGTGATGTACTGGGCCGTGTGCACTATCCTCTGTAGCACCTTGCTGTCAGATGCCAAGAAGATGCCATACCAAGCGGTGATGCAGCCAGTTAAGATGCTCTCAATGGTGCAGCTGTAGAACTTTTTGAAGATCTGAGGGCCCGTGCCAAATCTTTTCAGCCTCCCTTTTCAGGGGGAAGAGGTGTTATCGTGCCTTCTTCACAACTGTGTTGGTGTGTGGACCATGTTAATTCTTTAGTGATGTGGACACAGAGGAATTTGATACTCTCGACCCACTGCACTACACCGCCATCAATGTGGATGGGGGCGTGCTCGGCCCTCCATTTCCTGCATTCCACGATCAGCTCCTTTGACGTTGAGGGAGAGGTTGCTGCCCTGGCACCACACTGCCAGGTCTCTGAACTCATCCCTATGGGCTCATAGTTGTCGGTGATCAGGCCTACCACCGTCATGTCCTCAGCAAACTTAATGATATGGTTGGAGTCGTGCGCGGCCACACAGTCGTGGGTGAACAGGGGACTAAGTACGCAACCTTGAAGGGCCCCAGTATTGAGGGTCAGCGTGGCGGATGTGTTGTTGCCTACCCTCAACACCTGGGGGCAGCCTGTCAGGAAATACCAGATCCAGTTGTAGAGGGAGGTATTCAGTCCCAGGGCCCTGAGTTTATTGATGAGCTTGGAGGGCACTATGGTGTTGAACGCTAAGCTGTAGTCAATGAACAGCATTCTCACATAGGTGTTCCTCGTGTTCAGGTGGGAGAGTGTGGTCTGGAGTGCAATAGAGATTGCATCATCTGTGGATCTGTTAAGGCGGTATGTGAATTGGTGTGGATCCAGGGTGTCTGCGATAATGGTGTTGATGTGAAAGCCGGCTTAGTAGGATTTGATTCGATCTTAGTCCTGAATTGATGCTTTGCCTGTTTCATGGCTCGTCGGAAGTCGTAGTGGGATTTCTTATAAGCATATGGATTAGTGTCCGGCTCCTTTGAAAGTGGCAGCTCTAGCCTTTAGCTTAGTGCGGATGTTGCCTGTAATCCATGGCTTCTGTTTGGGATATGTACGTACAGTTACTGTCGATGCACTTATTATGAACTTATTAATGAAGCCGGTGACTGATGTGGTTAACGCCTCAATGTTATCGTATGAATACCGGAACATTTTCCAGCCTGTGCTAGCGAAACAGTCCTGTAGCTTAGTATTCGGTTCTTCGGATCACTTTAGTATTGAGCGAGTCACTGGTACTTCCTGTTTGAGTTCTTGCATGTAAGCAGGAATGTTTTGACACGCTCAGACAAACAGTCGACAGCAGAGTTATCCACAATCATCGCAAACTCCTCCTTCTCCTAGCACAAATCAGGGCCTACTCTCCTTAGAGCTGGCTTAGCTGGACATCCAGGTCATGGCAGTTAGACTCTGTGTGTGTGTGTCCTGGAAGAATGGATCTGGGGTCAGAGGAGCTAGCTTGTGTGTTGCTGGGGGGCTAGAATGACCCTGTGACTGGCCCTCAGGTGTTTATATATATATAGAGAGAGAGAGAGAGAGAGAGAGAGAGAGAGAGAGAGAGAGAGAGAGAGAGAGAGAGAGAGAGAGAGAGAGAGAGAGAGAGAGAGAGAGAGAGAGAGAGAGAGAGAGAGAGAGAGAGAGAGAGAGAGAGAGAGAGAGAGAGAGAGAGAGAGAGAGAGAGAGAGAGAGAGAGAGAGAGAGAGAGAGAGAGAGGTTTATAACCAGGGTCACCACAGGTGCAGAGGGCACATGTTCACGTGTTGGACGTGTTAACATACTGCTTGTTATTGAGTGGGTGGAGGTGGCAGTGAAGGTTTTATTTATTTATTGAACCTTTATTTAACTAGGCAGGTCAGTTAAAAACAAATTCTTATTTACAACGACAGCCTAGGAACAGTGGGTTAACTGCCTTGTTCAGGGGCAGAACAACAGATTTTTACCTTGTCAGCTCGGGGATTTGATCTAGCAAACTTTCGGTTACTGGCCCAACGCTCTAACCACTAGACTACCCGCACCCCTTATGAATAGGTAGCTAATGGACGAATGAGACTGTGAAGGTGCGGGTTAGAATATCACGTTGCTTCTATCTTTCTCTATGCTGGTCATAAGGGTGTATTGAGGTGGGTGGAAGAGGTCGAGATTCAACCAGTGGATGCGAGTTTCCACTGAAATGACAGTACTCCAAAGAGAATTCCAGAAAATCTGTTCACTGTGTCAATAGTGCTAAAAATGATGACAGGCGTGATGAATAGAGTGAAAATAAAGAAGTTGAAATGTTCCAAGTTTTAAGCAAGGCTTCGACCACTGTGGGTCCTGACAAAGAGTACGAGGCGTAGACCATGAATGGAGAGATGGAGACAGTGGCATCTATGACGTATGATCAGTGTACTAGGCTACAATTCACTCAAGAGAATCAGGCAGATACAGATGTTCAGTTAGGCTATTCACTGAAACTGTACACTTGAGGACATGACTCATCTTTAGGAAAACACTCCTAAACACACATCTCAATGCTGGCAATAGTAGCCATTATGGTGAACTTTAGGCTTCAGTGTGAAGGCAGTTGTGTCCATTGAAATCCTATGGATCCTAGACCAGAGGTTTGCTGTTTGCTTTGTGTGACGTCCTTCAGCTGAATGGCAGATATCAATAGACATCCTGCACAGTTTTTCTCATAATCTTGTATCACAGCGTCCCCACCTTGTCATAACTATCCCCCAAACAAGTCCGGCACGGGCACTCTCATACGGTCCTCCCCCGCCATTCAATACCATTACATTACCCCTGAAGAATGGACACCATCTGAATGCATTGTTCCCCCTGCTCATTACGTGGTGTTGAATGGCACTGGACTGGATTGACGGCTGGGGCCGTGTCGCCTCTCACCCATCCTCTAACACTCTCACTGGGAGTTAGGTGATGAAGGGGAGGGGTGGAAGGTGGGAGAGCGTAATTCCAGGGTTTAGGTTTCACGTTGTGGTCTTTGTTGGGGGGAGGGAGGGAGGTGGAGGTCGTGGGAACGAAGGGTCAGCCTAGTCATTCCCAAACGCATCTCTCCCTTTTCTCCTCACCCCTTTGGTGTGAACCCTCACCCCTGCCCTGCCTTCTAAACTGTACCCCCTTTTCCGTTCTGTTCCCCAAGAACAGGGGAGACACGGGGAGGAGGATTGGATGGCATACATTAAGACATATAATTAAGAGAAGTGAATTGGCTTTTTAGATGAGAAAGCGTAACCTCACTTCGAATTTAAGGTAGAGGCATGTTTGTAGCTCCAGGTCTGCCCCATACAATACCACAGTTTATCACAGACCTGCATGTCTGTCTGGGCTATTTAAGATAACTTTCATCATTGGATGTCTTATCAATACGACAGTGTGTTTACCCCTTGAGATTATACTAATACTAAGTCAAAGACAATATCATAAATTTATCCCATGACTGCATGGCCATAAGGCAGGGGAGGTAACCATGAGTGTGCTGTTAGCTCTGTAAACACTTCAATTGGTTCAGCTGGAATTATTTTGTACACACACACACACACACACACACACACACACACACACACACACACACACACACAGAGAGAATGCTCTTAGTCTTGCACAACCGTGATGTCTTTCTGGCCTTTTCACTGCAGGAGCAACCGCAGAGACATATGAAGTGTTCCATAAGTGTCAAACCAGAGGAGGCTGGTGGCAGGAGTTATAAGAGGACAGGCTCATCGTAATGGCTGGAGTAAATGGAATGGAGTCAAACACATGGCTTCCATGTGCTTGACTCCATTCCAGCCATTACAATGAGCCCGTCCTCCTATAACCCCTCTCCCTGTCCTTGACCAACAAAAGCCTTCTCTGTAGAGCTGAGACACGGCTATTAGATCTCAAAGTCCATGCCTTGGGCTTGGCCGGCCCTGGTCAGACATACACACACACACGGTCAGCTGATGGATTTCCCCGCACCCTACCCTGCTCTATTGGCGGACAGCCCGTATCTGTTAAAGTTCAGAGAGGTGTGAATGGGGCAGGGTTGGTCATTGTTGCTCCGGTACAGAGGCGTGGACTGGAGGTGGCTGGCAGGAATACGAAGGGCCAGTTGAAGGTGGGAAGGTATGCACTTACCATGGTGGCTACCGCACTGCTTTGTATCATATTTACATTCACGTCATTTAGCAGACGCTCTTATCCAGAGCGACTTACAGTAGTGAATGCATACATTTCATACTTTTTTTTCTTCCTCTCTCCGTACTGGTCCCCCGTGGGAATCGAACCCACAACCCTGGCGTTGCAAACACCATGCTCTACCAACTGAGCCACACGGGACCATCGCCTTACCTTTACGTAAACTGGGTCCATTCAGACACCAAGTGGCGCAGGAGTGACCACGTAGCGGATCTGCCTTGGCTCCAAGGGGAGCAGTGGAGGTGGTTACCTGTCCCACACCTGCCCTCTCACCCTCTTTGGGGAGAAGAGCGGACCAACTCGTCTGGGTCTGGTCCAGTGAATGGCTTTGGTTCTCTACACAATAGTAATTGATAGTGGGCGTGTGTGTGTGCGCATCTGGTGCCCCCCCATCCGCCCTGCTGAAACCTCATTAAAAAGCCTTGCTGTTAATGAGGTATAGGATCATAGAGCTGCCTTCTCATTAGAAGGGGCAGGGCCAAGGCTATAGGATGCTGGTGCAGTCAGCAATTACAATGCTTCCCCCCCTGTGAGTTCAACCCCCTGGCACCCAGTACCCCCTAGAAGCCTTCCAGCTTGCCCGCCCCATCCCAATTCCCTGGATATGTAGCCTTCCTACCCATACTACATAAAGTTCAACTGGCCTACAGATTGTGTCCCGTCATCGCCTTTTAGGAACTCTTTCGGTTGGTGTTAGTTTGATCTGTGTGGGTCGTTTCTCTGTGGACTGACTTCAGTCATCCTGAGTTATGAATGTTTAATGTCACAGCACTAGATGAGGGACCCTCTATGCTCGTTTACATCCGTCTGATGTTTCAGGAGCGGGTTCGCCATTCCTACACTGTGTGAGACCGAAATGCGCACAAGCACACACACGAGAGAGAGAGAGAGAGAGAGATCGCTTTGCCTCAATTCTTTAATAAGACTCCTCATAACCAGGTCATTGACAAAATGGTGTCAAGTTTACAAAAGACAGTGGTGTAGTTAACCTCATTGTAGTCAGCACAGACAGAGGAAACTCAGTTTCCCAGAATTCTTGGTTGAGTTTGAGGTATACAGCACAGTCAATTGACGAAATCAGTGGCAACGACATCTACGAGTGCCATTCTATGTACATAACATTGGTCCCTGAACAAGTATACTCATATACATCAAATCGTACACATTTTACCCTATCACTAATTTCATACACAACGCAAAGAATTGTTTTTTCAAAGTGTCCAAAAACAAGGGTTCCCTGCCGCCAGTGTATATTGACATCAATAATAATAATAATAATGTAAGTCACAGTAGTCACAAAATAGTTGGTGACACTTCACTCAAACCATGTTCTCAGCCACTACAGCTAAAAGGTTAGCCACAGTTATCTTGCCTTCCGCTGCGTGCATCGTTGTCGCAGGCACAGGCTCCGTTTCCAAGCAAATAAAACAGCTTGTCATGTTTCGGTTATAGTTAGCGAGGCATTTGACCGAAAGTTCAAGTCAAGTGTTACCAAATAATTTCCCTGCACACACAGTGTTACCCACAAAACTCTCCCACCCATCAACAAGCCATTTACTATAGCTCTCCAACCTGTAGTTTCATTTGCCAACCACTAACATGCAGTGCCCATAAATAAAGGACACATTTCCAATGGCAGCAAAACATGCATACGTAAGCTTCAAGGGGTTCAGCGTTTTATGAATGTAAACAAAGGAAAGAAAAAGATACCCCAATTACAACGTACAAAAGGAAATAACTCCAAACCTGTTTCATTTGAAGTTAAATGGCAGTTTTTTTATGCTTAGCAGCTAAGCTAGGAAAACTTCAGCAGATGAGATTTATACACATTAATAAAAATAACATCCATACACACAGAGGAACAACAGAACTTTGCCGGGCCTTCGCGAGCATTGTAAACTTTACGTTAAGTGGCAAGTGTTGTGACAAAAGCACATTTAAAAAGGATACTGAGAAACTGCAGGCAACCTGTGTTTGGGTCTGTTTCCCCTTTGACCCCATCTCTGTCCAAACAACAAGTCTGTGGATGAATTAGAGCATGACAACCACCCTGCCAGTTGTCACCACAGCAACAGAACAGGATATGAAAGCCTCACTATCATAGCAATCTCATGCCACTAGATATAAAAAAATAAAAATAATTACAAGCCTTTTTTTGCTTTCTACATTTGACAGTTCTGATTGGTAATCATCATTAGTATGTTGACTGAGTGAACCAATCAATTGACCACTGGTGTCCACTTCCTATATTGTGCTGGAGCAGGGTGATCAACTTCCTGTGTTTCTGGTGGACTGTGGTGGTTGACTTCCTGTTCTCAAGTCCCATTTGCCGCCCTCCCTTTCCATTGCATGTCAGGGTTTTGTGCTGTGGTCTAAGTAGGCGGGTTTGCATATGCTAATTATCAGCTCGGGCGAGACGTGATGTACCTCAGCATTGCATAGATAGGGAATTAAGAGGAGAGCAGGGTTGGTACCTAGATTCCAGTATGAACTGATTCCCAGTTGAGTGCTAGGAAAGGTTCACTACAATTCTATGGATATTTATGTTGGTCAAAGTGGTTGGAATGAGTGACAGTCCAAGCCAGTGCTTTTGAATGTCTTGGTCAGTGTACAAAAGTGTGATATGACGGCTAAAGTGGACCAGAAGTTTACGCCAAGCCCACGTCCGCACTGCCTTCAGTAGAAAGCTCACCCACACTTTCCTCCACTACGGCTGGGCTGACAGTACCATCCATCTCCCCTTTCTGGTTCTCCTCAGCCTCCAATCCCATCTCCATGGCAGCCATGTTGTTTTCTGTCTGGTCCGTACTGGCTTCATCCACCTCCATCTTGATGACCACCCTGTCATCCATTTTGACAAGGGCCCAGTTGACATCAGCTGCGCTGGCCTGGGTGTAGGTCCCGACGCTGGCATGGCTCAGCCCGTGCACCTTCTTCAGGTGTTTCTCCAGGGTGGCGTACACAGTGAAGGGCACCCCGCACAGCTGGCACAGGAATGGGGCGCGGGCCCCGTGGGCGCCGTGGGTCTTCATGTGGCGTGTGAGCTTGGAGCTCTGGGCGCATGCGTAGCTGCACAGGCCACACTGGTAGGGTCGTTCTCCAGTGTGGCTGCGCCGGTGTACCGTCAGGTTGCTGCTGTTCCGGAACTGTTTCCCACAGTACTCACAGGCCTCCTCCTTCTTCTTCTTCCCTGAACCCCCGTCATTGTTACCACTGTTACTGCTGATGACGCCGTTTCCTCCTCTCCGTTCGCTCTCCCTCTGCCACTCCTGGACCACCTCGCTGCTCCCGCCTGCAAGCCACTCCTTCTCGCCATCCGCCATCTCTCCGTCCCGCTCGCTCTCCCACTCCCCTCCTACCTGAGCCCTGTCCTCCCTCTCCGGCCGTTTGGGGGTGCAGTTTCCGCTGGCAATGCCACTCTCCCCACTGCCCCCAGTCTCTCCGCTTTCCAGTGACCCCTCTGAGGGGCTGGCGCAGGGGGACGCGTGCTGGGGCTCCTCTTGTCCCTCCACCTCATCGTCCGCCGCCTCTCCCTGGGGTTGGAACAGCCTGAGCAGGCTCATGTCTGGACCTCCAGGCTGGGAGGAGAGAAGGATCAGTCCAGAGTCTTGGGAGTGATGCTTGGACAGGGACAGGTCCACCTCAGAGGTCTCCCTCTCTCCTGGTGCTCCACTCAACACCCCCTCTCCTGCACCCTGCATTACAAATCTCCTCATCCCCTGCCGACCTACCTCATCCTCCCCTACCAGCCCCACCTCCTCGTAGCCCATTCCTCTACCCACGCCCGTCTCTCTGCGGTGACTCCTCATGTGGCGAGCCAGCTGACCACTCTGGGCAAAGGCCTGGTCACACAAGCCACAGTGGTAGGGCCGCTCACATGCGTGGGTCCTCCGGTGGGCTGAAAGGCTTCGTAGAGAATGGAAGCTCTGGCCACACAACTCACAGGGAAACCCCGCCTGGATGGGCCCGCACTGGGGGAAGGAAGAGGCGGCCGGGGGGGACGGAGAGGGGACCAGAACACCAGCAGTGGTGTTACCGCCCTCAGCCAGCTCCCTCAGACAGAAGTTGAGGGCCTGTCGTTCTCTGGAGGAAGGGGTGGAGCTGGCCTGAGAAGCTGGCCTGTGGTTCTGGCGTGGACGGAAGATGTGGGGCAGACGCAGAACGGAAGGGTGGAAGGCGGTGGCCAGGGTTTGGCTCAGTTGACAGGGATCCAGGGTGGCTGCAGGTTTGGAGTGCTGGTGACCCCCTCTTCCCATCTGCTCCTCCTCATCCCTCTCCCCGTCCTCCTGGTAGATGCTGAAGGAGTGTGTGTGCTGGGCGTGTTGGAGCAGGGCCCAGGCAGAGGGCAACACACACTCACACAGCTGGCAGGTAAAGCAGGATGGCTCTTCTGTTACAGAAACAACAAACAGTTAGTAAACAAGCCAAACATTTTCTTGATCTGAAAGAATGTAAGGGTTCTCAATAGGTTTTATTAAAACAGCACACATCAGACAGTGGGAACTATTGTGGATAGCTAGAATATAAAAGAAAACACAGCATGAAAAGGCAGTCTGGTTAGGGCAATGGTTAGGTGCAGAGAAACTAAACTTGTTCAGTCAGTGAAGAGTGAACGACTACAGCAAGAGGGAAGATGCTTAACATTCTCTGGGTCAGGTCCACAGGACAAGGTAGTCTGAAGTTCAAAAATAAATATTTTAAAAAATGCATTCTTCCTGCCTCTCTTCCTTCTTGAGACAGAAGCCAAGGAGAGAAGGACACACAGATAGCGAACGGCTGTTGATTGGACCAGAAGCAAGGGAGAGATGAAAGATGAAAAATATGAAAGATTAAAAAAAGGAAGGACAGAGACGGAGGCCAGCAGAAAGGGGAGATGGATAGTTAAGTACATCTGGAGACATTTTTTAAACGTGGTTAGCTTTGTCTCTTAACCGAGAACCACTCTCCAATTAAGCTGCAAATTGCTAATTAGCGGAACCGAGAAAACGAAGGCTTTATGTAAATCAGGGACTGACTCAGCCAGCTTGACAAAATGAGGCCTTTTTGCATAAATCTAAATTGGAAAGAAGATCCTCAAATTGAGGGGGGGGGGGACTGTTCTATTTTTTTGTAATGGTTCAAAGCCGATTCTGGTATAAGCCTCTTTCTTGTTTCCTGAAGTCAAAATCCTTATGTATTTATCTGGAGGGGGAGGAAAGAAAAGATGAAAAAGAAATCAACTCTTTCTCTCTCTCCATCTCTTTGCCTGGAGAGGATAGGAGACATGGTAGACGCATCCTTTAACTTAGCTCGAAGAGATGAGTAGAGTAGGAGAGAAGTTGATAAGATGAGAAAGATAAAAGAGAAAGATAAAAAAATAAAAAAAATAAGGATGTAGCAGTGCCGGTCGAGAAACACCACAAAAATGTCACCCCTTGGATTGTACTTCAGACCCATCCTCCCACCCCTCAGCCTCCCCTAACCCTCCAAATCTCTCCCAGAGGGGGGGAATTTTATCTCGGGGTCCTGGAGTGAAACACAATACCCAGACAGTTTCTCATTCGCTCTCTTTTTTTGTAAGGATTCCCATTTGGCCCGGGGGTCGCACTTGAATATTAAGCAGAAGCAATAAGTGCTAATTAAAAATGCAGATTGGCTAGGAGCACTAACGAGCAGCAGGCAGAATCGCTTCTCCCGAGGGAGAGAGAGGGAGGAGAAAAGAGTATGGGGGGGGGGGAGATTGGAAGAGGGCAAGCGAGAGAGTCTGTTGAAGATGGGGGGGGGGGAATAATGTTAGAGATGAGAAGAAAAAAATAAACAAGTAGAATAAATACCAAATAAAATGCGACATCATAACCCATCACGTTCTTCCGTCTCCCTCTATCACATACACACTAGTGTGAAGGGACACCTATCCGTCGAGGGAGAACGGCTCTTTCACTTTGAGTCATCTTTGAGTCATCTTCCTCAAGCAGACATTCACCGTGGCGTGTATTCATGGAGGCCAAGGGAAGCCGGGCTTCTACAAAACATTCAAAAATAGTATGACTGTTGCCGACCTTAGCACTGAATGCAAGGGAAGTCAGTGACCATTTAGCCTCCCTTGATATAAAAGTATAAAACAATAGTCAATCAGCGTTGAGCTAAACTGAGTGTACTCAACTGTGATTGGTCCTGGCACACCCAACAACAACAAAAAGTCAAGTGAAGTCAGTTTGGATTTGGCTTCACTCTAATCACGTCGACAGCAAAACGTCACTGATAAAAAAAAAACTTGAATTGTTGCATCTTGTTGTCCTCCGTTAGCTAGCGAGCTAGTTAAAATTGTCCCTTTCCTAAATTAGCCATGGATGGAGATAGGGATTTGGATTACCGTGGCGATTCTGATCCAACCATAAATTCATACACTGTTCCCCTGGCCTGAGAGGATGGAAGTTCAATATGTAGCTAGATGTAGAAGGCTAATGTTAACTAGCTAACGTTGCCCATGAAAGGAAGTTGGCTAAAATGCTTGCTTGCTAGCCTAAGTAGCCTAGGACAATAACAAAAATAAAAGCATTTCCTGTATGACAGCCATAGACCGTTTTGTCAACATGAAAGAGAGGACGGCAGGGTGAGTCCAAAAAAAAATGTACTTCAACGAACGAACGCACACACAAGAAATTAGAACAATGGACATCATATTTAGCTTACGTTGAACTAAATTGTTTTTGGAATCTTTTAACATAGGTGTCCATGGTTCTAACATAGGTGATAGCATAGATGATTTGATGATGTTGAAATAGTGCTGGAATAGTGGAGGCAGCTTCTGTTTTCTTTGTGACTTGTGGTAACTCTCTGTGGTTCTAAATCAATAGATGTTTAGTGGTACGAAAATGTAGGAAACATTAACTTGCTTGACCATGCTGTAGGTCACGTAACTGTCTGTTACTGTACATACAAAATGCTTTGTGGACTTCACTGGAGAGAGGTTGCTATCCGGTTTTGTGAAAAAACAAAGGTGTGGTTGAATTTATTCTGCCACTGTGTCTTCCTATTGTTTCGGCCATAGGTGTATATCACACACTACCGTTCAAAAGTTTGGGGCAATTTCTTGCATGGGAATAGCTTTAATTTTTCAGAACAAGAATACACTGACGAGTTTCAGAAGAATGTTCTTTGTTTCTAGCCTATAATCGAACCCACAAATGCTAATGCTCCAGATACTCAACTGGTCTAAAAAAGGACAGTTTTATTGCTCCTTTAAATCAGAACAAGTTTTTAGCTGTGCTAACATAATTGCAAAAGGGTTTTCTAATGCTCAATTAGCCTTTTAAAATGATAAACTTGGATTAGCTAACACAACGTGCCATTAGAACACAGGAGTGATGGTTGATGATAATGGGCCTCTGTACGCCTATGTAGATATTCCATTAAAAAAAAATATAAACCGTTTCCAGCTACAATAGTCATTTACAACATTAACAATGTCTTCTGATCAATTTGATGTCCTTATTTTTGAAAGAAAATGTAAATAACATTTCTAAGTGACCCCAAACGTTTGAACTACAAAAAAATAAAAAATAATTCTCCCTTGTGCCAGTGCAAAGATACCATATACAGTGTAGAAATGTGAGAATAATTTAGCTACCATTTCAGTGATGATTTACTGTGAATTAAATGGGTGGGTCAGAGTTTAAACAAATGAACAGTAGACAGTGAGACCTACCCATCTCACAGTCACAAGGCATATGAACTAATAGGTAATAGAGCAAACACAATTTCATCTTTCCACGTAGGTTGTAATGTTTTTTGGGGGGGATGGGGCTTCCCCAGTGATTTTACCCACGCACCGCTACTGCATGTTCACTCTCCTTCCCACAGTCAGAAAGCCCCACAACATGTAGCGCATACAGTACTGTATTAAATCCAAGCACGTTTAACTTGAGTTACTTAACAAAAACAGTCCAACGCAGACGTTTTTATTTCAATATCCAATCATTTTGGGGTAAAAATGTAGTGCCTTACTGTCATTGTTTTCAATTAAAATTGTCAAAAAGAAACAAAAATAGCTTCTTGGCAAAGAGCAATTTGTCAAGCAAGAATTTAGCTAGGACTGTCTAGGAGTGGTCTAAGTGGGGAGGGAAAACTGAAAACTAGCTGTTATTGGCAGAGAGGTTGGAAACAACTCCATCCCACCAAAACAGGCTGAAATTCCAGGTGGTCTTTTTAAAAACAGCTCTTACGCCAATAGAGAATTGTCGTCATTTTCACAATATCGCTGTATTATTCCAACATCAGTGTGGAAATATACAGCACCAGTCAAAAGTTGACGCACCTACTCATTCCAGGGTTTCTCTTTATTTTGCCTATTTTCTACATTGTAGAATAATAGTGAAGACATCAAAACTACGAAATAAAAGTAACACAATAACGAGGCTATATACAGGGGGTACCCGTACCGAGTCAAGTGTGCGGGGGTACAGGTTAGAGGTATTTATACATATAGGTAGGGGTGAAGTGACTATGCATAGACAATAAACAGCAAATAGCAGCAGTGTACCAAACAAATGGGGGGGGGGGGGGGTGTCAATGTAATAGTCAGGGTGGGCATTTGATTAGTTGATCAGTAGTCTTATGGCTTGGGGGTAGAAGCTGTTAAGGAGCCTTTTGGTCCTAGACTTGGCACGCCAGTACCGCTGGTGCGGTAGCAGAGAAAACAGTCTATGACTTGCGTGACTGGAATCTGACAATTTTATGGGCTTTCCTCTGACATGCCTATTATATGGATCCTGGATTGCAGGAAGCTTGGCCCCGGTGATGTACTGGGCTGTACGCGCTATCCTCTGCAGCGCCTTATGGTCAGATGCCGAGCAGTTGCCATACCAGGCGGTGATGCAACTGGTCAGGATGCTCTCGATGGTGCAGCTGTAGAGCTTTGAGGATCAGGGGACACATGCCAAATCTTTTCAGTCTCCAGAGAGGGAAAAGGTTTTGTCATGCCCTCTTCACAACTGTCTTGGTGTGTTTGGACCATGATAGATCGTTGGTGATGTGGACACCAAGGAACTTCCCACCCTGAAGCATGGAGGAGGTGGTGTGATGGTGCTTTGCTGGTGACACTGTCTGTGATTTATTTAGAATTCAAGGCACACTTAACCAGCATGGCTACCACAGCATTCTGCAGCGATATGGCATCCCATCTGGTTTGTGCTTAGTGGGACTATCATTTGTTTTTCAACAGAACAATGACCCAAAACACACCTCCAGGCTGTGTAGGTGCTATTTGACCAAGAAGGAGAGTGATGGAGTGCTGCATCAGATGACCTGGCCTCCACAATCACCCGACCTCAACCCAATTGAAATGGTTTGGGATTAGTTGGACAGCAGAGCGAAGGAAAAGCAGCCAACAAGTGCTCAGCATGTGGGAACTCCTTTATTCCCCATGAAGCTGGTTGAGAGAACACCAAGAGGGCGCAAAGCTGTCAAGGCAAAGGGTGGCTACTTTAAAGAATCTAATTTTGATTTGTCGCCCTAACCAACACTTTTTTTGTTACCACATGATTCCATGTGTTAATGTCTTCACTATTATTATAGAATGTAGAAAATAGTCCAAAAAAAAGAAAAACCCTAGAATGAGTAGGTGTCCAAACTTTTGACTGGTTCTGTATATAAAACACAGAAAAATCATGTTTTTGACATCACTGGTTTTTTTTTTATGTGTTTTTTTAAATTTCAGCTTTATTTAACGAGGTAGGCCAGTTGACAAGTTCTTATTTACAACTGCGACCTGGCCAAGACAAAGCAAAGCAGTGTGACAATAAACAACACAGAGTTACACATGGGATAAACAAAAGTACAGTCAATAACACAATAGAAAAATCTATATACACGATGTGAGCAAATGGAGTAAGGAGGTAAGGCAATAAATAGGCCTTAGTAGCCAAGTAATTACAATTTAGCAAATTAACACTGGTGATAGATGTGCAGATGATGATGTGCAAGTAGAAATACTGGTGTGCAAAAGAGCAACAAAAAAAGTAAATAAAAACAATACGGGGATGAGGTAGGTAGTTGGATGGGCTATTTACAGATGGGATGTGTATAGCTGCAGCGATCGGTAAGCTACTCAGATAGCTGATGCTTAAAGTTAGTGAGGGAGATATAAGTCTCCAACTTCAGTGATTTTCGCAATTCGTTCCAGTCATTTCTCTGCTGCCACTGGAAGGAAAGGCGGCCAAAGAGGTGTTGGCTTTGGGGATGACCAGTGAGATATACCTGCTGGAGCGCGTGCTACGGGTGGGTGTTGTTATGGTGACCAGTGAGCTGAGATAAGACAGAGCTTTACCTAGGAAAGACTTATAGATGACATGGAGCCAGTGGGTCTGGCGACGAATATGTAGCGAGGGCCAGCCGACGAGAGCATACAGGTCGCAGTGGTGGATGGTATATGGGGCTTTGGTGACAAAATGGATGGCACTGTGATAGCAAACTGGACGCAGTCTGAGTAGTGGTGAAGGCTATTTTGTAAATGACATTGCCGAAGTCGAGGATTGGTAAGATAGTCAGTTTTACGAGGGTATGTTTGGCAGCGTGAGTGAAGGAGGCTTTGTTGCGAAATAGGATGCCGATTCTAGATTTAATTTTTGATTGGAGATGCTTAATATGAGTCTGGAGGGAGAGTTTACAGTCTAGCCAGACACATACAGTTGAGGTCGGAAGTTTACATATGTTGGAGTCATTAAAACTCAGTTTTCAACCACTCCACAAATTTCTTGTTAACAAACTATAGTTTTGGCAAGTCGGTTAGGACATCTACTTTGTGCATGACACAAGTAATTATTCCAACAATTGTTAACAGACAGATTATTTCACTGTATCACAATTCCAGTGAGTCAGAAGTTTACATACACTAAGTTGACTGTGCCTTTAAACAGCTTGGAAAATTCCAGAAAATGATGTCATGGCTTTAGGAGCTTCTGATAGGCTAATTGACATAATTTGAGTCAATTGGAGGTGGACCTGTGGATGTATTTCAAGGCCTACCTTCAAACTCAGTGCCTCTTTGCTTGACATCATGGGAAAATCAAAAGAAATCAGCCAAGACTTCCACAAGTCTGGTTCATCCTTGGGAGCAATTTCCAAACGCCTGAAGGTACCACGTTCATCTGTACAAACAATAGTGCGCAAGTATAAACACCATGGGACGCAGCCGTCATACCGCTCAGGAAGGAGACGCATTCTGTCTCCTAGAGATGAACGTACTTGGGTGCGAAAAGTGCAAATCAATCCCAGAACAGCAGCAAAGGACCCTGTGACGATGCTGGAGGAAACGGGTACAAAAGTATCTATATCCACAGTAAAACGAGTCCTATATCGACATAACCTGAAAGGCCGCTCAGCAAGGAAGAAGCCACTCCAAAACCACCATAAAAAAGCCAGACTGCGTTTTGCAACTGCACATGGGGACAAAAATCGAACTTTTTGGAGAAATGTCCTCTGGTCTGATGAAACAAAAATACTTTTTGGCCATAATGACCATCGTTATGTTTGGAGGGAAAAGGGGGAGGCTTGCAAGCCGAAGAACACCATCCCAACCGTGAAGCACGGGAGTGGCAGCATCATGTTGTGGGGGTGCTTTGCTGCAGGAGGGACTGGTGCACTTCACAAAATAGATGGCATCATGAGGAAAGAAAATGTGGATACATTGAAGCAACATCTCAAGACATCAGTCAGGAAGTTATAGCTTGGTTGCAAATGGGTCTTCCAAATGGACAATGACCCCAAGCATACTTCCAAAGTTGTGGCAAAAAGGCTTAAGGACAACAAAGTCAAGGTATCACAGTGGCCATCACAAAGCCCTGACCTCAATCCTATAGAAGATTTATGGGCAGAACTGAAAAAGCGTGTGCGAGCAAGGAGGCCTACAAACCTGACTCAGTTACACCAGCTTTGTCACGAGGAAATGGGCCAAAATTCACCCAACTTATTGTGGGAAGCTTCTGGAAGGCTACCCGAAACGTTTGACCCAAGTTAAACAATTTAAAGGCAATGCTACCAAATACTAAACTTTTGACCCATTGGGAATGTGAGTGATGAAAGAAATAAAAGCTGAAATAAATCATTCGCTCTACTATTATTCTGACATTTCACATTCTTAAAATAAAGTGGTGATCCTAACTGACCTAAAACAGGGAATTTTTACTCTGATTAAATGTCAGGAATTGTGAAAAACTGAGTTTAAATGTATTTGGCTAAGGTGTATGTAAACTTCCGACTTCAACTGTACATGTTGTCATGCACCATTGACTCATTTCGTTATCAAAAGTGATCTTGTTTTGCTTGGTGGAGATACGGTACAGCTCTTGGGTAGTGCACGTGGGTAGCTCTGTTGTAAACGCCTGTGGGCACGAAGAAGAAAAAAAAAACACAGAGAGAGAGAGAGCGAGAGAGATACCACCATGAAAACAAAGCAGCTAGAGATAGAGAGTGAGTTAGAGAGAAAAAGAGAGAACATGTAAAACAGGCAGCGAGAGACCGAGAGATAGAGAGCTGTTGAGAGAGAACATGAAAAACAGGCACTAAGAGAAGAGACCGAAAGAGAAAAACAAGAGAAAGACATGGACAGACGGAAACAGAGCATGCAGCAGTCCCCTGAGCGTTACACAAAGGAAGGAAGTGCAAGTGGCTGTGTGCGTGCGTGTGTGTCTGAGAAAGAGAGTGTAAGGGTCCCAGTTCCAAAAATATGCATATGAACAAAACATAAAAATATATGTTATTGTCACATACACAGGATAGGTGCAGTGAAATGTGTTGTTTTACAGGGTCAGCCATAGAAGTATGGCGCTCCTGGTGCAAATGAAGGTTAAGTGCCTTGCTCATGGGCACATTGATGGATTTTTCACCTGATCGGCGTGAGTATTCGAACAAGCGACCTTTCGGTTGCTGTTTCTACGCTCTCACCGCAAGGCTACCCGTAGCTCTAACAGTGGCTACCTGCCGCCCTAAGTCTCATCTAAATGCAGATGATTGGGATGCCCATCTGATGGACAACGTACACCTGCACTGAGAAGCCATGCAAACACACCAGAACGATGGTGACATTATCCTTTTAAACATGTTGTGAAGTATGACCATAGCCTGTTGTGACACCATCTCATCGTCCCTCTCAGCTTAGCACAGCCAATCCTCCAGTGAGTGCAGGCCGTGGTTATTGTGTGGCCAGAGAGCACTGTGCCTTGCCCTACGTGTTTACCTGGCCACTTCACCTGAGAGAGTGTGTCAAGGAGATAGAGGGGAGCTCAGGTGCATTGGAGCCCTCAGGGGCCCCCAGGGGCCTCAAAACACTGCTGCCTAACCTTTCCACACAATTACCCAGCGCGTCGCTAACTCAGAGACCTCCGCAGCACAGCAACGCCCAGTTAATGAGCTGGACTGGAAGGGGGGAGAAGAAAACAAAAGCAAGAAATATATATATATTTTTAAAGTAACTAATTAGGGACCTGCCGGCACTCACCTGTTCTTTTAGGCGCCACCTTCACACTATGCTCCTCCCCTCTGGACCTGTCCGTCACTCTCCTCAGCTCCACGAACCCAGCCTCTACCTGAGTGACAACACCGCGTTGCTGTGTTCGGTTGGCTGGGGAGGGAGGGGTGTGAGTGTTGGGGTCGTGATTCCGGGAGTGGCAGCCCCCCTGTTTGTGCTGGATGAAGGCCAGGATGCGGGCGAGAGGGAAGGCCTGATCGCACTGCCCACAGGTCAGCAGGTCACGACTCTCCTCACGACCCCTGACCTGGGGAAGGGACCCCCACTCCTCTAATAACGAAGGAACGCCAGTGTCCGAGGGCTCAGGGGCATCTGAGAAAGATGAGCGAGGGAGAGTTAGATAAAGAAGAGGGGGAGAGTGTGAAAGTAATTAGGGCAGGGGAGTGTTACTGGAAAGACGGCGAAGACAGAGAGAGGAAGATGAACATTTAAGAAAATAGCAATTACTAAGAACTTGTATCTTTTTTTCCTTCATGTCATCCTGTAAGATCTTACAACAAGGACACCATGGATGGTCAGACACCATGTTGATTGGGCAACTGCTGATATGGCCTTCAGAGAAACATTTCTTAAAATGCTACTTTTGATGCTTAGCCACTCCACCGGAGCTACAGTGGAAGTCAGGCTATTCCAGTCAGCCGACACTGACCAATTCCCCCCCAACCGCTCCGTTCTCTGAGACGGCAGGCTGCATGATGTGTTCACTGACATCATTGCTTAGTAAAAAATATATATTTATAGTAAAGTAAAAAATATATATTTATAAATGGATACCAATCCCTGAACGTTCACACCTGTCAACACAATTCCTCAACAACTAGGCAAGGAACTGACCCGTTTTTCAGTGAGAAAGTGAGAGGCCACGACTTGAAGATGTTCAGATTCACTCAGGGCTTGAGGCCAAATGAATCATGATCACTAAAGGGAGTTATGAGTCTAACACGAGATTACTAAAATGAAATGTATGGTTTAGATTTTAGCACCTCGCAGGGATGTAGCCTAGTTTCAGATTCAACTTTAATTTCAGTCTTTCTCATCAGAGCCATAAACGTAGGCTACAAAAGAACACGTCCATGACTCATTTATGACCCATGTACACTCAGCCAACAGCAGGGATGGTTAACGACCGTTGGTCAGGTTTGGAGTTGCTCCAGACAGAGTTGTTTGACTGGTCCTCAAAACTCGATAAAAGAGTGGAGGGAGAGAGTCAATACGGGCATGTACACACACACCTTAACGCTTGGAAGGGCTTCACCTGCCCGGACAAGGCCGAGTACAGGACAGGTACAGACAGTACAGTCGCGCTGAGGAGCTCACCGGTGGTTACTCAAAAATGTCACCTTTCCTGTTTCAGTGCAGACAAGCTAGGCGCGGTTGCACGAACACCATGAATAGTCAAGGCATGTGGTCAAACTAGACTCTCGACTGGCCTTCGTTAGGGAACAGAGAAAAGACACACGCTTCTTTCAGAGCACTTCAGTGTTTTAGTCAAACGCGTGCCCACGGGTGCCCTGGAGAAGAAAAACGATCTCAACATAACCCGGTGGCTTAACCAGAGCCTTGTATCGTTTTGACATGAAACTATAGATCATTATGATGGCCTACAAAGGCCTAGTCAAAAGTCAAGTGTATGGGGGGTATCCAGGATATATTTTTGAAGAAACTGGGATAAGTGGAAGAGGTCAGTGGGGTTGTTGTGAGGGCAGACTGTATCCATCACGTACGGTGTCTTGAACACGCGGTCTGCCCCACAAGGAAGCGTACGCGTGGGCAAAACAGGAGATCGTTCAAACACAAAACAGGAGATCATTCAAAACAGTCTCCACAGACAAGACGTAAAGAAAACCCAGAAAAAAGACAGTGGGCCAGCAAGGAATTAAAGTATAACGCCGTGTCCCCTTTTTTTTTTTGAACCCAGAGCAAAAATGTTCATTTATTGCCTATGCTTAAACCGACCTGTTGTGTCGCCTACGAACATATTTCATTTATTTTAACTGTATTTGTTACAAAACTGAGCGTGGCCTATATCAGCTCTTTAATTTTTTTTATTATTGATAAACTTTTATCAATGATTCAACTTCAATGTCAAGGTGCGCATACCAACATAGCCTGACTGATACAACCCCCCCCCCCCCCCCCCCCCCCCCCCACCAACAAAAAATAATAATTGGAACATGAATAGTGTGTATATGAAATACATCATATTCATATAGGCTACCTCTTATTAGGAAACTATGGACATGGCCTCTCAGCTTACCTTGAATTGCACTCAGGTGTTGCGGTCGGCTGCCTTGTTTGCGTCTGGACATTCTGCTAAATCACACCAATGTTCTGCCGGTGCATCCACACTCCAAATCGGAATCGATTTTTTTGTTTAAGTATCAAGTTGATAAGAATAGCCTTGACCGAATGACTGTCTAGCTCTATGGCACGGACGGGACGTCGTCGTGACTAACTGTGCACCAGCCAGTGTTCAAGTTCAGGCTACCAGCCCCACACAGCGGAGGAAAGAAGGGGCAGGGGCAACATAGGCGCCGCCCGCCACTATACCTCTCCGACCCCGAACCCGCCCTCTACACAATGTCACACACACAGTTTGTTTTACAATCCTTTTAGTAACCAAACAATTGATTTCCATTCAAAATTACATTTCCCTAACTCCTAACCCTAAACTAGACTTCCTTGTGGGGACCAGAAAATTGCCTCTACTTGTCCTAATGTTCCTTGTTTTACTATCCTTGTGAGGACTTCTGTTCCCCACAAGGATAGTAAACACCAAAAACATAATACACACACACACTTTCTCTCACACACAGTCCTCCTGCAATGGTGTCATCGTAGTCTAGACTGGTTTTGGCTTCTATAAGCAATCAATATTAGAGGCCTATTTATTTCAGGAACTATTTTATTCAATGATATGAAAATGCGCTTTGCAGAATACATGGGATGATGGGAGGCAACAATAGGATCGTACAGCTGCACAGCCACTTCCTCCTTGCACCCCTAGCCTCTATGCAGCCTACTGGTTCTAGCTGCCTGCTGAGGATGTGGGTGAGGAGGAAGTGGCTTTAACAAGGCAGCTGAAGACAGGTGTTCTGCTGTCCGGCTGCTTTCGAAACCAAAGTAAACGGTCTGTTAGTTTCTCCTTTCGTTGCTCACCAGACGGGACATAAATACAGTTGCGGGGAAAACCCATACGCCTGACCTTAAACTTTTACAAAGACAAAACTAAGTAGCCTAAGCTCTAGCCAATCTTGTTTGGAAAATGATTCAGACAGGTTAGGAGACAATATAGCTAACAAGTATTGTGGTAAACATTGTAAATGGCTAGCTGCAACAACGTAACCAGAACGTTTGACAATGTAACACATGCGGACAAAATGTGTTAAACGTAGGTTATTTGACGAAACCGGCTATTTGGCGCCACCTGCTGGCTGAAAGTAGTGCGTCAAATTGAATGTTAAGAGAACTTCACCTTAGGAGTAGTACTTATAAATGCCGACATAAGATATCAGCATTCATACTCATCACTTAGTGAATTGATCTTACCAGTAGGCTAAAGCACAACAGTTTCAAAAAAAGTGCATTATACTGTATAATTTTAAATGCTAAACAGTACTGAATCTTACCTACAATAACCAAACTACTGGTTTGGTAACTGACTTTAATATAACCAAGCCCAAACAACTTTAATCAAGTGTTGGACAAGACACTTTGCTTCTTGTCTCAACAAAGCCTCAATAGTGAAGTTATGCCTTGGGCACATTTATAATGTATGTATGTATGAGAGATAACGTTCCAAGTAAAGACACTCAAACCAATAGACCTACATCAGATAGTTTTGTGCAGTTTATTTACTTCTCAGTTTGATATCTTATCATATTTGGACTAAAACAAAAAGACTTCATCTGTTACCTCAGAAGAGTACAATCAAGTCTCAATTCACAGGGTGAGCAGTTTGGCATGGCATACAAATTATTTTTCATACTCACACATGGGGTTATACACCCCCTCAGGATTTCATTAATGTTCACTCATTTGTAATCAAAGAAAATTATGTACACAGATGAAGGTCAAATTTCAATCCGATTCTTTTACATCCTATTCCTGTGATAAGACAGTGATGCCAACACACCCTTCTCAGAGAGAGAGAGAGATGGGAGGGGACAGGGGAAAGAGCGCTTAGAGATGGAAGAGAAAAAGCAACTTAAGGCCATAATAAAGGAGAGAATATGTATGCAGAATTACTGAGATAGTAAAATGTGTCCAGATGTGACAAGATGTCAGCAATAACAACATACAAATCCGTCACTCATAGCAATCTCCGGCCTCCAATTCAGTTCTTCCATCTCCCAAATCCATCTCTACCACTCTTCCATTCAGGACATGGTCCCCCATTTCCCTCATCTCTTCACTGGAAGAGTAGGCAGAGGAGAGGGTGAGGAGGGGTGTGGGGGTTGGTGAGTCCCAACGGTATGTTTAGTATCGGTAATATGGACTCCTCGACCGGGAACGGGACCTCCTGGAAACGCGAGAAAAGAGTGAGTGAGTCTCAGGTGACACAGTGCTACGCTTGGACCCCGCAGTATATTCACTACCCCCAACATGACCTACCATATATACTGCTGTATGTCAAACTGGACATGACTACCAGTTATTACACAAGACATAACTTTCTTTACAATATTTGGATTCTTCCTGGTGTAAACAGTTGCCCTCCAGTATTTGCTGGTACTTACTTGCTAGCTTGTATCATATTTGACTGAAACTACCATCTTTCTGTCGAGCACACATGGTCTAAGTGCAGCACTGCTGTAGAGTATTGAGACCGACAGTGTTAAGCCTCATCTGTTTCTGATGTACTGAGACTCAGGATTCAATGTGTCCCCACTCCCCAATACCACAGCCGGCCTGGCAGGCCACACACTCCCCAGGGAGGACTAGGGACGAGGGGGCCTAACATTAGCACTGACAGCCCTCTGTGAGAGTATGCATGTTTTTGATTGGGACAAAAGAGTTTTAATGTGGGTGCGTGTGAGGGAGAGAGAACACATTTGAATAGGAGTGTGTTGAAAGGGAGAGAGAGAGAGAGAGAGAGAGAGAGAGAAACAAAGAGAGTATGTCTGTCCCGTGAGTCACAGATGGATCACTGGAGATCAAGGGCGTTACAGAAAGGGAAAATATATTCATATGCTCAACATTGAAGTTCATATTCAGTTTAGAGTGATTTAACACAGTGATCTTACACTTCCCCATTGCAGTACGAGAAAGAGTTGTGACAGAACGCAGATGTGCTAATGAGATAAAGTGCAAGAGAGGCAACATCCTTCCTCAAGAGTAGAGACTTGTGGATTTTCACATACCTTCTGGATGAGCTGTGGTCGCGACCTGAGGGACAGAGGACAGACACGCTGATGAAAGAATGACCCCCAACACAACAGCCTGCCAGAAAGTTCAACAACAACACTGTCACGACTAGTACTGAGCCACTGTGCCATAGTGAAAACGTTTTTTTTGCGTATTTTCTTACCTTTTAACGCTGCGTTGTCGGGAAATGGCTCATAAGTAAGCATTTCACAGTAAGGTCTACGCCTGTTGTATTCGGCGCATGTGACAAATCAAATTTGATTTGACAACTAGTACTGAGCCACTATCACAGGCGTACGGGCTGCATCCCAATTGTACACCCTTTTCTCCGAAGTGTGCAATTGAACACTTCCCGTCATGGATTTAACAATGATATAACAGTAAGGGGTGACTCACTGAACTCACCATATTTAGATGGGGAGGGCGAGTGGCTTTGTCGTCCGTACTGTCTCTCCCACTCGTCCCTCTCTTTCTCCCGACGCTCACGCTCCCTGGAACACACCACTGTTTAACCAGAGTCATACGGCACCACAAGGCAGCACCACACACACACACACACACACACACACACACACACACACACACACACACAGTCTTACTTCATGCGGATCTTGCGTGCCATGGCTCTGAGCTCTCCCTCGCGCTCCTGTAAAGTAAACAGCCATGAGGGCCAATGGCAGACGACAACATATATCAAAGGACTGTCTTAGGGGGACACTGTTTCGAGAGGAAACTTCACACATTATGCTATAATGGGGGGGGGGGGGGGGGGGGGGCTGGCTAGCAGTTCACAAACACGATTCCACACGCACCGCTCGCTTATTTTCCTGCTGAGTGACTTTCGCCTGGGCTGCTTTCTTATCCGCCTTGGCTGAGGGAGAAACAGAACAGAGGAAGGATGAATATGTATATACAAACACAGCATAAGTGAGTTGTAACTGCGAGACTGACCAAACAGAGTCCAGTCTTGTCTACTCACACTGCCTGTTGAGGGCCTTCTGCATGCGTATCTTCAGCTTCTCCTGCGGGGTCATCTTGGGCTGTAAGAGACAGGCACGCATCAGCACACACACTCGCAGGGCAGGAGCGCAGGGTGTGTGTGTGGAATTAAGGGGACAGGGGCGCCTATAGGACTACCATTGCCCCATATAGCAGCTGGTAAGGCCACAGTTTGTCAGGTGGGGGTATACAGTTGTAAATAACATGAGCTGTTTGTCATCTCCTGTCCTGTTTTCTGCTGGACTGGTAGAGCCGGCTACGTGAAGCGAGGAGGCCCGAACTCCGTTCCCGCAGCTGTTGTACCCAGTAGCAGGACAAGATCACATTACATGGAACTGGACTCTAAGTACACATGTCTTATGTATTTCCATGTACATAACATGCGAATGTTGCGAGGAAAGCTAAGGGTAAGAGAGTTGGAAAAAGGACAGAACAGTCTGGCAAATGTTGGTCACAAGTAGCGCCAGCAGCCCTCCCCTCCCCTCCCCTGTACATTCCCTGCTGACACTCCCTGGCCAGGTAGGAATTCAGCTGGTGGATAGACAAGCACACATTACAGGCCAAAATGCCTACAGAGTTCATTTACCCTCCCTCTTAACACTCGCTTTCTATTTAAGCAACTCGGATGTATTCCTTTCCCTGTGAATCCCCTGTACTGGAGCGGTTAATATCAAAGTCTAGAGGCGTGTCTCTAAGGGGAAAGCAGCAGGTAACAGTGTGCTGTTAGTCCTGGAAGGAGAGGTGTGGTGGTGTATTTCTCCTGCCTGCTCAGACAAGCCCAGGCCCCCTCACTGCTCTGCTGTCCACGCCAGCTGCACGCACCTGAGCTCCGACCTCACTACATAGCAGGGGTGTGCTTAACAGCCTAAAATGGCCTCCTCTCTTGAGTCGCCTTCACTTTAGCTGATCTGAAACATGATTTAAATAAATAGAGTATGCCTACCAGTACTTTGCCTTCACATATCTAGTTCTTTACCGTCAGTGCAGATGAAAGAATGGAGGCGAGGAGAGGAAGCCACTTAAGACAATTGGAACGCACCCAGACTCTAGACTACTCTCTCCCCCCTTTACTCTTATATGGCTTCCTTAACTACTACTTTGCTTTCACTTACCCAGTCCTTTCAGATCAGTGGTGATGAAGAGAGGAGACAAGGAAAGGACACAAGGAAAAGAAGCCATTTAAGAGCCTCTGACAATGACATATCAGTGCTTTCCCCTCAGTCTTAGGGCACTAGCTTTACAATGGGTTGTCTACCTGTAGAGTGAAACGTCTCAGCATTGAGATTTAGGTGTACACACCTCTGCACACACACACACTCTCCCTCTCTTTCTCTGGTCTGACCGCACCACTCTGCATAGCGCAGTAAGTGCCGCAGAATACAGCAACATCCACAAAACAGACAGATACATAAGTGACAGAAAGGGTGCTGGGAACACCAGTCCATTCAGGGATAAGGAGGGGAAGGAAGTGTCAGAAAAAGTTTCTGTCATACACCACTCCGCGAGGTAGGTTCTGCCCTTTCGAGGCAGGATAACCCTGCAACCACACTCTAAACTGAGTAGAGAAGGGTTTAACTCTATACTGCATTCAGGTGGAGGCAAGGTCACCAGTTACAATGGAAGCTCCACAGAGAGAGGCAGTCAAAAGACATTTCATATGATTTCCATTCTCTGTGTGCACAGTGGCATTCGAGGGGGGGGGGGGTCCCCAGCCTGATGGACAACCAGCTCAGCCTGTCAGGGGTGAGGGAGGCGTAGACTTTAGCAACAAACCCAGCTAGATCAAATTCTTACTGACTTTGGCAGCTCCTGTCTCTTTACCACCCGGAGTATCAGGCCTGGAGGGAGAGAAAGAAAGAGGGAGAGAGAGAGAAATGGGGAAAAAGAGAGAGAGAGAGGGAGAAAAGTAGGGATGAAAATGTCACCATTTCTCATCAGAGAGCTCCTACTGTAAGACAGACTAGGGAAAATATTAGCTACCTATTGCTGCCGTTTGTTTTAAACTGCACATGAGGGTGGAGGCTGTGTGTGTGTGTTTTAGAGGTCTTCACGGATCTACCTGTACCCGATTACCAGAGACCCAATCCGGTACCTGAGCGGGTCCGGATCCAGAATACTAAATATCACGGGTCTGATTGTCACTGGTATCAGGTACGTGTAATTTTAACTGACTTGTCTGGAAGGACCCGTACAGATCTGAACGCGACTGCTGCAGTAGAGAGAGAGAGAAATTGTAGAATTTATGCTGCTGCTCTTGCTTTTCACGAGAGTGGCACGTACAGCTTGTCGTTGGCCAATCATAAGACATCAAAGCGGCAATAGCCTACAGTCATATAGCCTCTGTGTGGGGCAAAAGTGAGGAGATATCTAATCAGTGGAAGACGGAATTAAAACGATGGAATTAAAAGTTAAAGGAGACGGATCGGCTACAACGACCAAGAGCCAACAGGTAGGCTGCTACTTAATAATCTGAATGGAGGTGCTGCTATTTGTAACTGTGTAGGATGAGAAAGCGGACTCAATTAGCCTTGGAAGTTAGCTAGCTTAACTAGCTTATCCCTGTGCGATGCAGTCAAAACAGGTACGACGTAAAGTAAGCATTTCACTGTTAGTCTACACCTGTTGTTTACAAAGCATGTGACAAATAACATTTGATTTGTAATCATATTGAATGATGAATAATCTAGCTATGGCAGAGTACCTTATGATAAACTGTAGACCACACTATTTACCAAGATAGTTCTCATCTATATTATTAGTAGCCATCTATTTACCACCACAGACCGATGCTGGCACTAAGACCGAACTCAACCAACTCTATAAGGCCATAAGCAAACAAGAAAATGCTCACCCAGAGCGGCGCTCCTAGTGGCCGGGGACTTTAATGCAGGCAAACTTAAATCAGTTTTACCAAATTTTTACCAGCACGTCACATGTGCAACCAGAGGAGAAAACAAAAAACTCTTGACCACCTTTACTCCACACACAGAGACACATACAAAGCTCTCCCCTACCCTCCATTTGGCAAATCTGACCATAATTCTATCCTCCTGATTCCTGCTTACAAGCAAAAACTAAAGCAGGAAGTACCAGTGACTCGCTCAATACGGAAGTGGTCAGAGGACGCAGATGCTACAGGACTGTTTTGCTAGCACAGACTGGAATATGTTCCGGGCTTCATCAAATGGCATTGAGGAGTATACCACCTCAGTCATCGACTTCATCAATAAGTGCATCGACGACATCGTCCCCACAGTGACCGTACGTACATATCCCAACCAGAAGCCATGGATTACAGGCAACATCCGCATCGAGCTAACGGCTAGAGCTGCCGCTTTCAAGGAGCGGGGCACTAATCCGGACGCCTATAAGAAATCCCACAATGCCCTCAGACGAAACATCAAACAAGCAAAGCTTCAATACAGGATTAAGATTGAATCCTAATACACCGGCTCTGACGCTCATTGGATGTGGCAGGGCTTGAAAACTATTACAGACTACAAAGGGAAACCCAGACGTGAGCTGCCCAGTGACACGAGCCTACCAGACAAGCTAAATGCCTTTTACTCTCCCTACAAAGCAAGCAACACTGAAGCATGCACGAGAGCACCAGCTTTTCTGGATGACTGTGATAACGCTCTCGGTAGCCGATGTGAGCAAGATCTTTAAACAGGTAAACATTCACAAATCCGTGGGCCCAGACAGATTACCAGGACGTGTACTCAAAGCAAGCGCGGACCAACTGGCAAGTGTCTTCACTGACATTTTCAACCTCTCCCTGACTGAGTCTGTAATACATACATGTTTCAAGCAGACCATCATTGTCCCTGTGCCCAAGGAAGCGAAGGTAACCTGCCAAAATGATTATCGCACCCGTAGCACTCAAGACGGTAGCCATGAAGTGCATTGAAAGGCTGGTCATGGCTCACAACAACATCCTCCCAGATACCCTAGACCCAGTCCAATTCACATACTGCCCCAACAGATCCACAGATGACGCAATCTCAATCGCACTCCACACTGCCCTTTCCCAACTGGACAAAAGGAACACCTATATGAGAACGCTGTTCATTGACCCCTTCTAGAGCGGCACCCCTCTCTCCCTCTCTTGCATTATCAGCTCCGGCTAATAAAGTAGCTTAAATATGTACTTTTCTGCTGCTTCCTTCACTCGGATCCGACCAGGTCTATATGGAACGGGTCTAGTTGTACTCGGGTCCGTTCGGAACGGGTCTTTCTATTTGAAATTGTATTTCTGTATATCGGGTCCGGGTGGGAAAGCCCCAGGTCAATTTCGGAACGGGTCCAACTTTCTGAACCCGTGAAAGACCTCTAGTGTGTTTATGTGTGCGTGTCTGTGAGTGTACAGGTGTCAGTAGACTCACTTTCTCAGCTTGTCACAGAGAGCAGTGGCAGAGGGCGGGCCTCCTCTGTGTGAGGGGGAGGGGGTGCAGCTGGGCTGGGGGGACTGGGAGGGGCTAGGGCTGCTGCTGACCCCCCTCCGATGCCCTCCTGAAGTTCGCCTACCCCCCCCCGGCCTGGCACGGTCCCCCTGCCGGGAGTTAGAGCTGGACCTGGAAGGAGAATAGAAGGACGTGATCAGCACAACATCAAAAAGCCCACCAGTTTATTTTAGTGTACAAAAAAGTGACATTGAGTTCATGATTTACTGAGTTTAGAAAAGTTTTATGGTTGTCTGGGCTGCCTTACCGTGTGCGTCTGCGTGCTGCGAAGCGACGTCCCACGTCCCTGTCTCTGTCCCGTTCTCGCTCCCTGTTCCGGTCATTGGAGCGAGACTGTGTCCGGTCATTGGAGCGCGACTGTGTCCGGTCGTATCTCCTCCGTGACCCCCCTCCTCCGTTGGCTCCTCTGCCCCGGGACCGTGAGTCGGAGCGCCGCCTCGACCGGGAATGTCGTCCATCCCTCCCTCCTCCGTGGCGTCTGTCGCGGCGTGAGTGAGAGGAGGAACGAGAGGAGGAGCGATGAGTGGAAGAGTGGGAGGAAGAGGAGGAAGGGCTGGAGGAAGAGCGGCGTCTGCTGAACAGAGAGACACAGATGTATTAGCAACGACCCACGGGCTGCTCTAGCCCTACTGTCTGCTTTGACTCAGTTTATAATTCTGTTTTGATGTACTTCATTTCTCGTTAGGCTGCTAGTAATGCTACAGTCATCATGTAACCACACACAGGTAGAGCTCAGGACTTTCTGCTACTTTGTGAACCATACTGAACACAGACACATGGTGTACATGCCATATACATTTTCCCTTACCTCATGGTGCCTTTAAGAGAGTGGTATTAAGGTGTATAAGGCAGTTAAGATCTACAGTACCAGTTAAAGGTTGGACACACCTCATTCAAGGCTTTTTCTTTATTTTTACTCTTTTCTACATTGTAGAATAATAGTGAAGACATCAAAACTATGAACACATGGAATCATGTGGTAACCAAAAAAATGCGTTGTTATATTTTATATTTGAGACTCTTCAAAGTAGCCACCCTTTGCCTTGATGACAGCTTTGCACACTCTTGACATTCTCTCAACCAGCTACATGAGGAATGCTTTTCCAAAAGTCTTGAAGGAGTTCCCACATATTTACATTTTAGTCATTTAGCAGACGCTCTTATCCAGAGCAACTTACAGTAGTGAATGCATACATTTCATACATTTAATTGTATTTATTTTTGTACTGGCCCCCCGTGGGAATCGAACCCACAACCCTGGCGTGGCACACACAATGCTGGCGTTGCAAACACCATTGCAAACACCACCAACTGAGCCACAGGGAAGACTGGGTTTAGGTCAGGTGATTGTGGAGACCAGGTCATCTGAAGCAGCACTCCATCACTCTCCTTGGTCAAATAGGCCTTACACAGCCTGGAGGTGTGTTTTGGGTCATTGTCCTGTTGAAAAACAAATGATAGTCCCACTAAGCACAAACCAGATGGGATGGTGTATCACTGCAGAATGCTGTGGTAGACATGCTGGTTAAGTGTGCCTTGAATTCTAAATAAATCACTGACAGTGTCACCAGCAAAGCACCCCCCCACACCATCACACCTCCTCCTTCATGCTTTATGGTGGGAAATACACATGCAGAGATCATCCGTTCACCCACACCGCATCTCACAAAGACACAGCGGTTGGAACCCAAAATCTCCAATTTGGACTCATCAGACCAAAAGGACAGATTTCCACTGGTCTAACGTCCATTGCTTGTGTTCCTTGGCCCAAGCAAGTCTCTTCTTCATATTGGTGTCCTTTAGTAGTGGTTTCTTTGTAGCAATTCAACCATGAAGGCCTGATTCACACAGTCTCCTCTGACCAGTTGATGTTGACATGTCTGTTACTTGAACATTTATTTGGGCTGCAATTTATTTGTTTGGGCTGCAAAAAAATGCTCCAAGCATTTATTTGGGCTGCAATTTATGAGGCTGGTAACTATAATGAACTTATCCTCTGCAGCAGAGGTAACTCTGGGTATTGTTTTCCTGTGGCGGTCCTCATGAGAGCCAGTTTCATCATAGCGCTTGATGGTTTTTGCGACATTCTTGAAATGTTCCGCAATGACTTACCTTCATGTTTTAAAGTAATGATGGACTGTCGTTTCCCTTTACTTATTTGAGCTGTTCTTGCCATAATATGGACTTGGTCTTTTACCAAATAGGGCTATCTTCTGTGTGCAAAACTGTCATCAAGGCAAAGGGTGGCTACTTTCAAGAATATAAAATATATTTTGATTCGTTTTGACACTTTTTTGGTTACTACATGATTCCATATGTGTTATTTCAAAGTGTATGTCTTCACTATTATTCTACAACGTAGAAAATAGTAAAAACAAATAAATACAATTTTAATGAGTAGGTGTGTCCAAATCTTTGACTGATACTGTATGTGATCTCATTGATTTACCATAACATGCAGAATTTGCTGTTAGGGACGCACAAACTAACACGCATCTCTAAAATGTCACACTACTTGAATTGTAAGCTATTCAAGTCAAACAAACTAACCTAAATCCGAGCTCCACTTCACCTACCAAATCTCTATAGCCCAAATCTCTACAGCTGTAGTCACTGAACAGCAACATGACTGACAGGAGTAAACAACCAATGGAAAGCGGAAGGGGAAAGCTACCGACCGGGAGCCCCTGCTATGACCTGCGGGGTGTTGCAGCAAGTTGGCGGGAGTGTGGCCAGAGTTGACAGGGGGTGGAGCTTGGGTTGCCGCCGCGGCAGCCTCCTCGTCACTGCCTCCGAAGCTGGTGATGAATGTGATCTTCTCTGGGCCTGGGGAACGGGAGCGGGACCGCGACTCCGAACTGGACTCCGACTGGGGCCTGAGGAAGGAGGTCAAATCAAATAGGGGTGGTTATATTTGTCCTGTTTCACACATGTACAAGCACGTAAAATGTAAAGTGTGTGCTGTGAAATGGAAATGTATTTTTTGCATATCCCACTCCCCGAGACACCTTCAGAGATTGGGGTCAAGGCCAGGGATCAGCCATTATTGACAGCGACCCTGGAGCAATTAGGGGTAAAGGAAAATTCCACTCAAAAACGATGTTCTGGTATCTGTTTAATTAGTCCACTGGTGTGACAGCAATCAAGTTTTCAACATATAGAACTTAAAATACAGAAAGTTTCATAGTATGATGCATTTCGCATCATGTGCCTTGCGCAAGGGCAGATTTCTACCTAGTCGGCTCAGGGATTCGAACTAGCTCTAACCGCTAAAGCCACCTGCCGCGCTGCCGGAGGGGAGAATAATCAGTGCCATCTCTACCGATTAAAAGTTTACCTCACCCTCACGAGCAAGCAGTTTATCATAAGTTGTTAGCACTGATTAAAAGGATGACTGTTCCATTACTTTCCTTGTCAAAACATAGTATTAGATGGGACTTTTAATAAGTGAAAAACTTTGACGCAAAGTTAAACGGTTGGCCTCCCACTCACCGTTTGTAGGGATCGTAGGTTGGGCTGTCTCTCCTGGCATAGCTGGAGATCATAAACAGAGATAGGGTTTAAAGAGGTGTGACAGTGTGTCTCGCACCATGTGTGTGCTACACATTGTTAGTGGATGAGGCAAGTTACCTCGTATGGTATAAAAATCAGGGTTGGGGGTCAATTCCATTTCATTCTAGTGAATTCACAAAGCAAACCAATTTTTGTATTTTTTATTTAACTAGGCAAGTCAGTTAAGAACAAATTCTTGTTTACAATGATGGCCTACCCCGGCCCCTAACCCGGACGACGCTGGACACCAACCCTGGTATCAACTGCTGTTTACCTGGGTGGGCTGATCTGTCTGCCCTTCAATCTCTTCTCTCTGAACTCCCTCCTCTGTCTGCGAGAGCGACGGCCCTGAGGGTCACACATACACACACAGTCAGTGACATCATCAGGGGAAAGCATAGGCCTACCAACAATCATTGACATGACAGCAACACACCAGACACACACTGATTCTTTCGTACCGAGTACATGGCCTTCTCTGCCTCCAGAGCCTTGGCGTGTTTAATGGCCTCCACCTCATCCTTGTCTTTCCTCAGCATCCTGTCAAACAGTCAGCCAGTTAACATACAGTGGAGTTTAACAGCAAACATTTGACTGTTTTACCTTAGTTAAAAACACGCTATGAAAGCAACTGGTCATTTAATAGAAACATAAAATGGTTTTTTTTATGACAACTTGCATTTCCATTGACTCCAGCGATAATGTAATGTCAACACATACAATTTTTTGCAAAACATATAATGGAAGCAGGCAGACTGACCTGACAAAATCTCCCTCTGCCATTCCATATGGGGTGGCCATCTTGTTCAGATCCAACTCCTGCTCCGTGTTGAGCTCGTCAACGTCCACCTCCACATCTAAAACACACGCACACGACAGTGGTATGAGAAAATAATACATAATCACATACATTACCATTTACTGGGCTTGTTCAACATTGCAGTCAACATGCTGCATTATGGGTAAATTGTGACTGATCTACAAATAATCATTCATTTTATTTTTGATGCAAGGTCATCAGTCCGTCGGCAGTAGGCTGCAAAGTCGAACAAGCCCCATGTCCATCCAACCCGACAACTCATACTTGTTTGAGTGAGAAGGTATTGGGACTCACCGATGTCTGGGATGCCCTCGTCCTCCTCCGATTCGCTGTTCTCAGAGTCATCCTCCTCCCCTTTCTCTTCTTCCTCCCCAGGCTCCGTAACAGTGCTGTCCTCGTACGTGTAGCCAATGGTGGCCTTCTCTTTAGCAAGCCTAAACAAAAGGGAGGGGCTTATTAATAATCAATACAAACAATCCGTAAATTAGTGGATACTTATAGAAACCATAGAAAATGTGAAAAGATGGGATAGGACTAACTTCTTCTTCTCATCCTCATTTGGCCTCTGCAGGCCACCATAGAGCTCGTCCATTTGGATCTGGTACAAACACTGCTCCTCAGAGACTGAAGAGGGACAGCAGGAGGTTAGAGAACACAGAAAAACACAATATACCCACTGGGAGGGAGGCACAAGAGACATAGCATTACCAACACCGGTGGATACTCACTGCTGGCAAAGTCGTTCTGCACTAGGCCTCTGTAACGCTCATAGTTGCACTTCCTCTCCTCCGACTCCTGTTCTGGGGTGCTGCAACCCAAACGGAGCACCTCAATATGTTTCACGAAAAACAGTGGTGCCACGAAACACATTTGACCTTTCATATCACATTTCATCAAACCACAACAAAGCAACCCGTGTGTGTAATAATACATATGAGTGAATACGCCATACTAGTGGCGTAATAAGGAAGGAAGTCTGAAGGAGAGACCTCAGTCACACTTACGCTGTGTTGAGGAGTGGAGGGGTGTAGGTGGGTATGAAGTCCAGGTGTGCCCTCACGTCAAACCTGTCAATCATGTTGTTGGCGTCTCCCTGCCAGGGCATCCTGCAGCAACAGAGAACATAACATCCTGATTAGTATTCTCAGGTGGTGCGATGGTGTGCAGAGAGTGTTTTTGTGTTATATAATGCGTTTGCGTATGTAAAAGCAAGACATGGTGGCACGTGTGCACATGCATGTCTTGTGTGTGTTGTTGTTGTATGCGTGTTGTGTGTTTCCTCACATGTTGATGGGGCTTTCTGCGGCGAGTGCCACGGCTGAGTCCAGATGGATCTTATAGGCCCGGCCATGAACCTGAAGGAACTGAGCCGGGTCCTTTTTCTGTAGAGGAGAGGAGATGGGTGAAAGGGAGAACAGGAGGACACCAGAGCATGGGGAATCCTCATTCAGTAATCACCAGCCCTGGTCCTGGAGAGCTACAGGGCGCGAAAGGATTTAGTTCCTGCCCAGCACTAAAACACCAGATGATAGGAAGTTAAACAGATCTTGATGATTAAGCGTAACGGGCTATGCACAAGAAAAGCAAAGCAAAACAGTGCGCTGGGCGACTTACGATCTTCTCGTAGTACTCTCGCCGGCGCTCGCCGCGGCGTTTGTAGTCCACCATCATGCCGCGCAGCTTGCGCTCATGTTTGCGGGCCTCCTGCCACATGACGGCTCCGCTTGGTGTGGGGGCGCGACGGGGCACGGTGGCTGTGAGGAGACAGGACAGAACCAATACCATTTTACACCGAGCTAAAATATAAAAAACGCAACATCCAAGAATAAAGACCTTACTGAGTTACAGTTCATATAAGGAAACCAGTCAATTGAAATAAATTCATTAGGCCCTAGTCTATGGATTTCACATGACTGGGAATACAGATATGCACCGGTTGGTCACAGATACCTTAAAAAGAAAGGTAGGGGCGTGGATCAGAAAACAAGTCAGTATCTGGTGTGACCATCATTTGCCTCATGCAGCGTGACACATGGCTGTCGCATAGAGTTGATCAGGATGTTGATTGTGGCCCGTGGAATGTTTCCCACTCCTCTTCATTGGCTGTGCGAAGTTGCTGGGTTTCGGTAGGAACTGGAACACGCTGTCGTACACGTCGATACAGAGCATCCAAGCATGCTCAATGGGTGATATGTCTGGTGAGTATGCAGGCCATGGAAGAACTGGGACATTCAGCTTCCAGGAATTGTGTAGAGATCCTTGCGACATGAGGCCGTGCATTATTATGCTGAAACATGAGGTAGATGAATGGCGCAACAATGGGCCTCAGGATCTCGTCACGGTATCTCTGTGGATTCAAATTTCCATTGAAAATACAATTGTGTTCGTTGTCCGTAGCTTATGCCTGCCCATACAATAACCCCACCGCCACCATGGGACCAATGTTCACAACGTTGACATCAAACCGCTCGCCCACACAACTCCATACACGCTGTCTACCATCTGCCCGGTAAAGTTGAAACCGGGATTCATCCATGAAGAGCGTGCCAGTGACCACTGAAGGTGAGCATTTGCCCACTGAAGTCAGATACGACACCAAACTGCAGTCAGGTCAAGACCCTTGTGAGGACTACGAGAACCCAGATGAGCTTCCCTGAGACGATCTCTGACAGTTTGTGCAGACACCTACAGTTTAATCAGCTGTCAGGGTGGCTGGTCTCAGGCAATCCTGCAGGTGAAGAAGCCGAATGTGGAACTCCTGGGCTGGTGTGGTTACACGTGGTCTGCGGGTGTGAGGCTGGTTGGAAGTACAGCCAAATTCTCAAAAACAATTTTGGAGGCGGTTTATGGTAGAGAAATTAACATTCAATTCAGTGACCTGGCAGGGTAGGAAACAACACATCCGTCCCGCTGGCACAGAACACGGGGGCCCCTCAGGGGGGCATGCTTGGTCCCCTCCTATACTCCCTGTTCACCCATGACTGCGTGGCCGTGCACAACTCCAATACCATAATTAAGTTTGATCACTGATGACGATAAGAAGCCTATAGGGAGGTCAGTGACCTGGCAGTGTGGTGCCAGGACAACAACCTCTCCCTCAACGTCAGAAAGACAAAGGGGCTGATCGTGTACTACAGGAAATGGAGGGCCGAGAAAGTCTCCATCCACATCGATGGGGCTGTAGTGGAGTGGGTCGAGAGCTCCTCAGTGTCCACATCACTAAGGAATTAACATTCCACTTTAAACAAGGTCAAGAAAGAGGATTTACACCCACCATCTCCGATTTCTCTGAAATCGTTTCTGTAGTTAGAAACAAATAAGATTAGCGTTCCTGAAACATTATTTTGTTGAAATATAATTTGATCTGAGAAATTAAGCTAATTGATAGCACTCAAATTGGCACTTTTAATTTATAGGATTCATATAATCTTCAATAAATATAGTACACAACATCTGAATTGGACTATAATTCTTCCTAACAATGTGTAAGACATGAGGAATCGAATAAAAAATGATCAACAGCCAGCCACAGACCACCCACACCAATCCCACCCCAACAACTAGTATACAGTATCAGTTCTCCACGTCTGACAAGTCAAATTGTATTGGTCACATACACATGGTTAGCAGATGTTATTGCGAGTGTAGCGAAATGCTTCTAGATCCAACAGTGCAGCAGTATCTAACAGGTAATATCTAACAATTCCACAACAAAACCTAATACACACAATCTAGTAAAGGAATAGGATGAGAATATAAGTATATATATAAGTATATATATATATATATATATATATATATAAGTACATACATACATATACATATATACATATACACATATATATACATACATACACACACACACACACACACACAGTGGGGGGAAAAAAGTATTTGATCCCCTGCTGATTTTGTACGTTTGCCCACTTACAAAGAAATGATCAGTCTATAATTTTAATAGTAGGTTTATTTGAACAGTGAGAGACAATAACAACAACAAAATCCAGAAAAACGCATGTCAAAAATGTTATAAATTGATTTGCATTTTAATGAGGGAAATAAGTATTTGACCCCTCTGCCAAACATGACTTAGTACTTGGTGGCAAAACCCTTGTTGGCAATCACAGAGGTCAGACGTTTCTTGTAGTTGGCCACCAGGTTTGCACACATCTCAGGAGGGATTTTGTCCCACTCCTCTTTGCAGATCTTCTCCAAGTCATTAAGGTTTCGAGGCTGACGTTTGGCAACTCAAACCTTCAGCTCCCTCCACAGATTTTCTATGGGATTATGGTCTGGAGACTTGCTAGGCCACTCCAGGACCTTAATGTGCTTCTTCTTGAGCCACTCCTTTGTTGCCTTGGCCGTGTGTTTTGGGTCATTGTCATGCTGGAATACCCATCCACGACCCATTTTCAATGCCCTGGCTGAGGGAAGGAGGTTCTCACCCAAGATTTGACGGTACATGGCCCCGTCCATCGTCCCTTTGATGCGTGAAGTTGTCCTGTCCCCTTAGCAGAAAAACACCCCCAAAGCATAAAATGTTTCCACCTCCATGTTTGACGATGGAGATGGTGTTCTTGGGGTCATAGGCAGCATTCCTCCTCCTCCAAACACGGCGAGTTGAGTTGATGTCAAAGAGTTCCATTTTGGTCTCATCTGACCACAGCGCTTTCACCAGATGTCCTCTGAGTCATTCAGATGTTCATTGGCAAACTTCAGACGGGCATATATATGCATTCTTGAGCAGGGAGACCTTGCGGGCGCTGCAGGATTTCAGTCCTTCAGCCTCCTGAGGTTGAAGGGGGGCGCTGTTGCGCCTACCATTTCAGTTTGTCTGTCATGTGTATGCCGAGGAACTTAAAACTTTCCACCTTCTCCACTGCTGTCTTGTCGATGTGGATAGGGAAGGTGCTCCCTTTGCTGTTTCCTGAAGTCCACGATCATCTCTTTTGTTTTGCTGACATTGAGCGAGGTTGTTTTCCTGACACCACAATCCAAGGGCCCTCACCTCCTCCCTGTAGGCTGTCTCATCGTTGTTGGTAATCAAGCTTACCACTGTTGTGTCGTCTGCAAACTTGATGATTGAGTTGGAGCCATGCATGGCCACGCAGTCATGAGTGAACAGGGAGCAAAGGAGGGGGCTGAGAAAGCACCCTAGTGCGGCCCCAGTGTTGAGGATCAGCGGAGTGGAGATGTTGTTTCCTACCTTCACCACCTGGGGGAGGCCCGCCAGGAAGTCCAGGACCCAATTGCACAGAGCGGGGTCGAGACCCAGGGTCTCAAGCTTAATGATGAGTTTGGAGGGTACTATGGTGTTGAATGCTGAGCTGTAGTCAATGAACAGCATTCTTACATAGGTATTCCTCTTGTGCAGATGGGATAGGGCAGTGTGTAGTGTGATGGCGATTGCATCGTCTGTGGACCTATTGGGGCAGTAAGCAAATGGAAGTGGGTCTAGGGTGGCAGGTAGGGTGGAGGTGATATGATCCTTAACTAGCCTCTCAAAGCACTTCATGATGACAGAAGTGAGTGCTACGGGGCGATAGTCATTTAGTTCAGTTACCTTAGCTTTCTTGGGAACAGGAACAATCGAGGCCATCTTGAAGCATGTGGGGACAGCAGACTGGGATAGGGATTGATTGAATATGTCCGTAAACACACCAGCCAGCTGGTCTGTGCATGCTTTGAGGACGCGGCTAGGGATGACATCTGGACCAGCAGCCTTGTGAGGGTTAACACGTTTAAATGTTTTACTCACGTCAGCCATGGAGAAGGAGAACACAGAGTCTGGTAGCGGGCCTAGTTGGTGGCACTGTATTGTCCTCAAAGAAGTAGTTTAAATTTGTCTGGAAGCAAGACGTCGATGTCCGCAATGGGGCTGGATTTCTTTTTGTAATCCGTGATTGTCTGTAGACCTTGTCACATAGGTCTCATGTTTGAGCCGCTGAATTGCGACTCCACTTTGTCTCTATACTGACACTTTGCTTGTTTGATTGCCTTGCGGAGGGAAAACTACTGTTTGTATTCTGCCATATTTCCAGTCGCCTTGCCATGATTAAAATGTGGTGGTACGTGCGTTCAGTTTTGAGCGAATGTTGCCATCAATCCACAGTTTCTGGTTAGGGAAGGTTTTAATAGTCACAGTGGGTACAACATCTCCTATACACTTCCTTATAAACTCACTCACCGAGACAGCGTATACATCAATGTTATTATCTGAGGCTACCCGGAACATATCCCAGTCCACGTGATCGAAGCAATCATGAAGCGTGGCATCAGATAGGTCTATCCAACGCTGGTTTGACCAAAGTACAGGCGCTTCCTGTTTGAGGTTCTGCCTATAGGAGGGGAGCAACAAAATGGAGTCATGGTCAGATTTGCCGAAAGGAGGGTGGGGGAGGGCCTTGTATGCATGTCAGAAGTTAGAGTAGCAATGGTTGAGCGTGTTACTTGCTCATGAACAGCAATCGCTATGCTGATATTATTTAGGTAGACTTGTTCTCAAATTAGCTTTGTTAAAATCCCCAGCTACAATAAATGCAGCCTGAGGATATATGGTTTCCAGTTTGCAACGAGTCCAGTGAAATTCCTCGATGGCCGTCTTGGTATCCGGGATATACACGGCTGTGGCGATAACCGAGGAGAGTTCTCTTGGGAGATAATATGGTCGGCATTTGATTGTGAGGAATTGTAGGTCAGGTTAACTAGGGACTAGACATTAGCAAATAATATACTCGGAAGCGGTGGGTGGTGTGCGCGCATCTGAAGCCTCACTAGAAGACCGCTCCGGCACCCTCTCCTCCGGCGATGTTGTTTTTTTGAGTCAGTCCGGGAATCGGTTCAAATGCCCTGGGAGGTGCAGACAAAGGATCCGCTTTGGGAAAGTCGTATTCCTGGTTGTGCTGGTAAGTTGACGTCTTGCTGATATCCAATAGTTCTTCCCGGTTGTATGTAATAACACTTAAGGTTTTCTGGGCTAACAATGTAAGAAATAATACATTAAAAAAAACAATACTGCACAGATTCCTAAGGACTAGAAGCGAAGCTGCCTTCTTTATCGGCGCCATCTTGAATAAGTAGTATGGAGCTGCTGCTTGAAGTATTGCTTCTTCATACTATGTAATATATTCCCTGTGAATCTGTTGATGTTTTTTCCCTCTGTCTTGGAGAAATTACCCATTGAAGTCACTGGCATTATTTACCATAGAAGTGTGTGAAGGTACCACATTTTGCCCACTAGATTCCACTGTTCCTGCTACTTTTATCAATTTTGCTGGGCTGGGTTTCCCAAAAGCATCATAGCACTAAGATAGTCTTTCGTCCATTTAGTTTCAATGGAATTATCACATATTAGTAATAATTGTATTGAAAAAGATATGACCGCAATTCAATGGTTTAGAATTGTATTATTTTATTAAGGTTGTCACAACATTTTAGTCACTAGCCCATTTCTCCATTAAAGTTCTGGGCTTGCAGGAAAAGTCTTCATAGGAGAATTGCACCATACGGATAGCCCTCTCAGAGAGCTGCTATTTGTTGGTCTATTCAAGGAGAGTTGGGTTGAAGCACTAGGTTGCTAAGAAAATGACAAACGGAATTGCTTTCACAGGGGACTGGCTTTACCACACAATTGATCAGATCATGTATTTTCATCACGAGCAAAAGCTATTGGTTTTCTACACAAAGTTGCTAAGAAAATGTTGTGATTCATTTAATAAACACAAGAGTCCAGCAAAATGAATAAAAGGGTGTGGAGGCAGTAGAAGGAACAGCAGCATCAGGTGGGCAAAACATGGTACTGTCATACTAATTTATGCTAAATAATAGAAGTGACTTTAATGGCTAATTTCTCTAAGGGGGAAAACGTCACCAGATTCACAGGAAATAGGCTATATTACAAAGGATTAAGAAGCAATACTCCAAGCTGCAACTCCATACTACTTGTCAAACATAAAGAACTGATCCTGCATACTCGTTGTTGGGGTGGGATTGTTGTGGGGTGTGGGTCCGTGGGTGGCTTGACCATTTTATTGGATTCCTCATGTCTTACTCAATGGTAGGAAGGAGTTTGATCTTAAATCGGATGTTGGGTACTACATTTGTTGAATATTCTGTGAATACTATTAATTAAAAAGGGTGAATTTGGGTGCAATCAATTAGCTTAATTTCTCAGAGATCAAATTAGATTACAACCAAATCATATTTCAGCAATGCTAATCTTATCTGTTTCTAACTACAGAAAACATTTCCGAAAAAATTTGAGATGGTGAGTGTCATGGTTTGCTGAAATGACATGGTATGTGACCCATGGTCCACAAACACCAACAGTAGTAAAAAAGGCACGACAATGCCTCTTCCCCCTCAGGAGGCTGAAAGAATTTGGCATGGGATCCTCAAAAAGTTCTACAGCTGCACCATTGAGAGCATCTGGACTGCCTGCATCCCTGCAAGGCGCTACAGAGGGTAGTATATAAAGCCCAGTACATCACTGGGGCCGAGCTCCCTACCACTCAGGACCTCTATACCACGCGGTGTCAAAGGAAGGCCCTAAAAATGGTCATTGACTTCCGCCACCCAAGTAAGACAGACGTTTCTCTCTACTACTGCACAGCAAGCAGTAACGATGCACGAAGTCTGGAACCATTAGGACACTGAAAAGCTTCTACCCCCATACCAAAAGACTTCTAAATAGTTAACCAAAAAGCTACCCGGACTATCGGCATTGACTCATCACATAGGCTGCTGTTACTGCTAATCACCTATTCTGTTAACTAGTCACTATACCCCCACCTATATTTACATATCAACCTCGTAACCTTGCAAATCGACTCGGTACTTGTACCCCGTTTAGCAAAGTTATCGTTACTCATTGTGTATTTCCTTGTGTTATTACTTTTCCCGTAAGTAAGCATTTCACTGTTAGTCTACACCTATTGTTTACGAAGCATTTGGCAAATACACATTTATTTTGATTTGAGACCTGCCCCTGCAACGCACTGTAGCGCAACCAAAACATGGTGACCACCGTTTATCACTAAATGGACAAGTGTAGCACGCTAGCTAGCTAACGTTAACCTAGCTATCCTAGTAGAGCGAGAAGTACGGCGACATTTGTTTTGCAGACTTAAAACACCATGTCTGCAGAAAATACGTTTTAGCTTCCTGAATTTGCTAGCTACTAACCGCAATGACTGCTGTCCCACTAACGTGCGCTAGCTAGCCGCTTAGCTCTTTCTTAGCTAATTAGTCATTAAGCTAACTAACAATGATGGCCTCTGTGTGGTTGGAAATGATGCACTCGAAAGATTGGGTGTAAATACAGTACGTGCAATCATTAATTTAGTTGATTTATTTGGCACATATTAGGATACCTGTTTTTGTAGACCTCCAACACACACTTGAAATTGTTTCTCCAAATTGTTCGGCTGAGCGATGGCAGCCGATATCATCCCGTCACACCTCCTTCCGACCGGAAGTTCACTCTGCGTTTGCGGGATGTTGTCAAAATTGTGTGTCGTTTATTTTTCTTCGTCTTTGGTATTATGGCGGTCCGCAAACAAATGTTATAGGTGCATGCCGCCATCTACTGTGTTGGCTGTGCATCAGCCTACTTCTCTGTAGTATAAATTCATTACACTTTGAGAGAAAAAATTGCCCTACCAGCTAACCCTGCACCCATTAAAACCGCACCACTATTCCACTACTTTGGCCATGTCTGATCCTACTCCAGGCCAGCAGCATGGGAGGACGGGACACTATTGTTCAAAACATCTTGCAATTTTCCTGCAGTAAAATCTCACACACCCAAGTACTTCTCCGCAGCTGCCATCAAAATCAAATCAAATTTTATTGGTCACATAAACATGGTTAGCAGATGTTATTGCGAGTGTGGCGAAATGCTTATGCTTCTAGATCCGACTTTGCAGCAGTATCTAACAGGTAATCTAACATCTATCCTCTGGGATTTACGTTCCATTCATGGGGTACAATTGACAACCATGGCATTGAATGCCAAAAAATCAACCTTACTGAAGCACATGTTATTGTTATTGCTATCACTCTCTACTGGCTTCGGGATACTCACATGGATCCTCTTAGGATCCCTCACCCTGGACCCATCTTCCTCTACTACTCTCTTCACTGCCTCAGCATATGACACCTTCTGCACTACTCTGATCCTGGCAACCTCAACCTGCCTTTCTCTCACCAGACACCTCTGATCTCCAGCACCATGGGTACCTCTACAGTTTACACTCACAACTTTTCCCACCGATACTACACATTCCTTTGTCTCATGTCCTCCTGCAGACTTCTCACATCTAGGAATATCCCTCCTACACACTGCTGCCACCTGACCATAAGCTTGACACCTAAAACACTGTAATGGATTCAGGACAAAAGCGCTCACGGGATAACTGTCTCATCCTAACTTGACTTTATCTGGTAAAGACTCTGCCTCAAAACTCAGTAGCACAGACAGTGTCTTCTTTGTTTCACCAAGCTCTCTATGAGTCTGCATCGCACCAAACAGAGGGTGTCACAGACACCGGGAATCTTCAACTTCAGTTGATCTTCCTCAATACTTAATGGCACTCCAGTTATCACTCCTTTCACTTCTTTCCCCAGTCGCATGGTTTAGAACGCACACTCCCTCTGGACGGCAGAAATGCAAAAAATCAACACGATTCCACTTTGAGTGCCTTACACCGACCCAACATTCCCCAACCTTTTCTCCACCCAACCTGACACCACATATGGATCTGCCAGAAGACAAGGATCCATTCCCTCCCAAAAAATCTCACTCCCACTGGGCCAGAATCGGGATGAGGTTCAAACTCAGCGGTCTTCACAAAAGTTCTGTTTGATCCACCACTCCATATTCACTGAAAACATGTTTCAATTTTCTCCTTTTTTTTCCTGTCCGCCATCTTCTCCTTCATCAGATCTTCCAGAAGGCTTGTGCATTCCCCCATCTCCCCATCTCATGGCCACTGGTGTGTAGTTTTTAAATGTTAAAATGTTATATACCTAATAACACACAGTTTCTTACCCCAGAGGCGCAACATCGCAAGACTTCCGGGAACGCTTGCGAAACAGACCAAGCAGACCAGGCTGGGATTATGTGTTTAAGAAGTCAACGAGAGACGGAAAACATTCTTCCATAGTTGTTCATTTTCTCTAAATCTAAAGGCACAACCTAGATTCTAGCCAATGTTTTAAGTAGCTGAACATGTTATTACTCAGACCTTGTGAAGGTGACAAACTGACATGTTTTCATTTTCGTCAAAAACAACTTTATATCGGAGTGCCTTTGATGTGACGGCCTGCACATGAGCAGTTAGGCGCGAGATGACCGTTAGACCCGATGACGTGTTTCTGTGCATGAACTTAGCTAGCCAATGTTGATATGACATCGACTACAAGCGTGATCAGGGATTTCTACTGGAAAAGCAGTTCCTGGCTTCATGCTGTACTGTCTTTGCTAGTACAATTGTTGTGTTTTTAAAGATACATAGGACTGAAATATATGTTTTGGAAATATGAACATCCACGAAAAGGGCTCTAACCTAAATGGCACAGTCTCTAAAAGGCCACAGGCCTCAACGGGGAGTTTAGTCGTCGCGTGCATAATCCTATCTGGCATGACAGGCAGGGCAGAGGGGCAGAGCAGCTAAGGGACCAGACAGGATCAAGTTCTCGTGTGCCTCTGGCAGTACTAGAGGGGCAGCTGATAGCTAGTGTCATTTTAGAGAACCATGGGGGCCAGGAGGGTGCCTGCTCTGGTGCACGTAAGGGGCTTAGGTGCTGCCCCGTGAGGAGAATGCACAAGGACAGAAAAGCAGTCTTGGGCCGCCCCATTGAACGCCCCGGGTGTCGCAAAGGACCCTCTAACTCAGCTGGTGCAGGTCTGCTGGGGCCCATCCGTTGGCGGTGAGTACGATGCCAGAGGCTGGCCACGGCTGGAGGTGGTAGCTCGCCTACTGCGACGCAGGATGGCGGCACACCAGTCACAACTGTCGTCAGCAGCTCACTGGCTGTAAACAGAATTACTAACTTGATTGGCCACCAGATGGTGTTACAGGACCTATCCTTTCTTCATGGTTCAGTTACCTAATGGTTCTCTCATACCTCTGAAGTCATTGTCAGATGATAAAGCTTCAGCAAAACTCAGTGAGGACCCCTTTGAGAAGATTCTACATGCCCTGCTGCTTTGAATATGAAGAAAGTGAGATCTGTCGAGTTCAATTTCAGTTGGAGGTGTCAGAAATATCTCCCAAAAATGACACTTTTGAGGGACAAATGGTTTATATTTATCATACCTAACCCACACGTGTGAGTTATGTTGACATTGGAAAGGGGGTCGGTCGTTCCACCGATTCGGTGCGTTTTGATGAGTGCAGCCTAACTTAATTTCATCCAATTTTTACATTCTGCATAAAGAGCACATGTTCAACTTCATAAAAACCACATAAAAATAAATAAATAAAAGTAAGTTCCTATTCAGTGCCAAATAAAGTAACAGGGTTGACCATAACAGGGCTGACCGTAACAGGGCTGACCGTAACAGGGCTGACCGTAACAGGGCTGACCGTAACAGGGCTGACGATTTCTTCTTAAATCAGCCATAAATCCCCTTGTGACAGGGGGAATGGAAGCTTGTTCTGTGCAACAGGGAGTGGCAATTGAATGCAAGCTTCCCAAATAGAAGAATAATTGTTCAAACATTTCTAACCTAACTTCTATGGGTAACAGGGTTGACTTGTTATGCTCGAATCACTCCGTTTTCCACCACAAAACCCCAGCCCCAAAAGAGTATAACATGATTAGAAATAAAACCATGAGGAAACCTGTAGGAAACTTGATCATTTCAACATCACTAGTTTCAAGCACTCTAAAGCTAATTTCTGACATGAATATTGAGAGGCCAGAACAAACACTGCAGGTTTACAACAGCTGCTGGTCTCTGGTTCCTCAAAATAGATCTAGAGGAACTGGTAGAAACATTGAAACCACCCTCTGTGATTTTAACCTTGAACCCCAGTTCATGGATTCAAAGCTGCAGGGGCATACATACAGGCACCCAAGAGACGCCAAGTGGACAAACTCACACTCGAGTACCATTGGACTGAACAGCCAAGCTGTTCAGTCCAATGGTACTCGAGTGTGAGTTTGTCCACTTGGCGTCTCTTGGGTGCCTGTATGTATGCCCCTGCAGCTTTGAATCCATGAACTGGGGTTCAAGGTTAAAATCACAGCGTCTCTTGGGATACATCACCATAAATGGAATGTGTAATATATACCATGCATTAGTAGGTTCATGCTCTACAACATTCGCAGAGTACGACCCTGCCTCACACAGGAAGCGGCGCAGGTCCTAGTCCAGGCACTTGTCATCTCCCGTCTGGATTACTGCAACTCGCTGTTGGCTGGGCTCCCTGCCTGTGCCATTAAACCCCTACAACTCATCCAGAACGCCGCAGCCTGTCTGGTGTTCAACCTTCCCAAGTTCTCTCACGTCACCCCGCTCCTCCGCTCTCTCCACTGGCTTCCAGTTGAAGCTCGCATCCGCTACAAGTCCATGGTGCTTGCCTACGGAGCTGTGAGGGGAACGGCACCTCCGTACCTTCAGGCTCTGATCAGGCCCTACACCCAAACAAGGGCACTGCGGTCATCCACCTCTGGCCTGCTCGCCTCCCTACCTCTGAGGAAGCACAGCTCCCGCTCAGCCCAGTCAAAACTGTTCGCTGCTCTGGCACCCCAATGGTGGAATAAGCTGCCTCACGACGCCAGGACAGCGGAGTCAATCACCACCTTCCGGAGACACCTGAAACCCCACCTCTTTAAGGAATACCTGGGATAGGATAAAGTAATCCTTCTACACCCCCCCCCCCCCCCAAAGATTTAGATGCACTATTGTAAAGTGGTTGTTCCACTGGATATCTTAAGGTGAATGCACCAATTTGTAAGTCGCTCTGGATAAGAGCGTCTGCTAAATGACTTAAATGTAAATGTAAATGTAAATTAGTATGATGGCAAAATCAATGGATGATCAATGAACAAGGAACTTGAAACTTTGTTCAATGAGAAACTTTGACCTTTTCTGTATGTATGGTTGATGATGGGTGGGTTATGGAGTCATCCTGAGCTGCACAGCAGGTGTGAAGAGGTCTCTACAATGCAGTGATTTTGTGTGTGTGTGTGCATGTGTGTGGGGTAGAAACTCTATTTCCTACATTTCCTTGTGGCCAGGGTGGGGACGGGAAGCCCATGGTCATTTCCACCCTATAGCCTGTCTGAGAAGGGCAAAGGTCACATTCGTCATAGCCATAAGCCTGCTCACTCTAACTGCTGTGACCTTTCACTTTCTCTCTCTCACAACACACACACATATAAATCACATATTCATTCTCACTGTATTGGGAAACCACTTACAGTATCTCTCTAACATAAACGTACAGGGACACACACACACTAAGAAAGTCCCTCACAGGCAATTAAATCAATTTAGGATATCAAAGCCGGTCAGGTGTTTTATCCTTAGTTTTTCCTGGCCCAATTACAATCTCTCTGTGTGTGCATGAGTGTTTGTGTTAGGTTTGAGTGATTGCTGTGGAGTTGTGTATGTGTGTGTTTGTCACGACTTCCGCCGAAGTCGGTCCCTCTCCTTGTTCGGGCGGCGTTCGGCAGTCGACGTCACCGGTCTTCTATCCATTGCCGCTCCAACTTTCATTTTCCATTTGTTTTGTCTTGTTTTCCCACACACCTGGTTCACATTCCCTCATCAGACTAAATGTACATTACCCTCTGTTTCCCCTATATCTGTGTGTGGAATTGTTCTTTGTGAAGGGTGTTACGCTACAGGCTGGCTTGCGCTAGGTTTGTTTCATACCTAGGTTTGTTTGTTTTGTTATATCCGGTTCATGTTACCGTGGTTGTGCTTTGTGCTGCCTCGCCTGTGCCTTTGGGCCAGGGTGTATATTAAAGTTCTCCTGTTATCACCCATTTCTGCTCTCCTGTGCCTGACTTCCCGGCAACCAGTCACTCACCCCGTTACAGTGTTGCGTGATCTGGTGACACAGTCATGGTTACAGCCATGCTCTCCATGATGGAATATCCTTTCTGGACTCCCCAGTACAGGTGGAATAGAATGGCTCTACTAGCCATGGAACTGCATGACCCATTCAACGACTTGAAAATGTCTTTCCTTCCTACCTCCCTTGATGAACTCACTGATCTACCGCGACGGGATTGTTGAAAGCTATCTCTTCACCTATCCATTTGTGTTGGATCTGAGACACAAATAACTCCGCGACACATACATGGATTTGGAAGGTAAATGCACTTTAATTACGATCCACACCTGCTGGCAGCCCCAGACGAACGGAAGGAGAGAGAGGACAAATAGAGCGAAGTAAAACGGCGACATTCAGAGACAAACCACAATACAAAAAAAAACAATACCAATATGTACAACATATATACAACAGAGCTATTTTACACACAGGTATAAAAAAACCTTTGACATCTTCGACAACCGCAGTGTGTTACAGAGACCGCACAGGCAACAGTGTCATGTTTTAACTCAGTTCTCTCATGGTTCAAATGGATTGGGGTCAGGCTCTACTCTCTTGTCTGAACTTTCCCTCTTGTTTTGAAATCTAAAGCTTGCATTCATTGATTCTTTTTTGCCCTTTTGTTGCTCCTTCAGTCATTTTCTCTCTCTCTCCTGGCAACAGGTATGAAGATCTGTAATGCTTATCACACACACACCTTGCACTGGCACGCGTACACACACCTCGCACTGACACACAAAGACACACACACACACATAATAATTATACCACAGTTTATCCTTCAATAATTAATGTGGAAATGGACTAATTGGAATTAAAACCACGTTGCCCTTCCCTCCCATTCCCTGTCAGTTGCCTTCCAGCCCAGGAGGCCACAGTGCAGGCCTACCGTCTCTGTAGAGGTCCAGTTACAGATATCACTAGCAGGCCATCTAGGCCTTCCAGGGCAACCAGGGCAGTGGGGTGCCTACAGAGGGACGTTAACACCTGGGGAATGGCTCAAATGGCTCCTCACAGTTGTTCCCATAAAACACAGAGACACTCAGACACAAGCCAGACTCGTAACTCAAGGCCAACCCTCATAAGATTAGCTCCGGGGTCAGCAGGTCAGAAGTGCATGATGTCATAAGTCGGAGGTTAAAGTTCACCGCCATGCTGTTTCTTGATGATCTGCTTAACTACCCCGTAGGCCCAGCATTCTACACCAATAATATATGCTATTTAGCAGATGACAGTCTCAGCTCACAAAAGATGAGGAGTCAACTCAGAGAGGGATGGGTTGGGTGAGGTCATCACCACAGGAACCTATGCAGCACGGCACAGCGGTGGGGCCCAGGGCCAGGCAGAGAGAAGTGGGTGCAAAATAATAAAAGCCTCTGACAGTTCAAAGGTCACACCTCCAGTTCCTGATTGTCTGAGTAGTGGAAGCGGTTGAGCTTCTCCCTCTCCAGGTTGGAGATGTCCTGTTTGGCGGCGGGGGTTGAGGGTTTGAGTGCAGGGGAGGGTTGTGAGGGGGCCGGGGAGGGGGGCAGAGTGAGCTCGATCTCCTCGCAGCAGCGCGGTACAGGGACAGGGGTGTGGGCGGTGGTGTTGGGGTTGAGAGGGGGCAGGAGGGGCGCGGGGTGGTCCAGGTTTCGTACAAGGGTGACGAACTCCCTCTGGTTGTTGATGCCCTCCTCCTGGGGCCCGCCCTGCGTCTTTTTCCGTCGTCGGTGGAGACGGGAGAGGAAGAGGGCGCAAGCAGCGCAGCCGCACGCCATTACTAACGCTGACACACCCACCAACACCATGTAGAGATTGACCCCTCCACGAGCTGGGTCTGACATGGCACCTAGTGAGAGAGCGAGAGAGAGAGAGAGAGAGAGAGAGAGAGACATTAGTTAGTTAACAAACACACCTGTACACACACATAATGTGAATAAAAATATCATCCCACTACGCCTCACCTGGACAGTGTTGGCCATGACAGGGGTCCTTAAGGCTTGTGCACTCATTACCATAGTAACCCTCGGGGCAGGCACACATGTACCCCCCCTCGGTGCTCCGACAGGGCACCCCCTGCTGGCATGGGTTAGGATTGCACAGATCCACCACCACCTGGACAATATGAACAAGATCAAAATATGTGAGGAGGATACAGAAAACCAATGGGAAGATGATGAATCTGAGAATGGAGTCTGACCTCGCAGTAGGTCCCTGAGTAGCCGATGGGACAGCTACACAGCTCCGCCCTGCCCTCCTTGTCCACACACTGGCCTCCGTGCTGACAGGGGGTGCTATCACAGGGACTGGGGCCAGTCTGGCAGTGCTTCCCAGAGAAACCAGGCACACACAGGCAGCGTGAGCCTGACACAGAGTCCTCACAGTGACCTCCGTTTAGACACAACCCCTGGCAACTGCTGTTCCCTACAGAACAGAGACATATAGATCAGCACACTCAATCACATAGACACACACACACCATCTTTCTCCATCCTTGACCTTATACTCACTGATGTCACAGTTTGGCCCCGCCCAGCCTGGCAGGCAATCACACAGGTATCCACCAATCAGATTACGGCAGGAGCGAGCATGGACACACACACCCGTGTCACACTCGTTGGTGTCTGTGGAGAGAGATGGGAAGTAGAGAGAGAGAACACATCAATAAAATCCTTTTGAAAGAGCCTGGCATAACTCCCATCTACACGGTCACATATACAGACAGCAATAAACCTTTTCAAAAGAGAAATAACAAAAATACTAGACAGCAATGACAAAGGCGGTGGTAGCTGAAATGTTAACCCAATAAAGATCAATTAAACCAGAGGCGGTGTGTGCATGTGCGTGCGTGTGCGTCTCTGTGTGTGTGTCTCTGTGTGTGTCTGTGTGTGTGTCTGTGTGTGGGCGTCTCATCTCCTACACGAGACCCCAGGGAGCTGAACCACTTCCGGTGTGGCTATAGAAGCAGTAGTGTCTGTCAGCTCCTCCACCAGTCTCCAGAGTGTTGGAGCTGAGAGAGACCCCTCGGGGTGGTCTCTGATAGCAGGGGAATGAGGGTGTGACACAGTCAATTAGGAGACAGGAAGCAATCAGGTAATAGAAACCCTGCTGCTGTCAGCCCCATAAGGATTTACCACCAGGGGTGAGAAAAAGCAGAGAGATAGGGAGCATTGACCTGTGTAGGAACAGCTTGAAGGCAGGGGATTCTCAGTGATCCACACAGTGAAGACTGGGAAGGGCTCAGAGACAGAGAGAGAACTGTGTAAACGTATATTCTCTGTGTGTGTACGGAGTCTGTTTTTCCCAGATGGAGGGTCAGGGTTTTTGGGAACCTATCCTGTGGGTCAGAGCTAAAGCCTGGGCTGTGGTGTGTGTGTGTGTGTCGAGTGCAAATATGTTAAATGTGAGCAATGCGCTCGCTGTGCTGCGCGCTGTGCTGCGCGCTGTGCTGCTCGCTGTGCTGCTCGCTGTGCTGCTCGCTGTGCGCTGTGAGTGGAACTGTAGCGGATTATCAGGTGTCAGTGTGACATATCACTACAACACAGGGGGATATAAGGAGACTGTCATCCCGAACTATGTCTTAAATGATTATTTTTTAAATATAACCTTTATTTAACTAGGCAAGTCAGCTCGGGGATTCAATCGAGCAACCTTTCGGTTACTAGTCCAACGCTCTAACCATTAGGCTACCTGCCACGGACACTATGAGCCCCAGCCTCTGTGTGTGTGTGTGTGTGTGTGTGTGTGTGTGTGTGTGTGTGTGTGTGTGTGTGTGTGTGTGTGTGTGTGTGTGTGTGTGTGTGTGTGTGTGTGTGTGTGTGTGTGTGTGTTTAACTTGATTTGATACAAAGCCTCTACTGAAGTATCATATGTCATTAGAACTAATATGCATCAGGGCTTTGGGGAATTTCTTCTGAATATGAGAGTGCTTGGGGGGTAATGGACACAGTGTAACATTGTACGCAAACTGAGTTTGATCCGGTGACTGGACTCTCTAGCTTGAAGTGCTTTGTGTGGATATACACCGTATCTACACTGAAGGGATTTCTCTTGTAGTTTACTAGTGTTCCATAGCGTCCATCTCACTGACCCAGTCGGCAGGTTCTGCCAGTCCAGCCGGGTGGGCAGAGGCACCGGAACCTCTCTGGAGACTCCTGGCAGGTCGCCCCGCGCCCACACGGGTTTGAGTCACACTGCCGCACCACTAAAAAGAGACGGAAATCAACTCGTCAACCAATTCAATCAGCCAAATAATTTGATTATACAGCCAACAATGAAAGAACCAGTGACTTATACACTTCAACGTCACTAAGGAGCAATGAACGTGAATCAACCAAACAATCAAAACAATTTATCAACCAACCGATTGTCAAGTCTGCGTGTTCAACGTGATTCGTACTGACCCTTATTTTCTAGAAATGTTTTTCCTATTGTAACGACCCTGGGTTTATAAGCGCGGAAATCGACTCTGCCGCTCGAGCATGCTTTTGCGGCACAGTCGATAGCGCGCCGGACTTCGGGCTTGAGGGTCGAGGGTTCGAGACCTGCTCCCTGCCTGTTCATTACACTATTATTGCTTGTTTTATGTGGTTGTTTCAGCTTTCTTATTTGCACGCATAACGAGTCGTTCTAGATTGGAGTACCTGCTCAAAAATGACTAGAATATAAATGTAAAAATGTAAATGTCCGTGCAGTTGGACGCGCGTGTGTTAGCGATACGTGTGTATGTGTGAGTGTGCGTGTGTTAGCGATACATGTGTATGTGTGTGTGAGTGTGTGTGTGTGTTAGCGATACATGTGTATGTGTGAGTGTGTGTGTGTTAGCGATACATGTGTATGTGTGAGTGTGTGTGTGTTAGCGATACATGTGTATGTGTGAGTGTGTGTGTGTTAGCGATACATGTGTATGTGTGAGTGTGCGTGTGTTAGCGATACGTGTGTATGTGTGAGTGTGCGTGTGTTAGCGATACATGCGTATGTGTGAGTGTGTGTGTGTGTGTTCCTAGTTGTTCTGTCGGTATGCGAATGCTCCTGCGGGCCGTGTTTTCATTCCCCTATTCTCTTGCTCTGGTTCCTGAGCAAACACTGATAAATAAAATCATCTGCCGCGCATTGTTCACACCTCGCCGGATCTCCTAAGCTCGCTTTCCCATCCAGAGATAGACGGATAGGGGAGCGAGATAGGGAGAGAGAGAGAGAACGCGGGATAGGGGAGAGGAAGGAGCTGCCACGCCTCGTTCCACTACTCTGGAGAGGAATTCAAAAACAGAGAAAAAGGGGAGAAAAATATAGAGGGAATGGGTAGAAAGAAGAGGCTGGGAAGGAGGAAGTGAGAGAGAGGGAGCGTCAGTGAGAAACGGAGCGGGAGGTAGGGTGAACACATAGGCTAACACGACATATTTATACAGTACGGCAGTCACCGTTTCTCCATGGACAGCCACTGTAGCGTACATTTCTCGTCTGTCAGCCCCTCTCTCGTAACCTTTCCAATTTACCTAACCCTACAGTCATACCAGTTTCCATGCTCCTGACCCCAGCCCTGCACAGTAACCCATTCCAAGCCGCCACAGCGCAGGGGGAGACTCAATAACAAACAAAGTCATTCATGTTCAATATATAAATCACGTCGAAAAACAGAGCCGTGTTGTGGTTCCCGACATCCATGCCCTAAAACTCGAAACGACAGTCTGTCCCCCAGAGTGTGTGTGTGTGTGTGTGTGTGTGACTTCATGCTCCCACCCAGTGACAAACAGTAGATAGATAGTTCAACTGTAAGCCATGTTGTCAACAAACGCTCCATGAATAATAGCTTTCTAATTGGTATCACTACTACAATGTAATTGCCTTGAGAATTTTCATTTCAACATGGTGTCCATTGTGAGCGAGAGAGAGGGAGAGAGAGACAGACAGAGAGAGAGAGACAGACTAAATTGCCTTCTTTCTTTGAGCACAGCCAGACTCTCATACTTTCCCACACACTTTAAAGGAAAATAAGCAGTGATACAGACAGGGAGGGAGGGAGGGAGGGGGGGAGGGAGGGAGTGGGGGAGGGAGGGAGGGAGGGGGGGAGGGGACATAGAGTACATGTGGACCCCTTCCTTCCCATTTGTGACTCGGGGCTATGGTTTCCCTCTGTCCTCCCCGAGGGAAGGAGATCACCTGTGACATCGTCACCATAGTGAACAAACATGGGGGTGAAAAGAGAGACAGTGGAACACTGCATGTTTATACAGATATCTCTGAGATACCCGGACGTAAAATGAATGCACGCATGACTGCTTTTGATAACAACTAAAAACATCTGCTAAATGGCAAATATTACATTATTATTATGCATTTTTATATTATCTTATGCTGTGTGACTGCTTCACACACACACATAAACACACACACACACACACGAGAGATCGCCAGATCTTCGAATCAGAGGCAGGACCAGACACTGTAATCCACCTAAACATTTGTGACCTCAATGCCCCCCCGTAATGATGAAGTGGAACATTCTCCAAGCTGTGTGGGACCCTGTTAACTTGTGGGAAGAAGGGGGAAGGCAAACAGGGGTGAATGGTATTCTAACTAAAGACCAAGCGCCCATCTTACCTTAAATGCTTAAGCCTGTTAGCTAATTGGCTATGTGAGAATCTCTGGCGAAGGTCAAAATACATCCCCATCACTCCTCATTTACCCTAAACACACCTCATGTTAACATGCGCAGCTTAGCAAGCTCTACCTGTTTCGAAGGGACAGGGACATACTAGACTCACAGAATGGGTCCTGGGTGCCGTGACCGTGCTGATGTGGGCTACTACACACACTAACACGCTCAGGGAAGAACACTGTCTCTTTCTCTGACACACATAACAGCTGTGGGGGGGGGGGGGGGGGGGGGGGGGGGGACGACTCCATGTTGTTTATGTGTTTGTGGTGTAATGAATTCATATCGGCGTCTGACTACTGCGTTGTTTGTGTTCCGTGTTAATTGGTCTCATCCTGGACACTGATTAGAATCTGGGCATTGGCTCTGCTCCAATCACAACCTATCCCGTGGTAATCTCAGCCGTGCTGATTGGCGCTAATTACCGTCTGCGCAGGTGTGTCCGGTCCAGTTGTCCGCACAGACACAGCTGAAACCTGACGGGTCCTCCGCGCAGGTGGCCCCGTTCACACAGGGGGAGGAGAGACACGCATGCTCCACTGGGGAACGGCAGGAGAGAGGGAGAGAGAGAGAATTCAGAGCAAGGCAAATTCCATCATGAATCTGGTCACTAAGTGCCCATGTGCTAGAAGTTCCTTCACGCTGATATTACTCCCAGAATTCTACGCAGAAATACTGCAGATGTAACGGACTCACCGATATCACAGTCGCGCCCGCGGAAGCCCTCTCGGCACTCACACTGGTACTCGTTGGGCTCTGTGTTGGAACAGGTGCCCCCATTCTTACAGGGCTGGTGGGTACCGCAGTAGTTGAGATCTGAGAGGTAAAGGGAGGTGGGGGAGATGGCAATGGGAGGAGAGAGAGGCAGCAAGAAAGAGTGAGAATGGGTACAGTGGAGGGGGAGAGAGGGGTAGGGAGAGAATGAGGGATGGAGGGATGACAAGAAAGAGAAAAAGGAAAGGAAGAGAGAGAGAGAAAATGTTACAAGGCAGTTGAAATGGTAAGAAAAGTGACAGAGAGGGAACGAGGGGAGGAAGAGGGAGAACAAAAGAAAAGGATTCCTCTCCAATCTATATCTTCTCCCGTGTCCTTGATCCGTCTGGTCTCAGAAGCACAGAGCGGCAATGCTACACTAGTGCGAACACACACACACACACACACACACACACACACACACACACACACACACACACACACACACACACACACAGAACAAAGCATTCTGCGGCAGTTGACACCGAGGCGTCCTCATTAGAAACATAACATAAAACTGATAAAGAGAGAAGGCACACACACACACACACACACACACACTCCCCCCAGAGTGAGTGAGTGAGTGAATCCAGGTCGGTGTGGTGTGGTGTGGTACAGGAGAGAAGCTGCCTGCCTGGGGCCTGGGTGTGGGCCCTGTGCATGAAGGAGGGCAGCCAGATTAAAGCCCTACTTTCTAATGATCTCTCTCTCTCTGCCATGTTCAGCTCTCTTTGTGACTGAGCCTCTTTACAGGCGACCTGAATGGAGGGACAGGGAGAGGCTCAGTACCCCACTGAGCTAAGCAGGACCCAACCCAGCCCAGCTCACATTCACTTTACCCAAGGCTATCGCCTTTCCCCTCACAATGCTCCGCTGCTGGCCCCTCATGTGGCTCCCAGGGGCTCCCACACTGGGACTCAGAGGAACGTTGGGGGAGATGTTTGTAAGGTTGTGGGAGGGGTTTTTAGGGCTATTTAGGGCTATAGTTACTAGAGTGTCCAGAGGGAGTTGTCTTACCTTATATAGGTGATTAGGGGGCTGTGCCTGGGTAAGGATGTGAACCAGACCTGTCAACACTCACTCGATCACTCACTCACTCACTCACTCACTCACTCACTCACTCACTCACTCACTCACTCACTCACTCACTCACTCACTCACTCACTCACTCACTCACTCACTCACTCACTCACTCACTCACTCACTCACTCACTGGAAAACAGACGGACGCACAAGCACTCTCAAAGCATGGCTTATTCTGATCGATAGTCGACTCTTCTTGATACAGAAGTCAGTGCTCCACAAACTCACACAAAACTCACCTTTGTTACACAGCAGGCCTCCCCAGTTGACGTCACACACACACTGCCAGGGTTCAATGCAGCTGCCATAGACGCAGCCGGGGAACGTCACACACTGGTCACACAGAGCACCCTGATAGCC